>NC_063348.1:61067673-61081500 GCF_021869965.1 Rhincodon typus
TTAAAAAGCCTTGGGATTTTCCCTAATCATGTTGACTAAGATTTTTCATGGTCCCTTTAGCCCAACTAACTCCTTGTTTAAGCTCTTGCCTGCTTTCTTTATATTCCTTGGGGACTCTGTCTGTCTTCAGTTTCCAAGCCTTACTTATGCTTCCTTTCTTTTTCTGACTAAGCTCACAATATCTCTTGTCATCGAAGGTTCTCAAATCTTGCCATTTTTAACCTTCACTTTCATAAGAACATGCTGGTTCTGAACTCTAATCAACTGGCCTTCAAAAGGTTCCTGTGTGCCTGATGTGGAGTTACCGTCAAATAGCTGCCCCCAATCTACATTCCTCAGTTCCTGCCTATTTTGTGGTAATTAGCCTTCCTCCAGTTTAATACTTCCATGCAAGGGATACTGTTGTCCTTGTCCATGAATAACTTAAAACTTACAAAATTATGGTCACTGTTACTGAAACGGTCTGCACTGAAACTTTGATCACATGGCCAAGCTTATTCCACAATACCAGATCTGGTACAGCCCCTTCTCTATTTGAATTATTTACACATTGTTTTAAAAAACCATCCCGGATACACCTAATAAACTCCACCTGTCACCCCACACCCCACCCACACTCCCATCCCATCAAAACCCCTGGCACTAAACCAGTCCCAGTCAATACAGGGCAAGTTAAAATCAGCCACCAAAACAACCCTGTGTTTTCACATTTTTTCATAATCTGTCCACATATTTATTCATCTATCACCCACTGGCTGTTGAGAGGCCTGTAGTACACTCCCATCAATTTAACTGCTCCCTTCCTATTCCTGAGCTCTACCCATATGACCTCATTGGATGATCCTCCAAGGTGTCCTCCCTCAGTGAAGCTGTAATATTGTCCCTAATCAATAACACCACTCCTCCACCTCTTTTATATCCGTCTCTATCTCCCCTGAAACATCTAAATCCCGGAATGTTAAGCTGCCAGTCTTGTCCCCTCTCAACCAAGTGTCTGTAATAGCTAAAACATTGTAGTTATATGCATTAATCCAAGCTCTAAGTTCATCTGCCTTACCCGTCATACACCTCGTGTAAAAACAAATACACCTCAGACCTCCAGTCTGGCCGTGATCAGTAACATCTCCCTGCCTATTCTTCCACTTAGTTTTACTGGCCTTAATCTCTGATTGCTTTACTTGCTTTCTGAGGTAATTTTACTCGCTTAACTTCTGCTCTGGTTACCACCCCCTGCCACACGAGTTTCAATCCTCCCAAGTTGCACTAGCAAACCTTCTGCCAGGATATTGGTGCTCCTTCAATGCCACTTCCTAACATTTTTTCTAGTAATCCTGCCAGCTTTTCCTTTTAAAATTGAAAGTTTTGGAAGTTACTATTGGTGGAACTTTCTTCCACCAACTTTTCAGGCAGTACATTGCAAACCATAACAACCCACTGCATGAAAAACATCTCCTCATCAAGGTCCTTCTTGCTGCCTCCGTTCCTTGGTCAGTTGACGTTAATCTGACTCCTTGGATAAAAAGCAACCAACACCAGAAACAATTTCTTCCAAAGTAATCTATGAAGATGCTGCAAAATTTTTGAACATCTTTATTTAATATCCTCCAAAACTTCACTTCTTTAATCAAAATAATCCAAATTTCCTTCATTCTTGGCAGTAAATTAAGAAAATCTTCTTTGCACACAACATCATCAACTGACATTGTTCCTATAGTGTAGTGCCTAGATGTAGAGACAATAATCCAGCAAAATGGATTTTATTGTGAAAAATAGAACAGAATCATTCAGGCAAGAAGGAGCATATTCAACCCATCGTGTCTGTGCTGGCTGTTTGAAACAGTCATCAAATTGTTGTTTGGTCATGTAGAACTTGAATATTGTTGGAAAAAATGTACCCAAACAGCATATGTTTGCAAAACACGTAACACAGTGCCTACCACGAGATGTGATTCTGCAATTACACAATATTTGCGAGGTAATCCTGAGAGTGAAAAGAATTACACTGATAACCAATTGAGTATTTTAGTTTTATTCACTCACAGGATGTGGGCATCATTGACTCGTCCACCATTTATTATATATTACATAATGCCCTTGAGAAGGGAGGTGATGGCCTAGTGGTATTGTCACTGGACTGTTAATCCAGAGACGCAGATAATGTTCTGGGACTGGGGTTTGATTCCTGCCACGGCAAATGGTGGAATATGAATTCAGTAAAAATCTGGAATTAAGAGTCTAATGATGACCATGAATCCATTGTTGATTGTTGGAAAAACCCATCTGGTTTACTAATGTCCTTCAGGGAAAGAAATCTACCATCACTCCCCACCTACGTCCGTGACACCACCCATGCCCTCCACCTCCTCCAAAACTTCCAATTCCCTGGTCCTCAACACCTCATCTTCACCATGGACATCCAGTCCCTATACACCTGCACTCCCCATGCAGATGGCCTAAATGCCCTCCGCTTCTTCCTCTCCCGCAGGCCGACCAGTCCCCCTCCACTGACACCCTAATCCGCTTAGCCGAACTCGTCCTCACCTTAACAACTTCTCCTTCAACTCATCCCACTTCCTACAGACAAAGGGGGTGGCCATGGGTACCTGCAAGGGCCCAAGGTATGCCTGCCTCTTTGTAGGATACGTGGAACAATCCCTCTTCCGAAGCTACACTGTTCCCATCCCCCATCTCTTCCTCCGTTACATCAATGACTGTATCGGCGCCGCCTCGTGCTCCCATGAGGAGCTCGAACAGTTCATCCACTTTACTAACACCTTCCACCCCAACCTTAAGTTCACCTGGACCATCTCCGATACCTCTCTCTCCTTCCTGAACCTCTCTGTTTCCATCTCCGGCAACCACCTAGAAACCGATATCCATTTCAAGCCCACCGACTCCCACAGCTACCTAGAATACACCTCCTCCCACCCACCTTCCTGCAAAAATGCCATCCCCTTTGCCTCCATAACATCTGCTCCTGAGACGAGGCATTCCACTCCCGAACATCCCAGATGTCCTCGTTTGTCAAGAACCGCAATTTCCCCTCCACAGTGGTCGAAAACACCCTCGACTGCATCTCTCGTGTTTCCCGCAACTCATCCCTCACACCCCCTCCCCGCAATAACAACAAAGGCAGAATCCCCCTCATTGTCACGTACCACCCCGGATCCAATGCATCATGCTCCGCCACTTCTGCCACCTGCAATCTGACCCCACCACCAAAGACATTTTTCCCTCCTCACCCTTATCTGCCTTCCGGAGGGGCCACTCTCTCCATGACTCCCTCGTCCGCTCCACATTCCCCGCTAGCCCCACCACCCCTGGCACTTTTCCCTGCAACCGCAGGAAGTGCTACACCTGCCCCTACACCTTCCCCCTCACCCCCCTCCCAGGCCCCAAGAAGACCTTCCACATTAAATAAACGTTCACCTGCACATCCGCTAATGTGGTATACTATATCTGCTGTTCCTGATGTGGCCTCCTCTACATTGGGGAAACCAAGCGGAGGCTTGGAGACCGATTTGTGGAGCACCTGCGCTCGGTTCGTGACAAACGACTGCACCTCCCAGTCGTGAACCTCTTCAACTCCCCCTCCCACTCCTTGGATGACAAGTCCTTCCTGGGCCTCCTCCTGTGCCACAATGATGCCACCTGAAGGCTGCAGGAACAGCACTTCATATTTCGCTTGGGAACCCTGCAGCCCAATGGTATCAATGTGGACTTCACAAACTTCAAAATCTCCCCACTCCCGACCTCATCCCAAAACCAGCCCAGCTCATTCCCACCTCCTTGACCTGTCCATCGTTTCTCCCACCTATCCGCTCCTCCCACCTAACTGACCAACCCCCACCCCACCTCCTACCTACCAGCCTCATCCCTGCCTCCTTGACCTATTTGTCTTCCCTCAACTGACCAACCCCCATCCCAACTCCCTACCTTTACTGGCTCCATCCCCTTGACCTGTCCATCTTCTCTCCACCTATCTGCTCCTGTACCCACCTTCCATCATCGCCTCCCCCCCTCACTATTTATTTCAGAGCCCCCTTCACCTCCCCCATTTCTGAAGAAGGGTCCAGACCTTTAATGTCAGCTTTCCTGCTCCTCTGATGCTGCCTGGCCTGCTGTGTTCATCCAGCTCTACACATTGTTATCTCTACCATCTTTATCTGGTCTTGCCTCCGTGTGACTCCAGACCCACAACAATGTGGTTGACTCTTATCAGCTGTCTAGACAATTAGGCATGGGCAATAATTGCTGACCTAGCCAGTGTGCCCACATCCTATGAATGAATTAAAAATAAAGATGGTGGTGATGAGTAGCCTTTTGAACTGCTACAGTCCATGTGCTGTACATTGACCCACAATGCCATTAGGGAGAATTTTGCCCAACAACATTGAAGGAATGGTGATATATTTCCATGTCAGAATGGTGAGTGGCCTGAATGGGAACTTGTAGCTGGTGATACAGCAGTAATTGACAGAACCTTTAGGAACATTAAAATATCGACAGATCTGGGGGTGCAGGTCCACAGTTCTTTAAAAGTGGCAATGCAGGTGGCCAAGATGATTAAGAAGGCATATGGCATGCTTGCCTTCATCGCCTGGGGCATAGATTACAAGAGTTGGCAAAACACATTACAGCGATACAAAGCCCTTGTTAGGCTGCATTTAGAGTATTGTGTGAAGTTTTGGATGCCACATTACCAGAGGGATGTGGAAGCTTTGGAGAGAGTACAAAGAAGGTGCACCAGGACATTGCCCAGTCTCAAGAGCATTAGCTATGAGGAAAGGTTAAAAAGACTAGGATTGTTTTCACTAGAAAGACGGCAGCTGAGAGGAGACCTGGTAGAGGTCTGCAAAATTATGAGAGGCATAGATAGGGTGGATAGTCAGAGGGTTTTTCCTAGGGTTGACGTTTCAATTACAAGGGGACACAGGTTCAAGGTGAGAGCGGGAAAGTTTAAGGGAGATAGGCGAGGAAAGGTTTTCACACAGAGAGTGGGAGGAGCCTGAAAAGCACTGCCAGAGGAGATGGTGGAAGTGGGCATATTGACAACATTTAAGAGGCATCCAGATGGTTACATGAATAGGGAGGGAATAGAGGGATATGGACTGAATAAGGGCAGAAGGTTTGTTTTTTAGTTTAGTCAGGGCATGATGATCGGCGCAGGCTTAGAGAGCCAAAGAACCTGTTCCTGGGCTGTATTTCTCTTGTTCTTTTGTGGTATTCCTTGTCCTTCTAGGTGGAAGTGATCGTGGGTTTGGAAGTCGCTGTCTAATAAATCTTGGTTAATTTCTGCAGTATACCTTTGAGATGGTACACAATGGTGGAAGGAATGGATGTTTGTAGATGTGATGCAAATCAAGTGGATTGCTTTGTCCTAGATGATGTCAGGATTTTTGAGTATTGTTCAAATTGAACTCATTCAGGCAATTAGGGAGTATTTTATCACACACCTGACTTGTGTCTAGTCGATGGTGGGCAAGCTTTGGTTATCTTGAGGTGGGTTCCTCGCTAAGGGCTTTCTAGCGTCTGGCCTGCTGTTATAACCACTGTTTTTATATAGTAAGACCAATTCAGCTTCTGTTCGATCGTAACCCCCCCCCCCCCGCCACCAGTGGAGTTGATAGTGGGAGATTCAGTGATGTTAACAACATTGAATGTCAAGAGTCAGTGGTTAGATTGTCTCTGATTGAAGATGGTTATTGCCTGGCATTTGTGTGGTGTGAATGTTACCTGCCACTTGTCACCCCAAGCCTGGATATTGTCCAGATCTTGTTGCAATTGAACTTGGACTGCTTTGGTATCTGAGGAGTCATGAATGGTGCTGAACATTGTGCAATCATCGGCGATCATCCCCACCTCTGACCTTATGATGGAGGAAGGTGCATTGGTGAACCAGCTGAAGATAGTTGTGTATATGTCACTACCCTGATGAACTCCTGGAGATATCCTGAAGAGTCCTGCAGAGATGACAAATCTCTAATAATCAAAGCTATCTTCGTGTGTGTCAGGTATGTTTCCAAGCAGCGGAGAGATCCCCCCGATTGTTTTCCTGGGCTCCTTGAAACCAGACTTGGTGTCAAGGGCTGTCACCTCACCCCTGGAATTCAGTTTTTGTCCATGTTTGGATCAAGGCTGTAATGTCAGTATGTCTCTGGTGTGGGAGTACTTGCGTATACTGGAAGTTTCATATATTAATGAACAGGGCAATCTTCTTTGCAAACCGAGAGAACATGTATACACACTGTGCCTGTTTCAACTCAACAGAATAGGTGTCAGTCATTCAATGGTACATTTCTCTACTGCAATGCCCTGACCAATCAGAGTCAAGCAGTCTGCCTGTTAACTGCCAATCAGCATTAGTGGTTGCATTCTCCATGTCATTATCTCTAGCTATCTGAGTCCACTTGTCAGCCAATCAGCACTTTTCTCTCCTGCAGTATAAATGTTGATTCTCCCCGCAAAATGGAGTTCTTGTGAATTGTCCTGATGAGTGCAACATGAAAAGCTTTGATAAAATGTGTCTTTTCTCAAGAATACTCAACTATCAAATTAGTCTCAGTAACCTGTTTTTTTTTTTGAAAAATTAAAGGGCAGGGATGAAATTACAGTGGCTCTGACCCAAATTTTTAATTGCTATCTGGTCACAGGGGAAATGCCAGACGACTGGAGGAAAGCTAATGTAGTTTCACTTTCATGAAGGGTGGTAGAGATAAATCTGGGAATTACAGGCCAGTGAATCGAATACCAGTGGTGGGTAAACTATTAGAGAAAATTCTTATGGGGAAAATTAATCATCACTTGGAGAGACAAGGTTTGATGTGGGATAGCCAGCATGGCTATGTCAGAGGGAGGCCATGCCTAACAAATTTGATTAAATTTTTTGAGGTGATGATCAGGTGTGTAATTGAAGGCAATACAATTGATGTAGATGGTATGGATTTCAACAAATCCGTTGGGAAAGCCCACATAAAAAACTGATAAAGAACTGCTAAAAGTTTATGGGATCCAAGGTAACTTGGCAACTTCTATTCAAAATTGACAGGAGACAAAGGTGGTGATAGAAGGTTATTTGCATGACTGGAGCTCTGTGTACAGTGGTGTATTACAGGGATCAGTACTGAGTCCTGTATTGTTTGTGACATATATAAATGATATATGTGCCATTATTTAAGGCTGCAAGGAAAAGTCTGGGAACGACAGACCAATGAGCCTAATGTCAGTTGTGGGTAAGCTGTTGGAGGGGATTCTGAGAGACAGGTCTGCCCCAGCGAGCCTGGATGAACTGCATAGACATTGCATCATTGGGAATGATTTTTTTTGCAATTCTGTTGCGAATTTGAAAGATGAAATTTTCCCAATTGTTGCAAATATTGACGAATGAAAATACAAATCAAAGCCATCAGAAATGATTTTTTGGGGGATCACAGGGGAAGTGAAGAGACAGGATCCTGAGAGACAGGATCTACATGCAATGAGAAAGGCAAGGACTGATTAGGGATAGTCAACATGGTTTTGTGCATGGAAAATCATGTCTCACAAATTTGATTTGAGTTTTTCGAAGAAGTGAAGAAGATAGATGAAGGCACAGCAGTTGAAGTTGTCTGCATGGACTTGAACAAGATACCACAGAGTGGACTGGTTAGTAAGGTTAGATCACATGGGATCCAGGGACAGCTAATCAATTGGATACAAAATTGGCTTATCCGTGGGAGACAGTGTGCCACAAAGATTGTTCTGTGTCCACTGTCATTTATCACTTACATAAGCAATTTGGATGAGAATATAGAAGGGCATACTTATAAGTTTGCAGATGACACCAAAATTGGTGGTATAGTGGACAATGAAGAAGATTACTTAAAAGTATATCAGCATCTTGATCAACTCTGTCAGTGGACCAAGGAATGGCAGATGGACTTTAATTCAGCTAAATGCAAGGTGTTGCATTTTGGTAAGACAAGCTGGGGGCAGGACTTACACAGTTAATGTTAAGGTTTTGTGGAGTGTTGTTGAACAGAGAGACCTAAGGGTGGAGGTACATAGTTCCTTGAAAATGCCACCGCAGATAGACAGGGTGGTGAAGAAGGCGTTTGACATGCTTACCTTCATCAGTCAGACCATTGAGTACAGGGGTTGGGACATCATGTTACAGCTGTACAAAACATTGGGAAGGCCACATTTGGAGTATAATTCTGGTTGTCCTGCTATCAGAAAGAGCTGTGAAACTTGAAAGAGTGCAGAAATGATTTACAAGGATGGTACTGAGACTGGAGGGTTTGAGGCGTAAGGAGAGGTCGGATAGGCTGGGACTTTTTTCCCTGGAGCTGACAAGGCTGAGGGGTGACCTTACAGAGGTTAATACAATCATGAGGGCCATAGGTAAGGTGAATAGCCATGGTCATTTCCCCAAGGTAGGAGAGTCCAAAACTGGAGTTGAAAGGACATGAGAGGCAACACTTTTACACAGAGAGTGGCTAGTCTGTGGAATGAACTACCAGAAGAAGTGGTGGATGCAGGTGCAGTGACAATGTTTAAAAGACATTCAGAAAAGTACACGTAAAGGAAAGGTTTGGAAGGATGTGGGCCAAATGCAGGCTAGTTTAGTTTAGGAACATGGTCGGTTAGTTGGACCAAAAGGTCTGCTTCTATGCTGTATGACTCTATGACCCTACAGGGCATAGGTTGAAGATGACAGGGAAAGATTTGGTTGTTGACTTGCTCACCGAGCTGGCTTGTTTTTGTTCAGACGTTTCAACATGCGAGGTAACATCATCAGTGGAGCCTCCGATGAAGCAATGTTATTCTACTCTGCTTGGAATTTATACTGTCTGGTGAATAGTGTCATTTTTGGTTTTGATCTGTATGGGTTTGTGTATGGGGTCCAGTTCTATGTGTTTGTTGATTACATTACGGGTGGAGAACTATGCCTCTAGGAATTCTCGTGCGTGTCTATGTTTGGCTTGGGCTACTATAGTTACTTTGTCCCAGTTAAACTGATGGCCTTCATTGCCTGAGTGTACTGATATTAAGGAGAGTTTGTCGTGCCATTTTGCTGCTAGCTGATGTTCATGTATTCTGATGGTTATTTTCCTTCCTGTCTGTCCGATGTAATGTTTGTGGCAGTCATTGCATGGTATTTTGTAAACCACATTGGTTCTGCATGTTGTGGGAATGGGGTCTTTAATCCTTGTGAGTGTTTGTCATAGAGTGGCTGTGGGCTTGTGGGCCACCATGATTCCTAGTGGTCTTAGGAATCTTGTTGTCAATTCCGATATGTTCCTGATGTAGGGCTGTGTGGTCAGTGTGTTAGGGCATACTGTGTCCCTCCTGTTGTTGTCTGTCATGTAGGCATCTGCGGATGAAGTTGCAGGAATATCTGTTTATAGTGAGGATTTTGTACAGGTGCTGTTCCTCTTTCCTGCATAATTCTGGAGTGTTGCAGTGTGATGTAGTGTCCTAGCCCATTTAAATAGTGTCCTAATGGAGCTTTGTTTGTGGGCGTTGGGGTGGTTGCTGTGGAAGTTGCGGATTTGATCTGTATGGGTTGCTTTTCTGTATACAGAGGTTTGGAACTCCCCGTTGTCAATCTTTCTACTTAAACATCCAGAAACGGAAGTTGATTGTTAGTTTCTTCTTCCCTTGTGAATTTAATCCCTGTGAATATGCTATTGATGAGGTGGTAGGTCTCTTCTAATTTGTTGCAATTAATGATGACAGATGTGTCATCCATGTACTGGATCCACAGTTTAGGTTGAATGTGGGGGAAGACTACTTCGCAATGAGTCCTGAGATGGGTGACCCCATTGGTGTACCGTTGATCTATTTGCATATTTGACCATTAAAAACAAAGTGTGTAGTGAGGCAGAGGTCTAGTAGTTTAAGTATGTTGTCACTGCCGATGGAGTTGCTGGTCTGTGTTGCTGTTTCCTCTAGTAATGTTGCCACTGTTTCTTTGGCTAGTCAGATGTCGATTGATGTGAATAAAACTGTGATGTCAAGGGATACCATAATCTTGTCATCGCTGATTTTTTGAGGAGTACTGTGTGCAGTTCTGGCCACCTTACTACATGAAGGAAGTGAAGCAGAAGAGATTCACCAGGATGTTGCCTGGGATGGAGCATTTAGTGATAATGAGAGGCTGGATAAACTCAGGTTGTTTTGTTTGGAGCAGTGAAGGCTGAGGGGATGTGATTAAGGTGCATAAGATCATGAGAGGCATGAACAGGATGAACAGGATGGCAATAATTCCCCTTAGTTAAAAGGTCAATAATAAGGGGCATAATTTTAAGGTGAAAGGCAAGATGTTTAGAGGGGATTTGATGAAAGATGCTTTTACCTAGAGAGTGGTAGGAATCTGGGATGCATGGATTGGGAGTGTAGATGAGGTGGGTAACCTCACAACCTTTAAAAAGTACTCGGATGAGCACTTGAATTGTCATAATATTCAAGACAGTAGGCTAAGTGCTGGAAAGTGGGACTTATGTAGATTTAGAATGATTTTTGTCAGCACAGACTGGATGGGCTGATGGGCCTGTTCTGTGCCATGTGACTCAATGATTCATTGACACTGAAACTTTTGTTACTCTTTTTTCAGTTTTGATTGTGTTCAACATTGAAAGGAAAAAGGTGTTGGCCCCATGGTATTATCACTGGTCAGTTAATCCAGAGACCCGTATAATGTTGTGGGGACCCAGGTTCATAATCCTGAAAATAGTAGATAGTGGAATTTGGGCAAGAAAACCACAGAAGAACTTCTTAACACTTTGCAGAAGTTGTTGCCGAGGATTCATTCTGCATTTTCACATATTTATCTTCCAGGACCTGGAAACTGACTGCACCTGAATCATAATTAAGGAAACTATGAAGATATGAGGCGTAAGTTGGCCTTGATAGATGGGGGAAGTTACTTACAGTGATGACAGTGAATAGGAATGGAAAACATTCAAGGAACGCAAGGGGGATCTGCAACATCTGTTTATTCCTGTCTGGCACAAAAGCAAAATGGGTAAGAGGGCCAAACCATGGCTTACAAAGAAAATTAGAGATAGTATCCAATCAAAGGAAGAAGCATACAGATTGGCCAAGAAAAATAATATGTCAGAGGATTGGGAGCAGTCTAGGATTCAGCAAAGAAGGACCAAGTGATTGATTAAGAAGGGGAAAACAGACTACAAAAGTAAACTTTCTGATTTTCTGAAGAAGGGTCTAGACCCAAAATGTCAGCTTTCCTGCTCTTCTGATGCTGCTTGGCCTGCTGCGTTCATCCAGCTAGACACCTTGTTATCTACAAAAGTAAGCTTGCAGGGAACATAAAGAGTGGCATGAACAGTTTTTATAGGTACATGAAGAGAAAGAGGTTGGTGAAGACAAATGAAAGTCCCCTACAGATGGAAATGGGGGAATATATAATAGGGGACAAAGAAATGGCTGAGCAACCAAATACATACATTTATTCTGTCTTCGCAAAAGATGACACAAATCAGATACCAGAAATGTTGAAGAATGCAAGATTTAGTGAGAGGGAAGAATTTAGGGAGATCAATATTAGTAGAGAAATAGTGCAGAGAAAATTGATGGCATTGAAGGTGGATAAATCCCCAGGCCCTGATAATCTACATCCCAGAGTACTTAAGGAAGTAGCTCTGGAAATAATGGATGCATTGGTGGTTATCTTCCAGGATTCTATAGACTCTGGAACAGCCCCTGCAGATTCAAGTGTTGCTAATGTTATTCCAACATTCAAAAGTGAGGTAGAGAGAAAAACAGGGAATTAAAGATCAGTAAACCTAACATCAGTAGTGGGGAAAATTCTCAAATCCATTATCAAGGACTTTATAGCAGAGCATTTATAAATCAGTGGCAGGATCAGACAGAGTCAGCATGCATTTATGATGGAGATATCATGCTTAACATCTCTGTTGGAATTCTATGAAGATGTAACTATTAGAGTTGACAAGGTGCAGCCAGTTGATGTGGCATATTTGGACTTTCAGAAAGCGTTTGACAAAGTCCCACATCAGAGATTAATGTGCAAGATTAAAGTGCATGGAATTAGGGGAAGTGCATTGAGATAGATAGAAAACTGGTTGACAGAGATGAAACAAAGAGTAGGAATTAATGAGTCCTTTTCAATTGGCAGGCAGTAACTAGTAGGGTGCCACAGGGATTGGTACTGGGACCCCAGCTATTCACAATATATATTAATGATTTGGATGAGGGATCAAAATGTAACATCTCAAAATTTACAGAAGATACCATGTTGTGTGGGAGGGTGGGCTGTGATGAGGATGCAGAGATCCTTCAGAATGATCTGGACAGGTTGGGTGAGTGGGCAAATCAATGGCAGATTCAGTATAATTTGGATAAATGTGAGATTATTCACTTTGGAAGCAAAAACAAGGTTGCAGATTCCTACCTGAATGGCTGTAAACTGGGAGAGGGGAGTGTGCAGTGGGACCTGGGTGTCCTTGTGCACTCAGTTGCTAAAGGTAAGCATGCAGGTGCAGTAGGCAGTAAAGAAGGTAAATGATATGTTGGCCTTCATTGTGAGAGGTTTTGAGTCCAGGAGCAGGGATGTGTTGTTGCAGTTATACAGGGCCTTGGTGAGACCACACCTGGAATATTGTGTGCAGTTTTTGTCTCCTTTTCTGAGGAAGGATGCTCTTGCTCTCGAGGAAGTGCAGCGAAGGCTTACCAGGCTGATGCCGGGGATGGCAGGTCTGACATATGAGGAGAGATTGACTAGGTTGGGATTGTTTTCTCTGGAGCTCAGACGAATGAGGAGGGGCTCTCATAGAAACTTATACAAATCTAACAGCTCTAGACAGTTAGCAGAGGATGTTCTCGATGATGGGTGTGTCCAGAACCAGGGGTCACAGTCTGAAGGTTCGGGGTAGACGATTTAGGACGGAGATGAGGAGACATTTCTTCACCCAAAGAGTGGTGAGCCTGTGGAATTTATTACCACAGGAAGTAATTGATGCCAAAATATTGAATGTATTCAAGAGGTGACTAGATATAGCACTTGGGGCGAATGGGATCAAAGGTTATGGGGAGAAAACAGGATTAGGCTATTGAGTTGGACAATGAGTCATGATTGTGAAGAATGGTGGAGCAGACCCAAAGGACCGAATGGCCTCCTCCTGCTCCTATCTTCTATGTTTCTACATTTACCTGTGACAGGTCACATAGCTTTCATATCTATTTAGTTTGTACATCAGATTTAAACAGTTACAAACTATGCAGCATAGGAACGGGCCCTTCAGCCCATGATGAAGGGGGCTTCTTAATGTTACTTCGTAATAACCTCCTCTCATGAGCACGAACCACCTTCAAGATAGCCTCTGATTCCAAATTGAAATCTTACATCATGCAAATCTGGAAGACTTGGTTTAGTCTCTAGAATAATATGTGGTCTAACATAAAACAAATTTAAGGTTTTGGAGTAGATCTGTAACTCGGGTTGTGGGTGTTGAGGTTGGTTGGCTCACCGAGCTGGTTTGTTGTTCCCCAGACATTTCGTTACCATGCTTGGTAACATCCACAGTGCAGCCTCTGATGAAATGTCGGTGTGTTTTCCCGCCTGGTTTTTAAACTCTGGGGTCCGTTGCGATGGATTGCCTCACTTCCGGGTTTCCTCCGTAGTGAAATGTATATGGGGTCGAGTTCAATGTGTTTATTAATAGCATGCTTCGTGGAGTGCCATGCTTCCATGAATTCTCGTGCTTGTCTCTGCCTGGCCTGTCCCAGGATCTTGGTGTTGTCCCAGTCGAAGTCGTGGTTCTCCTTGTCCATGTGGATTGAGATGAGTGAGTATTGGTCGTG
>NC_063348.1:61086500-61128673 GCF_021869965.1 Rhincodon typus
TTCCTGCTCCTCTGATGCTGCATCGCCTGCTGTGTTCATCCAGCTCTACACCTTGTTATCTCAGATTCTCCAGCATCAGCAGTTCCTATCTCTGAAACAAAAAAACATATCGTAGGCAATATACAAATTCCTTTTCTTGGGATCCGCCATCAACCTGATTTTGCCAGTTCACTTGAATATTGAAGTCCCCATGATGATTGAAATGGTGCCTTTCTTTTATGCTTTTTCTATCTCCTGATAGTTTTTCTGCCACAAATCATGATTACTGTTAGGAGGATGTACACAGTTCCCATCAGGTTATTTTTGCCTTTGCGGTTCCTCAACTCTAGTCACACAGACTGTATGCCTTCCAACTCTATATCATTTCTTGCTATTGACTTAATTCCATTTCTTACTAACAAAGCAACTCTTCTCCCTTTGCCCATCTGCCTGTCCTTTTGATAGGACACGTATCCTTGGATATTAAGTTCCCAGCCCTGATCCCTTTGCAGCCACGTCTCTGTGATACCCACAACATCATAGCCTCCTATTTCAAGCTGCGCTACAGGCTCATTTATCATGTTTCATATACTGTGTGCACTTAAGGACAACACCCTCAGGCCTGTTTTGACTGAACCCCTTCTCATAATTGTCCCCTCATCTGCTTTGCTTGATGTTAGATACCTGAGCCTTTCCATACTCTCTGTCCTAGTATTTGTTCAGGAATTTTGGGAATATACAGTGTACTTATGCCTGCTCTGCCATTTATCACTGATCTAATATTGGCCTCAACACCACTCTAGAACATAGACCATAGAACAGTACAGAACAGTACAGGCCCTTCGGCCCACAATGTAGTGCCGACCTATGACCCTACTAAGATCAATCTACCCTGCATACGTTACATTTTACCATCCTCCATGTGCCTATCTAAGAGTCACTTAAAAGTCTCTAATGTATCTGACTCCACGACCACTGCTGGCAGCACATTCCATGCGCCCACCACTCTCTGCGTAAAAAACCTACCTCTGACATCTCCCTTATACTTTCCTCCAATCACCTTAAAATTATACCCCCTCATAATAGTCATTTCCACCCTGGGAAAAAGTCTCTAGCTATCCACTCTATCTATGCCTCTCATCATCTTGTACACCTCTATCAAGTCACCTCTCATCCTTCTTCGCTCCAATGAAAAAAGCCATAGCTCCCTCAATCTTTCCTCTGAAGACCTGCCCTCCAGTCCAGGCAGCATCCTAGTAAATCTCCTCTGCACCCCCTCTGAAGCTTCCACATCTTTCCTATAATGAGGTGACCAGAACTGAACACAATATTCCAAGTGTGGTCTAACCAGAGTTTTATAGAGTTGCAGCATAACCTCACGGCTCTTAAACTTAATTCCCCTGCCAATGAAAGCCAACACACCATATGCCTTCTTTAAAACCCTATCCACTTAGGTAGCAACTTTGAGGGATCTATGGATGTGGACCCCAAGATCCCTCTGTTCCTCCATACTGCCGAGGATCCTGCCATTAACACTGTATTCTGCATTCAAATTCGACCTTCCAAAATGAATCACTTCACACTTTTCTGGGTTGAATTCCATCTGCCACTTCTTTGCCCAGCTCTGCATCCTGTCCATGTCCCATTGCAACCTACAACAGCCCTCCACACTGTCCACAACTCCACCAACTTTTGTGTCATCGGCAAACTTACTAATCCACCCTTCTACTTACTCATCCAAGTCATTTATAAAGATTACTTTCCTGCTTGTTTTCCTGAAACCCTTGGATCGCCTGTGGATCAAAAATCTAATTGTCTCAGCTTTGAATATATTGAATGACTCAGTGTCCACATGCCACTGGTGTGGAGAATTAAAGATGTGTTTGTGCTGGTAGCAAGAATTTGTCCATGAATTGTCCCAGACAAGTGCTGCATTTTGTTCATTATTCTGTTAACCAAACAACGGTTTGTCTTTTAATCAAGTCTTTTCCTGTGGAATACTCACTATCTGAGGCAGTATCTCAGCTGGATGCAGCAACTCAAGATTTATACAACAAGCTGTCCCCTTTTTCTTTTCAGTTCTGGGACAAGTAAAGCACTTTAATGAATCATGGAAACAGCTCCTCCCTGAAGTTTTCACCTTCATCTGTCTTACTTTGGCATGGAAAGTGGGTCAACTACAGCTGTAGGGATAAATTTGGTACCATATCCTTGAAATGTGCTGCATTTGGACAAAAGAAAAATGTTCTCTCAATGCCCAGTGAAACATGGCTCTGCTCTATAATTGGAAGGCTCAGGTGAAAGAGTAAAATTCAATTCCTTGGGGAAATTTGATTGTCATCTCAGCTGAGTACCAGAGTGACAGGTTTCTGTGGCGTTAGGGATTTGAGAATGTGATTGTTTGGGAAGGTGAGAGAGTGTGGGTCAAGGGCAAAAATGCTAAATTTCCTTAATGGTTGAATTTATGCACAGTCACCAAATCTGTAAAATTTATGATCCATAGTTTTCTGTGAAATAAATGTTTCTCTATAGCTTTACAGTCAACATTAGAGCTTCACAAACAGAAAGTGCTGGATAAATTCAACATGTCTGGCAGCATCTGTGGGAGAGAGAAACAAAACTCGAAATGTTATCTCTGTTTCTCTCTTCACAAATGCTGCCAGACCTGCTGAGTTTCTCTCGCATTCTGTTTTTATATCAGATTTCCAGCATCCACAGTATTTTGTATTATTAAAACTTTCAGTTCCTTCAAGAGTGATTCAGTTATTTGTGAGCATTATACTAATAGTTTTATCCAAAAACCCACATATAATCTTATATTTGGGACAAGCAAAATATCCATTAGACTCTAAGATCCATGTTTAATCCTGCCACTTATCTTTGAATTATTTTGAAATCTGGAACAAAGAGGAGGGACAATTATAATCAATAAAAATGTACACAACCAAATTACTGAACCTCATCTATTTTGTCTCTGCCAAAAGATTTCCATTTGCAAACATCTTGTGGTCAAGAGTATCTGATTAACAGCATCATACAGCACTGAAAAATTCTACTTAGCTCATCAATTTATTCCAGTTCTCACCTTTCACCCCATCACCCTCATCTGCTTGTTCCTGTCAGAGTTAGATTTGTTTCAAATCCCAAAGAATTGAGTGTTTGGAATAAAGAAAAACAGAAATATAACCAAATGTGGCCATCTCTAGTTTTCACAAGGCAGGTGGAGGCTGGGGAGATGAAAAGAATTTACTCGCTCTCCAGAAGCCGCACAGTCATGAAAGTATGTTACTGAGGTTGTGTGTCTCAGGTTTTATCTCTTTCCAGATTTCATATCCATTTGATAGGTATCTTGAGGCTAGAGAAAACTGGGAGCTGAAGGCAGGTATTGAAAGCAGCTTGTGGGTTAACAGGAGTAGGAATACTTAACCGTTCCCTGACCCTCAAGTTTACCTGTTTCAGAAGAACATAAGAACTAGGAGCAGGAGTAGGCCGTCTGGCCCTTCGAGCCTGCTCTGCCATTCAATAAGATCATGGCTGATCCTTTCGTGGACTCAGATCCACTTACCCGCGTTCTCACCGTATCCCTTAATTCCTTTATAGTTCAAAAAAAACTACCTTTTTTTTAAAAACATTTACTGAAGTAGCGTCAACTACTTCACTTGGCAAGGAATTCCATAGATTAACAACCCTCTGGGTGAAGAACTTCCTTCTCAGTTCAGTCTTAAATCTGCTCCCTCTAATCTTGAGGCTATGCCCTCTTGTCTCAGCTTCACCTGCCAGTGGAAACATCCTCTCTACTTCTATCTTATCTATTCCCTTCATAATTTTATATGTTTCTATAAGATCCCCCCTCAATCTTCTGAATTCCAATGAATATAATCCCAATCTACTCAGTCTCTCCTCATAAGCCAACCCCCTCAACTCCGGAATCAACCTAGTGAACCTCCTTTGCACCCCCTCCAGTGCCAGTACATCCTTTCTCAAGTAAGGAGACCAAAACTGCACACAGTACTCCAGGTGTGGCCTCACCAGCACCTTGTACAGCTGCAACATAACCTCTCTGCTTTTAATTTCAATCCCTTTAGCAATGAAGGACAAAATTCCATTTGCTTTCCTAATTACTGGTTGTACCTGCAGACCTACCTTCTGTGATTCATGCACACCCAGGTCCCTCTGCATAGCAGCATGCTGCAACTTTTTACCATTCAAGTAATAATCCTTTTTACTATTACTCCTACCAAAATGTATGACTTCACATTTATTTACATTGTATTCCATCTGCCAGACCTTTGCCCACTCACTCAATGTATCTATGTTCCTCTGCAAAGTTTCACAGTCCTCTGCACACTTTGCTCTGCCACTCATCTTAGTGTCATCTGCAAACTTTGACACCCTACACGTGGTCCCCAACTCTAAATCATCTATTTAAATTGTAAATAATTGCGGTCCCAACACCGATCCCTGAGGCACACCACTAGTCACTGACTGCCAGCTAGAATAGCACTCATTTATCCCCACTCTTTGCTTCCTGTTAGTCAACCAATCCTCTATCCATGCTAATACTTTACCCTTAATGCCATGCATCCTTATCTTATGCAGTAGCCTCTTGTGCGGCACCTTGTCGAAGGCCTTTTGGAAATCTAGGTTCACCACATCTACTGGGTCCCCATTGTCCACCTCGCTCGTAATGTCTTCATAGAATTCCAAAAGATTTGTCAAGCATGACCTGCCCTTCATGAACCCATGCTGCGTCTGCCCAACGGGACAAGTTCTATCAAGACGCCTTGCTATTTCTTCCTTGATAATAGACTCAAGCATCTTCCCCACTACAGAGGTTAAGCTAACCAGTCTATAATTCCCCATGTTTTGTCTACTTCCCTTTTTAAACAGTGGCGTCACATTTGCTGTTTTCCAATCTGCTGGGACTGCCCCAGAGTCCAGCGAATTTTGGAAAATTACCGCCAGCGCACCTGCTATTTCTCCCGCCATCTCTTTTAGTACCCTGGGATGCATTCCATCAGGGCCAGGAGACATATCAATCCTTAGCTCCATTAGCTTGCCCAACACTACCTCTTCCGTAATTATGATTGTTTCCAGGTCCTCACCTAACCTTCGTCTCTTTGTCAATTACTGGCATGTTATTAGTGTCCTCCACTGTGAAGACCGATACAAAATACCTGTTCAATGCCTCGGCCATTTCATCATATCCCATAAATAAATTCCCCTTCTCATGCTCTAAAGGGCCAACGTTTACTTTAGCCACTCTTTTTCGTTTTATATATTTATAGAAACTTTTCCTATCTGTCTTTATATTCTGTGCTAGTTTTTTCTCATGTTCTATCTTACTTTTCCTTATAGCTCTTTTTGTGGCTTTCTGTTGACCTTTAAAGTTTTCCCAATCTTCTAGTTTCATGCTGTTTTTGGCCACTTTGTATGCCTTCTCTTTCAATTTGATAGCCTCCCTTATTTCTTTAGACACCCATGGCAGATTACCCCTTTTCTTACAGTCCTTCTTTTTCATTGGAATATACTTTTGCTGAGCACTTTGAAAGATTGCTTTGAAAGTCCTCCACTGCTCGTCAACTGTCCCACCATAAAATCTTTGTTTCCAGTTTACTTTAGCCAAGTCCTCCCTCATTCTATTGTAGTTCCCCTTGTTCAAGCACAGGACCCTGGTTTTGGATTTTATCTTCACACTCTCCATCTGTATTCTAAATTCAACCATACTGTGATCACTCCTTCCAAGAGGATCCCTAACTATGAGGTCATTAATTATTCCTGTCTCATTACACAGGACCAGATCTAGGATAGCTTGCTCCCGCGTTGGTTCCATTACATACTGTTCAAGAAAACTATCACAGATACACTCAACGAACTCCTCCTCAAGGCTACCCTGACCGAGCTGGTTCGACCAATCTACATGTAGGTTAAAATCCCCCATGATAATTGCCGTACCATTTTTACAGGCATTAGTTATTTCTTTGTTTATTGCCCGCCCCAATGTGATGTTATTATTTGGTGGCCTATAGACTACGCCTATCAGTGACTTTTTCCTCTTAGAATTTCTAATTTCCACCCAAATGGATTCAACCTCATTCTCCATAGAACCTATATCATCTCTCAGCACCGCCCTGATGGCGTCCTTGAATATCAGAGCTACACCACCTCCCTTACCTTCCTGTCTGTCCTTCCGAATAGTCTAGTACCCTTGGATATTTAACTCCCAGTCATGACCATCCTGTAACCATGTCTCCGTAATGGCTACCAAATCATATTCATTCGCGATGATTTGTGCCGTTAACTCATCAACCTTGTTACTAATGCTACGAGCATTCAGGTAAAGTGCCTTTATGCTAGCTTTCTTACCCTCATGATTTCCAACATCTCTAATAATATCTCCTGAGTTAACCTTCCTTTTTGCTTCTTTCATAGTCTGCCTTGAACTTAAACCCCCCTGCACACATGCTGACCTGCTGCTTACCTTTCTATTTACCATCATACTCCCTGTCGTTTTCCCTTTCCCTTCCCCCCAACTCACTAGTTTAAAGTCCTAGTGACCACCCTATTTATCCTTTTCGCAAGAACACTGGTTCCAGATCGGTTCAGGTGAAGACCGTCCCATCGGTACAGATCCCTCCGGTTCCAAAACTGATGCCAATGCCCCATGAAATGGAACCCCTCTTTCCCACACCACTCCCTTAGCCACGTATTTACTTCCCTAATTTTCTTATCCCTAAGCCAATTTGCACGTGGCTCGGGCAGTAATCCGGAGATTATGACCCTCGAGGACCTGTTCCTTAATTTTGTTTCCATCCTCACAATTACATCCCTGATGTTGGAAAAATAGGTGAAGCTTTTTTTTACTTTTTCATGGTATGTGGACATCACTGGCTGGATCATCCTTAATTCCCACTGAAATGAATGGCTTACTCAGCCATTGCAGGGGGAAATTCAAAGTCAATTGCATTGTTGGGGTCTGGAGTCACATGTAGACTAAAACCATGTGAGGATTTTCTTCCCTAAAGCAACAGTGAACCAGATTTGCTTTAATGGCTATTGATACATGGTCACTGCTACTGAGGCTAGACGTCAATTATATTTTTAACATTTGAAGATAATTTCCATTATTTGCCACGATTGAATTTGAATCCATATCCTAAGGGCATTGGCCTGGACCTCTGGATTTATAGTTTAATGACATTACCTCAACGCCATCTTCTCTCCTTATGGAAATCTGAGGAACAAAGCAACACAGGAACATAAGAACAGGAGAAGGCAATTCAGCCCATGAAACCTGCACCACAATTCAATAAGATCATGGCCACAATTCAATAAGATCATGGTTGAACAAACATTGTGTTGTGTTTTACTCACCATAGCCCCATAGCCCTGATGTGCTGGGCTCTTCCATCATTGAGGATGGGGATATTTGTGGAGCCTCCTCCTTCAGTGAGTTGTTTAATTGTCCACCACCATTCGCGACTGGATGTGGCAGGACTGCAGAGCTTACATCTGATCCGTTGGTTGTGGGATCACTTAGCTCTGTCTATCACTTGCTGCTTTCGCTGTTTGGCGTGCAAGTAGTCCTGTTTGGTGGCTTCACCAGGTTGATACCTTATATTCAGGTCTTCCTGGTGCTGCTCCTGGCATTACCTCCTGCACTCTTCATTAAACCAGGTTTGATCCCTTGGCTTAATAAAAACCGAAAGAACTGTGGATGCTGTAAATCAAGAACACAAACAGAAGTTGCTGGAAAAACTCAGCAGGTCTGGCAGCATCTGTGAAGGAAAAAACAGAGTTAATGTTTCAGGTCGGGTTCCGAGGAAGGGCCACTGGACCCGAAATGTTAACTCTGTTGTTTCCTTCACAGATGCTGCCAGACCTGCTGACCTTTTCCAGCAACTTAGTTTTTGATCCTCTGGCTTGATGGTAATGATTGAATGGGGGATATGCTGGGCCATGAGGTTACAGATTGTGCTGGAGTACAATTCTGCTGCTGTTGATGGCCCACAGTGCCTCATGAATACCCAGTCTTGAGTTGCTAGATCTGTGCAAATTCTGTCCCATTTAGCATTGTTGTCTTTTACTCACCCTATAACCTGTACATCAGAAATCTATCAAACTCTGCCTTAAGCACACCTAAAGACTGTACTTCCACAGCCTTCTGCGACTGAGAATTCCAAAAGTTCACAATCCTCTGAGTGAAAATATTAGTCCTCTTCACAAACCTATGTGGCATCGCCTTATTTTTAAATTGTACCCCAGTTCTGGACTCCTCCATCAGGAGAAACATCTCATCTGCATGAGCCCTGTCTATTCTTTTCAGTATTAGAAGCATGAGGGGGTATCTAATTGAAACTTACAGAATACTGAATGGCCTGGACAGAGTGAATGTTGGGAAGATGCTTCCATTGGTAGGAGAGACTAGGAACCGACGGCATAGGCTTAGAGTAAAGGGAAGACCTTTCAGAACGGAGATAAGGAGAAACTTCTTCAGCCAGAGAATGGTGACTCTACGGAATTCACTGCCATAGAAGGCTGTGGAGGCCAGGTCCTTGAGTGCATTTAAGACTGAGATAGATAGGTTTACAGGAAAGATATGGAAGCGTTGGAAAAAGTGCAGAGGAGATTTACCAGGATGTTGCCTGGAATGGAGGGAAGGACTTACGAGGAAAGGTTGAGAGAGCTAGGGCTTTTCTCTTTAGAATGACGAAGGATGAGAGGTGACTTGATACAGGCGTACAAAATGATCAGAGGTATGGATAGAGTGGACAGTCAGAGACTTTTTCCTCGTGTGGAGGGAGCTATTACGAGGGGGCATAGTTTTAAAGTGAGTGGAGGTAGATACAGGGGAGACGTCGGAGGTAGGTTCTTTACTCAGAGAGTGGTCAGGGCGTGGAATGCATTGTCGGAGAGGGCAGTGGAGTCGGCCTCATTAGGGGCATTTAAGCAGCTATTAGATAGGCATATGGATGCTAGTATAAGGTAGGAGTGGAGGTTAGATAGACCTTAGGTTTAGTGTAAAATGTTCAGCACAACATCGTGGGCTGAAGGGCCTGTACTGTGCTGTACTGTTCTATGTTCTATGTTCTATAGGTTCTTGATTATCAAGGGGATCAAGGGTTTCGGGGAGAAAGCAGGAGAATGAGGTTGAGGATCTTATCAGCCATGATTGAATGGCGGAGCAGGCTCGATGGGCTGAATGGCCTAATTTCTGTTCCTATGTCTTATGGTCTTATGGTCTTATTTTGTAAGTTTTAATACAATCACCTCTTATTCTTCAAAACTCCAACAAATACAGGTCCAATTGCCCAACCTCTTAGTCCTGCCTTTTGAGAATAGGTCTGGTAACCTCCGTTGCACTTAAGAACATAGAACATAGAACAGTACAGCACAATGCAGGCCCTTTGGCCCATGATGTTGTGCTGACCTATTATCCTACTAAGATCAATCTACACTGCATACCCTACATTTTACTATCCTCCATGTGCCTATCCAAGAGTCGCTTAAAAGTCTCTAAAGTATCTGACTCCACTAGAACTGCCAGCAGCGCATTCCACATGCCCACCACTCTCTGTTTGAAGAACCTACCTCTGACATTTCCCTGATACCTTCCTCCAATCACCTTAAAATTATACCCCCTCGTAATAGTCATTTCCGCCCTGGGAAAAAGTCTCTGGCTATCCACTCTATCTCTGCCTCTCATCATCTTGTACACCTCTATCAAGTCACCTCTCATCCTTCTTCGCTCCAATGAAAAAAGCCCTAGCCCCCTCAACCTTTCCTAATAAGACCTGCCCTCCAGTCCAGGCAGCATCCTGGTAAATCTCCCCTGCACCCCCTCTGAAGCTTCCACATCTTTCCTATAATGAGGTGACTAGAACTGAACACAATATTCCAAGTGTGGTCTAATCAGGGTTTTATAGAGCTGCAGCATAACTTCGCAGCTCTTAAACTCAATTCCCCTGCCAATGAAATACAACACACCATACGCCTTCTTTACAACCCTATCAACTTGGGTAGCAACTTTGAGGGATCTATGGACATGGACCCCATGATCCCTCTGTTCCTCCACACTGCCGAGAACCCTGCCATTAACCCTGTGTTCTGCATTCAAATTTGACCTTCCAAAATGAATCACTTCACACTTTTCTGGGTTGAATTCCATCTGCCACTTCTTTGCCCAGCTCTGCATCCTGTCAATGTCCCATTGCAACCTACAACAGCCCTCCACGCTGTCCACAACTCCACCAACCTTCATGTCTTCGGCAAACTTACTAACCCACCCTTCCACTTCCTCATCCAAGTCATTTATAAAGATCACAAAGAGCAGAGGTCCCAAAACAGATCCATGTGGAACACCACTGGTCACCGAGCTCCAGGTTGAGCACTTTCCATCTACTACCACCCTCTGTCTTCTATTGCACAGCCATCTTTGTTTCCAGACAGCCAAATATCCCTGAATCCCATGCCTCCTTACTTTCTGAATCAGCTTACCGTGTGGAACCTTATCAAATGCCTTGCTAAAATCCAAATACACCACATCCACTGCTCTACCTTCATTGATATGTTTTGTCACATCCTCAAAGAATTCAATAAGGCTTGTGAGGCATGACCTGCCCCTCACAAAGCCATGCTGACTATTTCTCATCAAACTGTGCTGTTCCAAACAATCATAAATACTATCTCTCAGAATCCTCTCCAATAATTTGCTCACCACAGAAGTAAGACTGACTGGTCTGTAATTCCCAGGATTATCCCTATTCCCTTTCTTGTACAAGGGAATGACATTTGCCACCCTCCAATCATCTGGTACTACTCCAGTGGACAGTGAGGACACAAAGATCATTGCCAAAGGGGCAGCAATCTCTTCCCTCACTTCCCATAGTAACCTTGGATATATCCCATATTCTCCATGGCAATAATATCTTTCCTGAGATAAGGAGACCAGAACTGCACACAATACTCCAGGTGCTGTCTAACCAAGCTCCTATACAATTGAAGCAAGATTTAGAGCCAGAGTCATAGAGATATACAGCATGGAAACAGACCTTTCAGTCCAACTCATCCAGGCTGACCAGATGTCCTAAATAAATCTTGTCCCATTTGCCAGCATTTGACCCATATCCCTCTAAATCCTTCTTATTTATATACCCACCCAGTTGTCTTTTTGAATGTTACAGTTGTACCAGCTTACACCACTTCCTTTGGTAGTTCGTTCCATTCTGGCATTACTCTCTACGTGGAAGAAGTGCCCCTTAGGTCCCTTTTAAATCTTTCCCTTCTCATCTTAAACCTATGCCCTGTAATTTTGGACTCCCCCACCCTCGGGAAAAGACATTGTCCATTTACCCTATCCATGCCCCTCATGATTTTATAAACCTCTGTAGGGTCACCCCTCAGCCTCCAACACTCCAGAGAAAAAAGCCCCAGCACATTCAGCCTCTCCCTATAGCTCAAACCTTCAAGCTCTGGCAACACCCTTCTAAATCTTTGCTGAACCCTTTCAAGTTTCACAATGTCATTCCTATAGCAGGAAGACCAGAATTGAATGCAGTATTCCAACAGTGGCCCAACCAATGTCCTGTACAGCTGCAACATGTCCTCCCAACTCCTGTACTCAATGCACTGACCAATAAAGGCAAGCAACCAAATGCCTTCTTTACTATCCTTTCTACCTGTGACTCCCCTTTCAAGGAAATATGAACTTGCATTCTCAGGTCTCATTGTTCAGCAACACTCCCAGGACCTTACCATTAAGTGTATAAGTCCTGCCCTGATTTGCCTTTCCAAAATCCAGCACCTCACATTTATCTAAATTAAACTCCATCTGCCACTCCTTGGCCCATTGGCCCATCTGATCAAGATCCCATTGAACTCTGAGGTAACCATCTTCGCTGTTTACTGCACCTCCAATTTTGGTGTCATCTGCAAACTTACTAACCATACCTCCTCACATGTTCACATCAAAATCATTTATACAAATAACAATAAACAGTGGATGAAGCACTGATCCTTGTGGCACACTGCTGGTCACAGGCCTCCTGTCTGAAAAGCAACCCTCCACCACTTCACTGCTCCTGTATTCAAACCTTCTTGCAGTAAAGGCTAACATTCCATTACCCTTCGTAATAGTTTGCTGCAGGTGCATGTTAGCGCTCAGTGTCTTATGGACAAGGGCACATAGGTCCCTTTGTACATCTGCACTCTCCATACTCTTAACATTCAAGAAAAACTCTGCACATCTGTTCCTCCTGCCAATGTGGTTAACCCCACATTTTTACACATTATATTCCTATTGCCATGTTCCTGCCCATTTATTAAACCTGTCTAAATCCTCCTGAAACTGCTTTACATCTTCCTCACAACACACATTCCTGCTTAGCTTTGTGTTGCTTGAAAATTTGGAAATATGATATTTGGTCCTCATGTCCAAGTCATCAATATATGTGGTGAACAGCTGGGGCCCAGGCACAGATCTTTGCAGTACTTCACTGGCCAGTCTGTCAATGCAAGAATGTGCTATTTATTCCTACTCTCTGTGTTATCTCTGTTAATTCATCATTATTCCATTACACTATGTTACCTCCTCCCATGTATTTTACTTTTTTTTAAATCAACCTCCTTTTGGAGCCTTCTGAAAATCTCAATATACTACATCCATCAGTAATCCTTTATCCATTTTGTTAGTGAAACCTTAATCCAACAATTACCAGCCTGTCAGAAACCCCCATGGTGCATCTCCAATCCATTTACAGTGTATCTCTGCACAGTGAAGCTGCTTTAGACTGGAAAATGGCTAATGCGACTCCTTTATTTGAAAGGTGAGGGAGACAGAAAGCAATAAACTATAAGCCAGTTAGTTTAACATCTGTCATAGGGAAGTAGTTAGAAAGTATTCTCAAAGATATTATAACAAGGTGCTTGGATAAGTTCAAATAATCAGTCAAAGCCAACATAAGGACAATCATTTTTAATTATCTTATAGAAGTTCTTTGAAGAATGAACATGTGTTGTAGATAAAGGGCAATGAGTATATTTATTGTATTGAGATTTCCAGAAGGCATTTGATAAGGTGCAACATCAGGGGCTATTGCAAAAGATAAAAGCTCTGGGTGAAAGGGGTGACATATTGGCATGGACAGAAGATTGGATGGTAAGTAGGAAGCAGACAGTCAGAATAATTGGGTCTTTTTCAATCAGGACACACCTGGTGTACCACAGGGGTTAGTACTGGGGCCTCAACTCTTTACAATTTATAGAAGTGATTTGGATGAAAGGAATAAAGATATAATAACTAATTTTGCTGATGACACAAAAATTATTCGGAAAGTGAGTTCTGAGGACTATTTAAAGAGCCTCCAAAGGGAATTAGATAGATTAGGTGATTGGGCAAAGTTCTGGCAAATGGACTACAATGTTGGAAATTGTGAAATTGTCCATTTTGGCAGAAAGAATGAAAAAAAGTGCATTATCTAAATGGTGAGAGGTGGCAGAGCTTCTGAGTGCAAAGACCTGGGTGTCTCCATGCATGAATCACAGAAGGTCAGTGTGCAGGCAAAGCAAGTTATCGGGAAAGCTAATAGAATGCTATGTTTTAGGCTGAAATCACCATACTTACAGAAGGAGGTTAATGCCTTGAAAACTGTTCACTGAAGCTAGAAAGACTAATAGCTAGAAAGAGCAGATTTCCTTATGAGGAATAGGCTAGACAGGCTAGACCTGTAGCTCTGGAGTTTCGGAGAGTGAGAGGTGACTTAACTGAAACATATAAGATCTTGAGGGGACTTGGCCAGGTGGATGTTGAAATGATATTTTCTCTTGTGAGAAAATCTAGAATGAGGGGCCATAATTCACAAGTAAGCGGGGAGAGGGAATTTAAAACAGAGGAGAAGAAATATTATTTCTCTCAGAGAGTTGTCAAACGGCAGTGGATACAGAATCTTTAAATATTTTAAAGGCAGAGGCAGATAGATTCTTGATTCCCAAGGGCATGAAGATTACTGGGGATATGCAGGAATGTAGAGTTGAGGTGAAAATCAGATCAGCCATGATCGTATTGAATAGCAGGCCATGCTCAATGGGCCAAGTGTACTACTCTTGCTCCTTGTTCATCTGTTCGAGGTCTTCCAGTACCTTGCACTGAAAATTGCTGCAAGGAAACTCCACTCATGGGGACAGGGATCCAGCTCACAGTCCAGACCAGGTCGCACCTCAGGCCTGCTCACTGTGCTCCCTCCCTGACAGCCTGCCTACATCCTCACCTCATCATTGCCTGGGCCTGCCCTGCCTCTTACTTGTTGGTACCTCAGGCAGAGCCTAAAGACAGACAATGCTCCCATATTGACTTGCTGTTCAGCACAGGCAGAAAGCCAGGCAGCTTGTCATTAGTGATCAGTCCAAGGCTGAGGAGACACACCTTGCTGTACAGCACAGTCAGATGTCAACCTCACAGCAACAGCATCTGCCAGCTGCCCTTACAGCAAACACACTGCCCGCTGCTTCAACCAAACGTCCAGGCCTGAATAGCTAAGGGGCGTAGTCCTTTGTCTGATCAAGGGGAGGGGAACGCTGTTGATTGGGTGGGGGCTGGGGGGAGCTGGTACAGTTGGCCAGAGTCTGCACACAGTCCAGGGGCTTGGGGCAGTCATGGTCAGCAGTGGGCAGTGGTCAGTCCTGTCAGGCCAGCAGCAGCAGTCAGGGGTGATCGCATCTTATCAGTCAGGGAGCTGCAGGGACTGTTGGGGGTCGGTGGGGTGGGGCCTTGGGGGGGGGGGGGGGGGGGGGAGCGGGCTGGGGGTCTGGTCACTCATAGCCTGGAACTGTCTGTCAATGTCAGTCTGGGGGCCGCAGAGTGGGCTGACTCGGAAGTCCGCACTTTGGGGCGGGGAGGTGGTGTGGTAAGGGATGCTGGAGGGGAAAGGGATGCTCTATGACAGTAGTAGTTGGGGCATTAGGGTTCGGGTCAGAGTATTCAATGCTGAGAGAGAGGTGTGGGTTGAGGAAGGGGCAAGTATGGTGACAGAAGGAGACTCAAACAATAAGGGGATGGGGGAGGCTGTGGAGCATGGGAGGGCATGATAAGCTGCAGGGGTCAGGGGGTTTGCAGTGACCACCAGTGTGGCCCCCATGGGGGGGAGAGTGTAGAGGACCACAGTGGGTACCATCACTCTGTAATGTCAGGGCTTGGGGGCAGGTAGGAACATTGGGAGCAGAGTTCAATGTGGTGAGTGTTGACATGGGGAATCGGTGGGAAGGGGCTGCCTGAGGAGAACAAGGTAAAACAGGAAAATAAAACAAAGAACTGTGGACGCTGGAGTATTTAAACAGAAACAGAAACTGCTGGAGAAACTCAGCAGGTCTCCATTTTTGCAGCAGCAGCGGGAGCGATGACAACGAGGGCCAAGGGGCTGCCGGGAAGGTAAGTTCTTCATTTCGGCAGCGGAACTGAGTGGGAGCGGTCGAATTGCGCTCTGGGAAGGTGAGTGAACTGATATATTTGGGCAGTGGCTAAACCCGAGACACCACACGTGTAGCGTGTCCCACCTGCTCTCCTCCTCTAACGAGAAAAAAACACTCTGTGGAGTGTTGATAAGGTAAGGCTTTTCTTTTTCTTTTTTTTTATCGTGTGCTGGTAAGTAGAGTGATTGGTAAAAAATTTTTTCATTTAATTTATCTAGTATTTGATATTATAGTAGGAC
This sequence comes from Rhincodon typus, assembly GCF_021869965.1. Lineage (NCBI taxonomy): Eukaryota > Metazoa > Chordata > Chondrichthyes > Orectolobiformes > Rhincodontidae > Rhincodon > Rhincodon typus. The sequence continues at coordinate 61,102,181 of NC_063348.1, forward strand.
TAAGCTGAGCTTAAGAGTAAAAATGGCAGGAGATCCCAGACCTGTGTTATGCTCCTCTTGCTCAATGTGGGAGCTCAGGGACGCGGCTGATGTGCCTGACTCCTACACGTGCAGGAAGTGTGTCCAGCTGCAGCTCTTGTTAGACCGCATGATGGAGCATCTGCGATGCTGAGGAAGTCGTGGATAGCACGTTCAGCAAATTGGTCAGACCGCAGATTAGGATTGCTGAGGGAGAAAGGGAATGGGTGACCAAAAGGCAGAGAAAAAGCAGGAAGGTAGTGCATGTGTCCCCTGCGGTCATCTCCCTCCAAAACAGGTATACCGTTTTGGATACTGCTGGGGGAGATGGCTCACCAGGGGAAGGCAGCAGTAGCCAGGTTCATGGCACCGTGGCTGGCTCTGCTGTACAGAAGGGCGGGAAAAAGAGTGGAAGGGCTATTGTCATAGGGGATTCGATTGTAAGGGGAGTAGATAGGCGGTTCTGTGGTCGAAAATGAGACTTCCAAATGGTATGTTGCCTCCCAGGTGCACAGGTCAGGGATGTCTCAGATCGACTGCAGGACATTCTGAAGGGGGAGGGTGAACAGCCAGCTGTCGTGGTGCATATAGGCACCAATGATATAGTTAAAAAACAGGATGAGGTCCTCCAAGCAGAATTTAGGGAGTTAGGAGCCAAGTTAAAAAGTAGGACCTCAGAGGTAGTAATCTAAGGATTGCTACCAGTGCCACGTGCTGAAATGAAAGAATAGGCAGTATAAATGAGTGGTTTGAGAGATGGTGCAGGAGGGAGGGGTTTAGATTTTTGGGACATTGGGACCGGTTCTGGGGGAGGTGGGACTATTACAAATTGGATGTTCTATACCTGGGCAGGACTGGAACCAATGTTCTAGGGGGTGCTCTTGCTAATGCTGTTGGGGAGGGTTTAAACTAATGTGGCAGGGGGATGGGAACCAAATGAAGAGGTTAGTGGACATTAAGGAAGTAGTGACTAAAGCCTGTAAGGAACGAGATAATGAAGTCAGTGTGACTAAGGGGAAGAGTAGGCAGAGATCAGATGATGAAAGGGACAGGTGGTCTGAGATGCATTTGTTTTAATGCGAAAAGTGTTGTAGGTAAGGCAGATGAACTTAGGGCTTGGATTAGTACCTGAGAGTATGATGTTATTGCTATTACTGAGATTTGGTTGAGGGAAGGGCAAGATTGGCAACTAAATATCCCAGGTTATAGATACTTCAGGCAGGATAGAGAGGGAGGTAAAAGGGGTGGAGGAGTTGCATTACTGGTCAAAGAGGATATCACAGCTGTGCTGAAGGAGGGCACTATGGAGGACTCAAGCAGTGAGGCAATATGGGCAGAGCTCAGAAATAGGAAGGGTGAGGTAACAATGTTAGGGCTGTACTACAGGCCTCCCAAGAGCGAGCGTGAGATAGAGGCACAAATATGTAGACAGATTACGGAAAGATGTAGGAGCAACAGGGTGGTGGTGATGGGAGATTTTAATTTTCCCAACATTGACTGGGAGTCACTTAGTGTTAGGGGTTTAAATGGAGCAGAATTTGTAAGGAGCATCCAGGAGGGTTTTCTGGAGCTGTATGTAAATAGTCCAACTCGGGAAGGGGCCATACTGGACCTGGTGTTGGGGAATGAGCCCGGCCAGGTGGTTGAAGTTTCAGTCGGGGATTACTTTGGGAATAGTGATCACAATTCCATAAGTTTTAGAATACTGATGGACAAAGACGAGAGTGGTCCTAAAGGAAGAGTGCTAAACTGGGGGAAGGGCAACTATAGCAAAATTCGGCAGGAACTGGGGAATGTGGATTGGGAGCAGCTGTCTGAGGGTAAATCCTCATTTCATATGTGGGATGCTTTTAAAGAGAGGTTGATTAGAGTGCAGGACAGACATGTCCCTGTGAAAATGAGGGATAGAAAGGGCAAGATTAGGGAATCATGGATGACAGGTGAAATTGTGAGATGAGCAAAGAGGAAAAAGGAAGCATACATAAGGTCTGGACGACTGAAAACAGATGAAGTTTTGGAAGAATATCGGGAAAGTAGGACCAATCTGAAACGAGGAATTAAGAGGGCTAAAAGGGGTCATGAAATATCTTTAGCAAACAGGGTTAAGGAAAATCCCAAAGCCTTTTATTCGTATGTAAGGAGCAGGAGGGTAATGAGAGAAAGGGTTGGCCTACTCAAGGACAAAGGAGGGAAGTTATGCGAGGAGTCAGAGAAAATGAGTGAAATTCTTTCTGAGTACTTTGTGTCGGTATTCACTGAGGAGAGGGACATGGCGGATGTTGAGGTTAAGGATAGATGTTTGATTACTCTAGGTCAAGTCAGCATAAGGAGGGGAAGTGTTGGGTATTCTAAAAGGCATTAGGGTGGACATGTCCCCAGGTCCGGATGGGATCTAGCCCAGGTTACTGAGGGAAGTGAGGGAGGAAATAGCTGGGGCCTTAACAGATATCTTTGCAGCATCCTTGAGCACGGGTGAGGTCCTGGAGGACTGGAGAATTGCTAATGTTGTCCCCTTGTTTAAGAAGGACAGCAAGGATAATCCAGGTAATTATAGACCGGTGAGCCTGACTTCAGTGGTGGGGAAGCTGCTGGAGAATATACTGAGGGATAGGATCTAGTTACATTTGGAAGAAAATAGGCTTATTAGTGATAGGCAGCATGGTTTTGTGCAGGAAAGGTCATGTCTTACCAACTTGATAGAATTCTTTGAGGAAGTGACAAAGTTGATAGATGAGAGAAGGGCTGTAGGTGTCATATACATGTCAGTTCTGAGGACGGGTCAACGGACCCAAAGCGTTAACTCTGATTTCTCCTCCACAGATGCTGCCAGACCTGCTGATCTTTTCCAGCAACATTGTTTTTGTTCATATACATGGATTTCAGTAAGGCATTTGATAAGGTTCCTCACGGTAGGCTGATGGAGAAAGTGAAGTCGCATGGGGTCCATGGTGTACTAGCTAGATGGGTAGAGAACTGGCTGGGCAACAGGAGACAGAGAGTTGTAGTAGAAGGGAGTTTCTCAAAATGGAGAACTGTGACCAGTGGTGTTCCACAGGGATCAGTGTTGGGACCACTGTTGTTTGTGATATACATAAATGATCTGGATGAAGGGTCTAGGCCTGAAATGTCAGCCTTTCTGCTCCTATGATGCTGCTTGGCCTGCTGTGTTCATCCAGCTCTGCACCTTGTTGTCTGTGGAGGAAGGTATAGATGGTCTGATTAGCAGTTTGCAGATGACACTAAGATTGGTGGAGTAGCAGATAGTGAAGGGGACTGTCGGAGAATGCAGCAGAATATAGATAGATTGGAGAGTTGGGCGAAGAAATGGCAGATGGAGTTCAATCCAGGCAAATGCGAGGTGATGCATTTTGGAAGATCCAATTCAAGAGCGAACTATACGGTAAATGGAAAAGCCCTGGGGAAAATTGATGCACAGAGAGATCTGGGTGTTCAGGTCCATTGTACCCTGAAGGTGGCAACGCAGGTCGATAGAGTGGTCAAGAAGGCATATGGCATGCTTTCATTCATCGGACGGGGTATTGAGTACACGAGTTGGCAGGTCATGTTGTAGTTGTGTTGGACTTTGGTTCGATCACATTTGGAATACTGCTTACAGTTCTGGTCGCCACATTAACAAAAGGATGTGGATGCTTTGTTTAGGGTGCAGAGGATGTTCACGAGGATGTTGCCTCATATGGAGGGCACTAGCTATGAAGAGAGGTTGAGTAGATTAGGATTATTTACATTAGAAAGATGGAGGTTGAGGGGGGACCTGATTGAGGTCTACAAAATCATGAGAGGTATAGACAGGGTGGATAGTAAGAAGTTTTTTCCCCAGAGTGGGAGACTCAATTACTAGGGGTCACGATTTCAAGGTGAGAGGGGAAAAGTTTAAAGGATATATGCGTGGAAAGTTCTTTACGCAGAGGGTGGTGTGTGCCTGGAACACGTTGCCAGCGGAGGTGCTAGAGGCGGGCATGATAGCGTCATTTAAGATGTATCTAGACAGATACATGAATGAACAGGGAGCAGAGGGATACAGATCCTTGGAAAATAGGCAACAGGTTTAGATAGAGGATCTGGATCAGCGCAAGCTTGGAAGGCCGAAGGACCTGTTCCTGTGCTGTAATTTTCTTTGTTCTTTATTCTTTGTCTGGCAGCATCTGAGGGGAGACAAACAGAGTTAATGCTTCAAGTCCAGTGAGCTTTCTTCAGTGTGTTCAGAGTCACTGGACTCAAAATGTTAAATCTGTCTCTCTCCATCAATGCTGCCAGACCTACTGAATTTCTCCAGCAATTTCAGTTTTTGTTTAAGATAAAACAGGACAAGGAGGCCCTGGGGAGGACATGGTACCTGACGACTGATCCCAGTCTGAGAGTGTTCTCCATGAGCTACTATCATTTTCTGATTGTTAGAAATGACCCGCAACTGGGAAATACCGGGACTATGTCAGGGTGCGTAGAGTCATGATCAGTTTGACAGGAAAAGTTGTAGGATCCACTTCTAATCAACGGGAGGCCATCGAAAGGGCAAAGGCATCAATCCTGCTGGAGTGATTGTAACAAGATTAACCAGCATAACCTCATAGAATATGAGTTCCCTGATTGGGGCTACTAATCTGGTCCAACCAGGGAGCCCTGACTGATAGATAGAAACAGGACATGGTTTGTGACCAATATTTTCCCCCAAATGCTGACTCTGACAAGACAGTGCCACGGTACAGAAAAGATTTACCAGGATGTTGCCGGGCATGGAGGGCATCAACTATGAGAGAGTTTGGAGAAAGTTGGTTTGTTCTCACTGGAACGACAGAGGTTGAGGGGTGACCTGATAGAGGTCTACAAGATTATGAAGGGCATGGACAGAGTGGACAGTCAGAAGCTTTATCCGAGGGTGGAAGAGTCAGTTACTTGGGGGCATCGTTTTAAGGTGCGAGGGGTAAGGTTTAAAGGTGAGGTATGAGGCAAGTTTTTTACACAGTGGGTGGTAGGCGCCTGGAACTTGCTGCCGGGGGACGTAGTGGAAGCAGATACGATAGTGACTTTTAAAGGGCGCCTTGACAATACATGAATAGGATAGGAATAGAGGGATATGGTCCCTGTAAGGATAGGGGGTTTTCGTTGTAACGGGCAGCATGTCAGTGCAGGCTTGGAGGGCCAAAGGGCCTATTCCTGTGCTGTAATTTTCTTTGTTCTGTGTTAACTCTCCGTGCGCAAATAAAGGGTGACTTGGTGTCAGGATACCGGCCTCTCTGCAGTTATTTCACTCTCCCTTGGAGATGCACCTTCATGTCATTTGTGATCACAGCATCATGCGCAATGCATGCAGGGGGCAAGTAATTGGGGGAAAACATTGATCACAAGCCATGCCCACTATGTTACTGGTCCTTGCAAATCCCACAGAGACAGATCAATGAAGCAGATTTAGAGGGACAGGGAGTGGACAGTGGGATGGAACTGTGCCGAATACTAGAGCAGGACCTGGGGCCAACAGGAATGGGGGCATTCTCTCCTGGGGGCTATGAAGGTGACAATCACTTTCAACTTCAATCCAACTGGCTCCTTCCAGAGAGCGACCAGTGACCTGTGTGGGGTCGTTCAGTCATGCTCCTGGATAGTGAGTGATGCCATCTGTGCAAGGTCACACTGGATCATTTCATTCCCCCCAGATGGGGTCAGTGCTGCAGCCTGGGCAATAGGATTGGGAACAGTGTTATGTTCCCCAAGGGGTAGGATGCCATCAACTGTACCCACATGGCACTGAGAGGGTCATATCACAACAGGAAGGGGTTCCATTCCATTAATGTTCAGGTAATGATCGCCGATGATTGCACAATGTTCAGCGCCATTCATGACTCCTCAGATACTGAAACCGTCCATGTTCACATGCAACAAGATCTGGACAATGTCCAGGCTTGGGCCCACAAGTGGCAAGTGACATTCACGCCACACAAATGCCAGGCTATGACCATCACCAATAAGAAACAATCTATCCACCGCCCCTTGACATTCAATGGTATTACCATCACTGAATCCCCCCACTATCAACATCCTGGGGGTTACCACCGACTAGAAACTCAACTGGAATCACCACATAAACACAGTGGCTACAACAGCAGACCAGAAGCTAGGAATACTGCGGCGAGTAACTCACCTCCTGACTCCTCAAAGCTTGTCCACCATCTACAAGGCACAAGTCAGGAGTGTGATGGAATACTCCCCACTTGCCTGGTTGATTGCAGCCCCAACAACACTCAAGAAGCTTGACACCATCCAGGATAAAGCAGCCCGCTTGATTGGCACTACATCCACAAGCATCCACTCCCTCCACCACCAACGCTCAGTAGCAGCAGTGTGTCTTATCTACAAGATGCACTGCAGAAATTCACCAAAGATCCTCAGACAGCACCTTCCAAACCCATGACCACTTCCATCTAGAAGGGCAAGGGCATCAGACATATGGGAACACCACCACGTCCAAGTTCTCCTCCAAGTCACTCACCATCCTGACTTGGAAATATATTGCCGTTCCTTCACTGTCGCTGGGTCAGAATCCTGGAATTCCCTCCCTAATAGCATTATGGGTCAACTCACAGTACATGGACTGCAGCAGTTCAGGAAGGCAGCTCACCACCACCTACTTAAGGGCAACTAGGGATGGGCAAGAAATGCTGGCCAGCTAGCAACGCCCATATCCCACAAATGAACAAATTTTCTGTGATCACCATCACCACTTCCTGGTGCCCATTCCCCTGGCAGCTTCCCCCACTCCTACACCCCGGATCACTCTCCTGTATCTCATGTGTTTGAGCGTCCTGGGCCTTAGCTGGCTGGTTACTGGGGGATAAGGGCTACCCATGGTGACCATGGTTCCATGACACCATTGCACACCCCCTGACTGATGCAGAGTGCACAGACAGTGCTGCCCAGGCTTTGACCAGGGAAATGGGGGAGCAGACAATAGGGCTGCTGAAGATGTGGTTCTGCTTCTTGGTGTGGGTCAGGGTGGGGTTCCTCCAGTATAGTCCAGACACTGTGTGCTGCGTCATCCTGGCATACTGTACTTTGCACCATTGGAGCAGGCAATGAGACACTCTGCTGGAAGCTGAGGAACTTGGGGAGTGGGAGCAGTTGTCTCAGGAGCAGGGTAAAGACATTGGGGAGGAGGAAGCTCTCCTGGTCCATGACAGCACTCAGCTATGTCAGGGGGTACACAGCAGACAGGAGCCAAATGACACCAGATTCGAGCCAATGAGAGCTGTGAGTAGCAGACAATTATAGGCTGTAGAATAAACTGTCAACATTCAAGCAAATTGTTTGCCTTTTGGGGATGAAATGCAACCTCTGTTATTTTGTTTCTATTTGCTGTTCACTGTAATTGAAAGGTAATCTTTAGCATTTTTTGGATGTTGCCCTCTATGTGATTACCTACTGCTGAACAATAATGATACACTGGTCTGCAGTAAGCACTGGGCACAGTGGAATGATGACTACATTGCAGTAAGATGGAACATGGCTAGAGACAGATAAGTGCTGGCATCAAGAATAACAGTCTACGCCAGGGCATGTGGCTCGTAATGAGTTCTTCCAGCTACTATGAGTGGGAGAATTGGGTTGATATCAAATGTGAGGCAAGCCTTGGGGATGGGGTAGGTAGTTAATGAGGTGGGTTCAGGATAGTACTATAAGAAAACTTGTTCAGCCTCGCAGTAAGAAACCTTCCATGGAACCCGCTGAAAAGTTGACATCGGAGCAAGGTAAACAGAGAAATACATTAAACAGGTTTCAGTTAGTGGACTTGGTCTTCTTAAAAGGTGAAGGGAACATCCATAGGCTGAACAACCATGATTTTCAGTTTTGGGCAGTACTGCAGATGTATTTGAAAAAGATGGATGTACAAAGCCAGGCCAAGGGAGAGGTTGAGTCCTTTATAGTAACCTTAACCAATGTGAGAATTGAACCCACATTACTGGAATCACCCTGCATCACAAACCAATCTCCAGCTAACTGATACGACTGACCCTCTCGCTGATGTAATTAGCTAATTTGGTGCCACAGGGCTCAGTCCTTGGGCCCCAACTGTTTACAATGTTGTTTAGCTGCTAGCTGACGTTCACGTGTTCTAATGGCTAGTTTTCTTCCTATCTGTCTGATGCAATGTTTGTGACAGTTGTTGCATAGATATTTTATAATAAACCAAATAAACTAAATTAGCTTAACGACACAACAAACTTTCCTTAATATCAGTACACTTGGACAATGGCCGTCAGTTTAACTGGGACAAAGTAACTATAGTAACCCAAGCCAAACATAGACACACATGGGAGTTCCTAGAGGCATGGTTCTCAACCCATAATGCAATCAACAAACATGTAGAATTGGACCTCATATACAAACCCTTACAGAACAAAACCAGATATGACACAATTCACTATAACGGACCAGACAGTATTAATTCCAGGTGGAGTAGAACAACATAGCTTCATCTGAGGCCTCACTGACGATGTTACCCAGCATGGTGATGAAACATCTGAACGAAAACAAGCCGGCTCAGCGAGCAAGTCAACAACCTCAGAAACAGGAGGCCATTTGGCCCCTCAAGCCTGCTCCAGTTTCTAATACGATCATGGCTGATTCAACATCCCTCACGTCACCACTTTCCTGCCTTTTCCCCATAACCATGTCAAATTTCACAGATGACACTAAGATGAGTGGTAGAGCAAAGAGTGCAGAGGACACTGAAAGTTTGCAGAGGGATATAGATAGGTTAAACAGTGGGCAAGGGTCAGGCTGATGGAGTATAATATTGATAAATGTGATGTTGTCCATTTTGGTAGGAATAACAGCAAAATGGATTATTACGTAAATGGTTGAAATATTGCAGCATGCTGCTGTGCAGAGGGACCTGGGTGTCCTTGTGCATGGATCACAAAAAGTTGGTTTGCAGGTGCAGTGGGTAATTAAGAAGGCAAATGGAATACTTCCCTTCATTATTAGAGGGTTGGAATTTAAAAATAGGGAGGTTATGCGGTAGCTGTATAGGGTGCTGGTGAGGCCACACCTGGAGTACTGTGTGCAGTTCTGGTCTCCTTACTTGAGAAAAGATGTACTGGCACTGGAGGAGGTGCAGAGGAGGGTCACTAGGTTGATTCCAAAATTGAGAAGGTTGGCTTTTGAGGAGAGATTGAGTAGACTGGGATTATACTCATTTGAATTTAGAAGAATGAGGGGGAATCTTATAGAAACGTATAAAATTATGAAGGGAGTAGATAAGAGAGAAGCAAGGAGTTGTTTCCACTAGTGGGTGAAACCAGAACTAGGGGGCATTGCCTCAAAATAAATGGGGAGCAGATTTAACATAGAACATAGAACATAGAACATAGTACAGTACAGGCCCTTCGGCCCACAACATTGTGCTGACCTATTATCCTACTAAGATCAATCTACCCTGCAAACCCTACATTTTACTATCCTCCATGTGCCTATCCAAGAGTCGCATAAAAGTCTCTAAAATATCTGACTCTACTACCACTGCCGGCAGCGCATTCCACACACCCACCACATTTAGGACTGAGTTGAGGAGGAGCTTCTTCACCCAAAGGGCTATGAAGCTGTGGAATTCACTGCCCAGTGAAGCAGTTGAGGATACCTTGTTGAATGTGTTTAAGGCAAAGTTAGATAGACTTTTGAAGAGTAAAGGAATTATGGGTTATGGTGAGGGGGTGGGTAAGTGGAATTAAGTCCACAAAAAGATCAGCCATGATCCTATTGAATGGCAAAGCAGAATTGGTCTACTGCTGCTCCTGTTTCTTATGTTCTTATTATACTACATTTGCCAACTTTTTGTCCATTTGCTTAACGTATCGATATCTCTCTATAAACTATTTGCATTGCCTTCATGAGTAGCATTTCCTCTTTTTTTCTGTCATCTGCAAATTTGGCTGTAGTACGTTTAGTTCCTTCCTCCAAGTCATTAATATTTATTGTAAATAGCTGTGGTCCCAGCACTGATCCCAATGGGTTCCAGCACTGATCCCTATGGATGCAGGCACTGATCCCTGTGGAACCCCAATGGTGTGACCTAACAAAAGTTCTATACAGCTGTAACATGACTTGCCATTTTTCTACTGTATGCCCGAACTGATGAAGGCAAGCATGCTACATGCCTTCTTACCAACTTATCCATTTGTATTGCCACTATGACAATACTATGGCTTTCAGAGGTGTATTTTGTCCTTTTTTTTAAACAGAGGTTTCAAGGCAGAGGTACTGAGCAGTCTACCAGAGCCACTAAAGTACTCATCTTGTGAGGCCTTTTTATAAAATTTGGAACAATAGATGCAGCCTGATGGATGTGGTCAAGCTCTCAGAGAACAAAATTTTCAGTTTAGTTTTTTAGCAGCAGTAGTTGTTGCTGGGGTCTCAGGAGGGTTGGAAGCTGCAATAAATCTCTCCCAGCTGCTGCACTCTGTCAGAATTTTCTCTTCATGTCTTTTTCCCTTCCTGGGCCTCTGGAGTTACATGTGAGATGATCTGTTTTCTGAATTTGTCTTTGCCAAGGTTGCGTTTATGGGCTGCTACTATATCAGAACAGTTAATCAGTAATAGTTACTGTATCTATTATTCTGTTAAATTTTCAATAGAGTTACGTTATTCCAATTCCTTCTTTCTTTTGTTGTATTTTAACTATAGTGGATGAATATAGTGTGTTTTGCTTTACACCCTGTAATTTGGCCAATCGAATTGTATCTGGAACGTAACACCTTACATTTACCTTTAAGAAAAGGTTTGGGTCTAGATTATCTTCTGAATATCTTGAGGGGGTTTGGTCTGGTTCATAACAAATTGGGGACTATGGTCAGGATCAAAATCTTTAATTCCAGGTTGAGTTTAGGATTATTGGACTCAAAGGCAGCAAGTGGTATGTGTTAGTGTGTTTCATTTTGAGTGTTGAATTAGGTTGCTCACCCTCCCCATTCAGGATACCTTGTGCCCATTTAGACATATCTTTGACCCCAGCACCAGGGAGACAACACATCATACTGGAGTCTCACTTGTGACCACAGAAACACGTATTTGTGCCCCTGATTATACAGTCCCCTATCATTATTACTCACCTGCACTTCAACCCTCACTGCTGTATAACAGAGCCAATCATGGTACAGTGATCTGGCTATTACTGCTGCTTTCCTCTGAGAGGCCATCCCCCTCAACAGTATCCAAAATGGTTTACCTGTTTGAGGTGGGAATAGCCACAGGGGAGTCCGACACCACCTGCCCACATTTACTCGCCTTCCTGGTGGTCACCGAACCCTTTTCTGTTTATGTAGCCCTTACTGTTGGTGTGACCAGCTCGCTAAATGTGCTATGCATGATATTCTCAGCCTCATGCATGCTCCATAGTGAGTCCTTCCGCACCTCCACAAGTTCCAGGTGACAAATCAGGAGCTGTAGCTGAACACACATCCTGCAAACCTAATCACCATGGACACTAGAAATGTAATCATAGAATCATAAAATCCTTAGAGTGCAAAAAGAGGTCATTCAACCCATCGAGTCTGCACTGACAGCCCACTGGCTATCTATTCCCAGCAGACTACAACTACAAAAAGTAAGTTTTTTGAGGGGTTTATAACTGGACCTTCTATTGATTTTAAGAGATATTCAAATTATGTACAAAAAGAAAAATCACCCACAAGACAACCAAGCCAGATCAGGATGCTGTTCTCAGAGAGAGAGACAGAGAGAGACTAAACCACCAACTACTCATTAGCTTCAGGAATACTGCTTATGCTGCCTGCCTCTCATTCATTTCCTTCTTCCTTATCAGCAGGCACTTTTCCCTCTCGTGTTCCTTCATGTACATCACATAATCTTCGTATTTGGAGTAATCCCACTCCAGGAAGTCGGGCCACATGTCCCACTTACACTTCAGATACTTGATTAGGAAATGAGGACAGTAAGCTCACTGACTGAGAGGCAACTGGACATCGTTCATCTCATCACCATCACATACTCCTGCCGCTCCAAGATGCCCAGATCATGCAGAAAGCTGAGGATTTTGCTGGGCTTGGGCTTGGGCTTGGGTTCAGGCTTAGTCAGGTCTTGCCGTACCAGCTGTGTCCCCATTGTCATCAGGTCAACTACAGCATGGTGGCTCAGTGGTTAGCACTTCTGCCTCACAGCACCAGGAACCCGGGTTCGATTCCACCCTCAGGCGACTGTCTGTGTGGAGTTTGCACATTCTCCCTGTGTCTGCGTGGGTTTCCTCCGGGTGCTCCGGTTTCCTCCCACAGTCAAAGATGTGCAGGTTAGGTGAATTGGCCATTCTAAATTGCCCATAATGTTGAGGGATGTGTAGGTTAGGTGGGTTATAAGGGGATGGGTCTAGATGGGATGCTGTGAGGGTCGGTGTGGACTTGTTGGGCTGAAGGGCCTGTTTTCCACACTGTAGGGATTCTATGGCTTTATGAAAGTAGGAACTTGTTCCCTCCCCAGACCCTACTCACCCAGTCTGCAAACTTGCTCCCTGAGCAGCAAAGCCTATGTTGTCAGTTGTGGTTACTGAGCCAACTTCTCCCAGAGTCCTCCTTGGTCTCTTCTCCCTAGCACACTCTACGCAGACTAGTATCAGAGTACTTGTTGTGACTAGTTTGAGAGGTTGCCCTTCATTTAGTGCCGGGGCCCACTGACTGACAGTGCCTCCATGTTTGTTGGTGAGGGTGACTGTCTGAAGGCTTTGAGAGACCTGGCGTGTTTGGTGTGTGAGCTGCTGGCCCATAGGGTGGGTGTGAGATTGACAGGGATTCCATATGTTTTAAGTTAGTTGTGGAAAAGTATAACACTAGTCATCAGGTGAAAGTGCGGAATTGGCAGAAGGCTAATTCCAAGAGTATTAGGCAGAAACTGGAAAATTTAGACTGGAGCAGCTGTTTGAATCCACATCTCTTTTTTCCTTAATTCGTTCACAGGATGAGGGTGTCGCTGGCTAGGCAGCATTTATTGCCCATCCCTAATTGCCCAGAGGGCAGTTAAGAATCAACCACATTGCTGTGGGTCTGGGATCACATGTCAGCCAGACCAGGTAAGGATGTCAGTTTCTTTCCTGAAAGGACATTAGTGAACCAGATGGGTTTTCCCCAACAATTGACAATGGATTCATGATCATCATTAGACTCTTAATTCCAGATGTTTATTGAATTCAAATTCCACCATCTGCCATGGTGGGATTCAAACCCGGGTCCCCGGAACATCTGGGTCTCTCGATTAAGAGTCCAGTGATAATACCAGTAGGCCATCACCTCCCCTATATGTGGGAATGACATGTGGGAATCTTTTAAAAACATTTGATCAGAGTTCAGGACCAGCATGCTCCTGTGAGGACGAAGGATAAGGATGGCAAGATTTAGAAACCTAGGATGATGAGCGATGTTCTGTGTTTAGTTAAAAAGAGAAATGAAGTATATGTAAGGTTTAGGAAACAGAAATCAAACAAGGCCCTTGAGGAATATAAAGGAAGCAGAAAAGAATTTTAAAAAGAAATTAGGGGTCGTAGAAGGAGTAATGAAATGTCCTTGGCATGTAGGATTAAGGAGAATACCAAGGCCAAGTATCCCATTTTATACATATTTAGGAGCAAGAGGTTAATGAGGTAAAGGGTAGGTCCACTCAAGGACAAAGGAGGAAGTTTATGCATGGAGCCGGATGAACTGGCTGAGGTTTATACAGCAGTACAGCATGGAAGCATACTCTTTGGTCCAACTTGTCCACGCTGACCAGATATCCTAAATTAATGTAGTCCCTTTGCCAGCATTTAGCCCTTATCCCTCTAAACCTTTCCTATTCATATACTCATCCAGATGCCTTTTAAATATTGTAATTGTACCAGCCTCCACCACTTCTTCTGGCAGCCCATTCCATATATGCACCACCCTCTGTGTGAAAAAGTTGCCCCTTAGCTCCCGTTTAAACCTTTCCCCTCTTACCTTATACCTGCGCCCTCTAGTTTTGACTCTGCTACTCTGGGAAAAAGACCTTGGCTTTCATCTTATCCATACCCCACATAATTTTATAAACTTCTACAAGATCACCCCTCAGCCTCTGACAGTCTAGGGTAAATTACCCCAGACTATTCAGCCTCGCCTTATATCTCAAACCCTCCAACCCTGGCAACATGGTTGTAAATTTTTTCTGAACCCTTTCAAGTTTCACAACATCCTTCCTTTAGCAGGGAGACCAGAATTGAACGCAGGGTTCCAAAAGTGGCCTTCACATTGATATTCACCAAGGAGAAACAGTTAGATGATGGTAAGTTTAGACAGGGGTTTACTGGTACACTAAGGTATGTCGATATTAAGAAGCCATGATGTGGAGATGCCGGTGTTGGACTGGGGTGGACAAAGTCAGAAGGCACATGACACCAGGTTATAGTCCAACAGGTTTATTGAAATCACAAGCTTTTGAAGAGGCTACACTCCAAAAGCTTTTAATTTCAAATAAACCTGTTGGACTAAAACCTGGTGGCCATGTAACTTCTGATATTAAGAAGGAGGAGGTATTGGGTGTCTTAAAAAACATTAAGGGAATAAATACTCAGAGCCTGATGGGACCTATCCCAGAACACTAAAGGAGGCAAGGGAGGAGAGTGCTGAGGTTATGACAGAAATCCTTGCATCCTCTTTAGCTGCAGGCAAGGTCCCAGGACACTGGAGAATAGTCCATGTTCAAGAAAGGCAACAAGGATAATCCAGGAATTATAGACCAGTGAGCCTTACATCAATGGTGGGGAAATTATTGGAGAAAATTCTTAGGGACAGGATTTAGTCACATTTAAAAAATAATAGACTTATTAGAGATAGCGTGGGCTTTATGTGAGTTAGGTCTAGTCTCATAAACTTAAATGAATTTCTTGAGGAAGTCATAAAGATGATTGATGAGAGTAAGGCAGTGGATATTTTGTATACATAGACTTCACTAAAGCATTTGACAAGATCCTTCAGGTAGGCTGGTCCAGAAGATCAAATCACAGATTCCATGGTGAGTTGACAAGTTGGATACAAATTTGGCTTGGCTATAGAAGACAGAGGGTAGTTTTGGAGGGGTGTTTTTTCTGACTGGAGCTGTAACCAGTGGTGTTCCACAAGAGTCAGTGCTGGTACCCGTGTTGTTTGTAATATATATGAATGATGTGGATGAGAATGTCACTGACCTCTTAGTATGTTTGCAGATGACACAAAAATTGGTGAAGTTGTAGTTAGTGAGGATTGATATCAAAGGATGTAGCAGGATGTATATCAATTCGAACATTGGGCAGAGAAATGGCAGATGGAGTTTAATCAGAGATGAGTGGTAGAGCAAAGTGTGCAGAAGACACTGAAAGTCTGCAGAGGGGTATAGATAGTCTAAGTGAGTGGGTAAAGGTCTGGCAGATGGAGTACAATGTTGATAAGTGTGAGGTCATCCATTTTGGTAGGAATAACAGCAAAATGGACTATGTTTTAAATGGTGAAAAATTGCAGCACGCTGCTATGCAGAGAGACTTGGGTGTCCTTGTGCATGAATTGCTAAAAGTAGGATTGCAGGTGCAGCAGGTAATTAAAAAGGCAAATGGAATTTTGTCTGCCATTGCTCGAGGGATGGAGTTTAAAAACAGGGAGGCTATGCTGCAGCTGTATAGGGTCCTGGTGAGGCCACACCTGGAGTACTATGGGCAGTTTTGGTCTCCTTCCTTGAGAAGAGATATACTAGCACTGGAGGGGGTGCAGAGGAGATTCACTCGGTTGATTCCAGAGTTGAGAGGGTTGGATTATGAGGAGACACTGAGTAGACTGGGATTATACTCATTGGAATTCAGAAGAATGAGGGGAGATCTTATAGAAACATATAAGATTATGAAGGGAACAGATAAGGTGGAGGCAGGGAGGTTGTTTCCGCTAGCAGGTGAAACTAGGACTAGAGGGCATTGCCTCAAAATAAAGGGAAGCAGATGTAGGACTGAGTTCAGGAGGAACTTCTTCACCAAAGGGTTGTGAATCTGTGGAATTCCCTGCCCAGTGAACCGGTTGAAGCTACCTCGCTGAATGTTTTTAAGGCAAGGCTAGATAAATTTTTGAACAGTAAAGGAATTAAGGGTTATGGTGGGTGGGCGGGTAAGTGGAGCTGAGTCTCAAAAAGATCGCCCATGATCTTATTAAATGGTGGGGCAGGCTCGAGGGGCCAGATGGCCTACTCCTGCTCCTAGTTCTTATGTTCTTATGTTCTACAGCAAGTGTGACATGATGCATTTTGGAAGGTCACATGCAAGAAGAAACTACATGACCAGACCCTTAAGAACATTGATGTACAGTAAGATCTTGGGGTCCAAGTCCATAGCTCCCTGAAAGTGGCAACACAGTGATTAAGGTGGTAGAGAAGGCAGATGGCTTGTGTGCCTTCATCAGTTGGGGCATTATGTATAAAAGTTGGCAAGTCATGTTGCAACTGTGTAAGATTTTGGTCAGGCCACATTTGGAGTATTGTGGGCAGTTCTAGTTTCTGCACCAAAGGAAGAGTGTGGAGGCTTTGAAGAGGGTGCAGAAGAAATTGTCCAGGAATATGCCTGGATTGGAGAATATCAGTTAAAGGGAGAAATTAGAAAAAATTGGATTGCTTTTGCTAGATTGCTGGAGGCTGAGGGGTGACCTGATAGAAGTGTATAAATTTATGAGAGGCATGGATAAAGTGGATAGTCAGAGTTTCTTTCCCAGGGTGAAAATGTCAAATACTTGGGTGTAGAAAAATAGAAGATAGGAGCTGGAGGAGGCCATTCAGCCCTTTGAGCCTGCTCCACCATTCTTCATGATCATGGCTGAATGTCAACTCAATAGCCTAATCCTGCTTTGTCCCCACAATCTTTGATCTCATTTACCCCAAGTGCTACATCCAGCTACCTCTTGAATACATTCAATGTTTTGACATCAAATACTTCCTGTGGTAATGAATTCCACAGGCTCAACACTCTTCGGGTAAAGAAATGTCTCCTCGTCTCCATCCTAAATGGTCTACCCCAAATCCTCATAGTGTGACCCCTGGTTCTGGACACACCCACCATCAGGAACATTCTCGCTGCATCTACCCTGTCCAGTCCTGTTATAATTTTATAAGTCTCCATGAGATCCCCCGCTTATTCGTCTGAGCTCCAGTGAAAACAATCCTATACTAGTCAATCCCTCATCATCGTCAGTCCTGCCATTCCTTGAATTAACCTGGTAAACCTTCGCTGCACTCCCTCGAGAGCAAGAGCATCCTTCCTCAGAAAAGGAGACAAAAACTGCACACAATATTCTAGGTGTGGTCTCGCCAAGGCCCTGTATAACTGCAACAACACATCCCTGCTCCTGTACTCGAAACCTCTCACAATGAAGGCCAATGTACCATTTGCCTTCTTTACCGCCTGCGGCACCTGCGTTCTTACCTTCAGCAACTGAGTGCACAAGGACACCCTGGTCCCGCTGCACACTCCCCTCTCCCAATTGACAGCCATTCAGGGAGGAATCCGCTTTCTTGTTTTTGCTTCCAAAGTGAATAACCTCACATTTATCCAAATTATCCTGCACCTGCCATTGATTTGCCCACTCACCCAACCTGTCCGGATCATGCTGAAGGATCTCTGCATCCTCATCACAGCTCACCCTCCCACACAACATGGTATCATCTGCAAACTTGGAAATGTTACATTTTGATCCCTCATCCAAATCATTAATATATATTGTGAATAGCTCGCGTCCCAGTACCAATCCCTGTGGCACCCCACTAGTTACTGCCTGCCAATTCGCAAAGGACTCATTAATTCCTACTCTTTGTTTCATCTCTGTCAACCAGTTTTCTATCCATGTCAATACATTTCCCCCAATCCCATGCTCTTTAATCTTGCACAATAATCTCTTATGGTGGGACTTCATCAAACGCTTTTGAAAGGTCCAAATATGTCACATCGACTGGCTGCACCTTGTCAATTCTACTAGTTACATCTTCATAGAATTCCAACAGAGATGTTAAGCACGACTTCCCCTTCATAATCCCATGCTGACTCTGTCTGATCCTGCCACTGCTTTCTAAATGCTCCACTATAAAGTCTTTGATAATGGCTTCGAGAATTTTCCCCATGACCAATGTTAGGCTCACCGGTCTATAATTCCCTGTTTTCTCTCTACCTCCCTTTTTGAATATTGGAGTGACATGAGCTAAACTCCAATCTTCAGGGACTGTTCCAGAGTCTATAGAATCCTGGAAGATGACCACCAATGCATCCATTATTTCTACAGCCACTTCCTTAAGTACTCTGGGATGTAGATTATCAGGCCCTGGGGATTTATCCGCATTCAATCCCATCAATTTTCCCAGCACCATTTCTCTACTTATATTGATCTCCCTCAATTCTTCCCTCTCACTAAATCTTGCATTCTCCAGCATTTCCTGTATCTGAATTGTGTCCTCTTTTGTGAAGACAGAACCAAGGTACGTGTTCAGTTCTTCAGCCATTTTTTTGAATTTCCCCTTTCCTATCTGTAGGGGGCCTACACTTGTCTTCACCAATCTCTTTCTCTTCATGTACTACATAGAAACTTTTAGTGTCAGTATTTATGTTCCCTGCAAGCTTACTTTCATAGTCTATTTTCCTCTTCTTAATCAATCCCTTAGTCCTTCTTTGCTGAATTCTAAACTGCTCCCAATCCTCAGACATATTATTTTTCTTGGCCAATCTATATCCTTCTTCCTTGAATCAAATACTGTCTCTAATTTCCTTTGTAAGCCATGGATTGGCCCTCTTACCCATTTTGCTTTTGTGACAGACAGGAATAAAGAGTTGTTGCAGTTCCCCCTTGTGTTCCTTGAGTGTTTGCCATTTCCTATTCACTGTCATTCCTCTAGGTAACTCACCCCAATCTATCAAGGCCAAGTCATGCCTCATATCCTTGTAGTTTCCTTTATTTAGGTTCAGCACCTTGATCTTCAAATCAACTACCTCACCCTCGATCTTGATAAAAATTTCTATCATGTTATGGTCGCTCATCTCCAAGGCATCTCGCACTGCTAGATTGAAAATGATTCCCTTCTCATTACACAGCACCCAGTCTAAGATGGCCTGCTCTCTAGTTGGTTCCTCTGTATATTGGTCAAGCGAACCATCCCTATACACTCCAGGAATTCCTCCTCTAAGGCATTGTGGCTAATTTGATTTGCCCAACCTATGTGCAAATTAAAATCACCCATGATCACTGATATTCCCTCATCACATTCATTTCTAATTTTCTGTTTAATGCCATTCCCAACATCACCACTGCAGTTTGGGGGTCTATACACAATACTCACTATGATTTTTGCCCTTTGGTATTTCTCAACTTGACCCAGACAGACTCCACATTATCAGAGCTAATATCCTTTCTCACTAATGTGTTAAATTCCCCTTTAACCAAAAATGCCACTTCACCACCTTTTCCTTTTTGCCAGTCCTTCCTAATCACTGCATACCCTGGGACATACAGTTCACATGCCTGGTCACCTTGCAGCAATGTGTCTGCAATCCCAATTATATCATACCCGTTTACATCTATCTGCACGATTAGTTCATCACAAATGCTCCATGCATTAAGGTACAAAGCCTTTAAACTTGTCTTTTTAACATTGTTTGTTCCACTCTTATTTTTCTTCATAGCCCTGTGTGAATCTTGTCCTTGGTTTCTCCGCCTATCACTTTTCTTATTCCCTTTTCTACCTTTTGTTTTTATTCTTGCTCCCTCCCTCTCTGACTCCTTATATAGTTTCCCATTCCCCTGGCAGATTAGTTTAAACCCTCCCCAACCGCTCTAGCAAACACTCCCCCTAGGACATCAGTCCCAGTCCTGCCCAGGGGTAACCTGCCCAAAGTTTTTGAGAACATTTATAGCTCGGGTTGTGGATGAGTTTGTAGACTTGATCACTGAGCCGATGGGTTTGATTGCAGATGTTTCGTCACCCTGCTTGGTAACATTGTCAGTGCACCTCCGGTGAAGTGTTGGTGTTCTATCCCGCTTGTTATTTACATGCCTCGGTTTGCTGGGGTGGTTGGCATTACTTCCGGTTCTGTTTCTCAGTGGTTCGTGTATCTGGTCCAGTTCAATGTGTTTGTCGATGGAGTTCTGGTTGGAATGCCAGGTCTCCAGGAATTCTCTGGCATGTCTCTGGCTCGTGCTATTATGGATGTGTTATCCCAGTCAAATTCGTGTCCTTCTTCGTCCGTGTGTATTAAGACCAGTGAGAATTGGTCATGTCTCTTGGTGGCTAGTTGGTGTTCATGTATCCTTATTGTCAATTTTCTTCCCGTTTGGCCTGTCTAATGTTTCTCACAGTACTTGCATGGTATTGTGTATATTACATTAGTTTTGTTGTTTGTGGGTATGAAATGCTTTATGTTTGTCAGTAGCCGTCGCAGGACGGTTGTTGGTTTGTGGGCTCCCCTGATACCTAGGGGTCAGAGTAGTCTTGTGGTCATCTCTGATATGTCCCTGACGTGTTCTATCTACTTGTTGTGGTCTGTTGTGGAGGTAATGGAAGATTGTACCTTTTGGGTATCCATTCCTTTTAAAAACTCCGTATAAGTGCTCCTGTTCTGCTCTGTGCAATTCTGGGTTGCTGCAGTGTGTTGTGGCTCATTTGAATAATGTCCTGATGCAGCTCCGTTTATGGGAGTTGGGGTGGTTGCTGGTGTAATTAAGTATCTGGTCTGTATGTGTGGTCTTTCTGTATACCCTGGTCTGAAGCTCCCTGTTATTCTTACGTTTTACCATTGTGTCCACGAAGGGTAGTCAGTTGTTGTTCTCTTCTTTTGTGAATTTTATTCTGTTGAGGATGTTGTTTATGTGTTGGTGGGTTTCTTCTAGTTTTGTGTGTTTGATAATCACGAATGCAATCAAAGCCACCGGCTCGGCGAGCAAGTCTGCAACCTCATCCACAACCCAAGCTACAAATCTTCTTGAAAACTTTAAACACCTATGGGTGCAACACCATCATACTGGCACACTGATGGGAGACAAATACGATCCATCTGAGCACGACCCGCAAACAACTGAACCTCATGAATGAACGTCTCAGAAAACAGGTACTACCACAAAGCTTGAAATATAAACCACCTATCAACAATCCACAGGCACTGAGGACAGCTGCACAGAACGGCTGCAGAATGATAAGGGTTATGATCAACAATGTCCACAATCACCTCCACAAATATGGGCAGGAATTTGCGTTCTATAAAACTTTGCACTCCAACACAACCGACCAACCACACTGGAACAAGCCATCACCACACAACAACAAAAGGCCAGAACAAAGAAAAGAATAGCCCTACAAGATAAACTATCCAAACTCACTCACAACAATGACACGGACAACACAGAAACATGGAGCAAGAACATCTCAGACTGACCACTTACAGACACTGGGAAAACCATCCTAGTACGCAGACTGAATTATAACTACAGAGACGCCGACAAAACCGACTTTCTGGTTGCACTGGAATTGACACTAAAGAACAGCGGACTCAAAGAGGAAATACAACAGACCATCAAACAGGCAAAAGTCCCAACACTGAGCAGGAAAGGTAAGTGGAACACATTCAACACAGAAGAGAAGAAAGACCTGGAAAGACTCAAGAAAGACAGAAATATTGTAATCTTACCGGCAGACAAAGGATGCTATGACAGTAATCCTCAACAGAGCCAAATACAATGAGAAAGCTAATGTACTACTAGCAAATACCACCACCTACCAACAGACGGCGATAGACCCAACACCACAGTTAGGGAACCAGATCACAACAACCCTAAAGAAATTGCACAGTTCAGGAGACATCAGCAAGACAGACGACCAAAAAATGAAGCCAGAGGGATCCAACACACCCCACTTCTACGGACTCCCTAAGGTATACAAGCCAGGGTCCCTCTCAGACCCATTGTCTCACTACCGGCACACCACCATATAGACTAGCCAAAGAACTACAATGGAAACAGAAGTATTTAGTTGACAACACTACCCACTCCATCCATCCCTCCCGAGAATTCCTCAACAACATCAAGGACACCAGAATAGAAGAGGACAAGATAATGATATCGTTCGACATAATGGCACTATTTACATCCATAAACATCGACCCAACCAAAGAGACATTTACCACCCTGCTGGATGAATCAGGAAGGCAGGCACCCCACAACACCAACAGCATCAAAAAGGACAGCCTCCTGAAACTGCTGGATCTACGCCTCACAACCCACTTCACCTTCAAAATCAGTACATTTAAACAAATCAACAGAATATCAATGGGATCCCCGATATCAGGACTGATCGCAGAAACAATAATGCAAAGGTTAGAACAGACAGCACTCCCCACCGTACAGCCCAAATTCTGGGTCTGTTTTGTAGATGACACCTTCATGATTATCAAACACACAAGACTAGAAGAAACCCACCAACACATAAGAAACATCCTCAATGGAATAAAATTCACAAAAGAAGAGAACAACAACTGACTACCCTTCGTGGACATAATGGTGAAACGTAAGAATAACAGGGAGCTTCAGACCAGGGTATACAGAAAGACCACACATACAGACCAGATACTTAATTACACCAGCAACGACCCCAACTCCCATAAACGGAGCTGCATAAGGACAATATTCAAATTAACCACAACACACTGCAGCAACCCAGAATTGCGCAAAGCAGAACAGGAGCACTTATACGGAGTTTTTAAAAGGAATGGATACCAAAAAGCACAATCTGCCATTACCTCCACAACAGACCACAACAAGTAGTTAGAACACGTCAGACACACTAGACACCCTACTGTACATCAGGGACATATCAGAGATGACCACAAGACTACTCTGACCCCTAGGTATCAGGGGAGCCCACAAACCAACAACCGTCCTGCGACGGCTACTGACAAACATAAAGCATTTCATACCCACAAACAACAAAACTAATGTAATATACACAATACCATGCAAGTACTGTGAGAAACATTAGACAGGCCAAACGGGAAGAAAACTGACAATAAGGATACATGAACACTAACTAGCCACCAAGAGACATGACCAATTCTCACTGGTCTTAATACACATGGACGAAGAAGGACACGAATTTGACTGGGATAACACATCCATAATAGCACGAGCCAAACAGAGACAAGCCAGGGAATTCCGGGAGGCCTGGCCTGCCAACCGGAACTCCATCAACAAACACATTGAACTGGACCCGATATACAAATCACTGAGAAACAGAACCGGAAGTAATGCCAACCACCCCAGCAAACCGAGGTATATAAATAAATATAAAAGCGGGACAGAACACCAACGCTTCACCAGAGGCGCACTGACGATGTTACCAAGCGGGGTGACGAAACGTCTGCAATCAAACACACCGGCTCGCTGAGCAGGTCTACAACCTGTAACCCGTCCAATTTGTACAGGTCCCACCTCCCCTAGAACCGGTCCCAATGCCCCACAAATCTGGTACCCTCCACCTGTCACCGCCTTTGCAGCCACGTATTCATCAGTATGTCCTGTCATTTCTACTCTGGCTACCACATGGCAATGGTAGTAATCCTGAGATCACTACCCTTGAGATCCGATTTCATAACTTTCTTCCTTGCTCCCTGTATTCTGCTTTTCAGACCTCATCCTTTTTTTAAACTATGTCATTTGGACCGATGTGTACCACAACCATTGGCTGTGCACCCCAGAATGTCCTATACATGCTCCGAGACATCCTTGTCCCTAGCACCAAGGAGGCAACATACCATCCTGGAGTCTTGTTTGCGGCCACAGAAATGTCTCTCTATTCCCCTTACAATTAAGTCCCCTATAACTATTGCTATGGTACACATTTTACCCCTTCACTCTGCAGCAGAACCAACCATGGTGCAACAAGTTTGGCTGCTTCTCCTTTCCCCTGAGAGGTCATTCCCCTCAACAGTATCCAAAACAGTATAACTGTTTTGCAGGGAGATTCCTGCACTACCTGCCTATCTCTCTTACTCTGTCTGGTGGTCACCTATTCCCTTCCTGCCTGCAGTCTGAGCCTGCGGTGTGACTACCTCCGTATTCATGCTATCCACGATACTCTCTGTCTCGCGGATGCCCCACAGTGTCCCCAGCCGCCGCTCCAGCTCTGAAACTCGAGCTTCCAGGAGCTGTATTTGGAGACACTTCCTGCACACATGCTGCACTGGGGGATTGGAACTGTCCCCAGCCTGCCACATGGAGCATGAGGAGCAAACTAAGACTTTGAGCTCTCCTGTCAAGATTTACCTCTTCAAATTATACCTTGGAGGGTACTTTATGTTAGATTTAAATCAAATCCAGATATCTGTGGCCCTCCTTTCCTGGTCCATGTATCACCCTTACAGATTAGATGCCAAAAAAAAATACTATAATGGATAGAAGTTGTAGGGACTTACGTACCTTACCCACTACTCACCAACCAGCTCTCTCCCTTGTAAGAGGCTTCGCAATGGAGTTAAAATTGTTTCAGAGATAGTAGGAACTGCAGATGCTGGAGAATCTGAAATAACAAGGTGTAGAGCTGGATGAACACAGCAGGCCAAGCAGCATCAGAGGAGCAGGAAAGCTGACGTTTTGGGCCTAGACCCTACACCTGCCCCCTCACCCCCATCCCAGGCCCCAGGAAGACCTTCCACATCAAGCGGATGTTCACCTGCACATCTGCTAATGTGGTATACTGTATTCGCTGTTCCAGATGTGGCCTCCTCTACATCGGGGAAACCAAGCGGAGGCTTGGAGACCGCTTTGCGGAACACCTACGCTCAGTTCACAACAAACAACTGCACCTCCCAGTCGCGAACCATTTCAACTACCCCTCCCACTCCTTAGATGGCTTGTCTATCCTGGGCCTCCTGCAGTGCCACAGTGATGCCACCCAAAGGTTGCAGGAACAGCACCTCATATTTCGCTTGGGAACCCTGCAGCCCAATGGTATCCATGTGGACTTCACAAGCTTCAAAATCTCCCCTCCCCCGACCGCATCCCAAAACCAGTCCAGCTCATCCCTGCCTCCCTAACCTGTTCTTCCTCCCACCTATCCCCTCCTCCCACCTCAAGCCTCACCTCCATCTCCTACCGACTAACCTCATCCCGCCCCCTTGACCTGTCCGTCCTCCCTGGACTGACCTATCCCCTCCCTAACTCCCCACCTACACTCACCTTTACTGGCCCCATCCCCGCCTCTTCAACCTGTTTGTTTCCTCTCCACCTATCCTCTCCTCTATCCATCTCCCCCTCTCTCCCTATTTATTTCAGAACCCCCTTCCCCTCCCCCTTTTCTGATGAAGGGTCTAGGCCCAAAACATCAGCCTCTCTGCTCCTATGATGCTGCTTGGCCTGCTGTGTTCATCCAGCCCTGCACCTTGTTATCTCAGATTCTCCAGCATCTGCAGTTCTTACTATCTTTGAAGTAGTGTTTTAGGTTTAACCATCCCTTGATAACACTTCCTCCACAAACCATTATTTTGTAGTGGTGACTACACCATTGTAAACCTTACCACCAACACCACCAATCAGCACCATCACAGCCCTCTGCTGGACACTTGTCTTCATTTGAACGCAGAGGGTGTCTTGCTGAGGTCCTTCTTCTGGTAGTGGTGACTACGCCAATTCAAATGCTCACCCTGACCACCAATCAGCATTTAAGGTGAGGGGAGGAAGTCGAAAGGAGATGTGGAGAAAACTTTTTTTACACAGAGAATGGAAGGTGACTGAAATGCACTGCCAGGGAAGGTGGTAGAAACACATAGAACGTAGAACATAGAACAGTACAGCACAGTACAGGCCCTTCGGCCCACGATGTTGTGCCGAACTTTTACCCGAAGCCTAAGGTCTATTTAACCTCCACCGCTACCTTATACTATCATCCAGCTGCCTATCTAATAGCCGCTTAAATGCCCCTAATGAGGCCGACTCCACTACCCTCTCCGACAATGCATTCCATTAAACACATACAATAGCAATGTTTAAATGGATTTAGACAACACATGAACAGGGAGAGAACAGAGGGATACCAACCCTGTTCAGGCAGATGGGATTGCTTTAGATCAACATCATGGTCACTGAGTCTAAGAGCCTGTTACTGCTTTGTGCTGTTCTATGTTCTATGTCCTTAACACTTCCATACAGCAAGATGACCAACTTTTTGACTGAGGACTGCTGACTAGGGAAGCAAGCTGTCTGAGCTCTGAAGAAGATTCATATCAGAATCAAAATGTTAACTTTGTTTCTCTCCACAGATACTGTCAGTCCTGCAGAGATTCTCCAGGACTCTCTATTTTCCTTTCAGATTTTCAGAGTTTGTAACACTGCTTTTCTAAGAATTTCATACTCTGATGCATATTTGACATCTACTGGTGAAATGTTGAAATGCAGCTCATTACAAATCCTCATGGAATAAGAA
>NC_063348.1:61148673-61190673 GCF_021869965.1 Rhincodon typus
GCATTTCCCACAACTCATCCCTCACACCCCCTCCCTGCAATAACAACAAAGAATCCCCCTCGTCCTCACGTACCACTCCACCAACCTCCGGATCCAACGCATCATCCTCCGACGCTTCTGCCATCTGCAATCTGACCCCACCACCAAAGACATTTTTCCCTCCCCACCCTTATCTGCTTTCCGGAGGGACCACTCTCTCCGTGACTCCCTTGTCCACTCCACACTCCCCTCCAGCCCCACCACACCCGGCACTTTTCCCTGCAACCGCAGGAAGTGCTACCTGCCCCCACACCTCCTCCCTCACCCCCATCCCAGGCCCCAAGAAGACTTTCCACATCAAGCAGATGTTCACCTGCACATCTGCTAATGTGGTATACTGTATCCGCTGTTCCCGTTGTGGCCTCCTCTACATCGGGGAAACCAAGTGGAGGCTCGGGGACCGCTTTGCAGAACACCTACACTCGGTTCGCAATAAACAACTGCACCTCCCAGTCGTGAACCATTTCAACTCCCCCTTCCATTCCTCAGACGACATGTCCATCCTGGGCCTCCTGCAGTGCCACAATGATGCCACCCGAAGGTTGCAGGAACAGCACCTCATGTTCCGCTTGGGAACCCTGCAGCTCAATGGTATCAATGTGGACTTCACAAGCTTCAAAATCTCCCCTACCCCTACTGCATCACAAAACCAGCCCAGCTTGTCCCGACCTCCCTAACCTGTTCTTCCTCCCACCTATCGCCTCCTCCCACCTCAAGCCGCACCCCCATTTCCTACCTACTAACCTCATCCCGCCCCCTTGACCTGTCCATCCTCCCTGGACTGACCTATCTCCTCCCTAACTCCCCACCTACACTCACCTTTACTGGCTCCATCCCCGTCTCTTTGACCTGTCTGTCTCCTCTCCACCTATCTTCTCCTCTATCCATCTTCTATCCGCCTCCCCCTCTCTCCCTATTTATTTCAGAACCCCCTTACGCTCCCCCATTTCTGATGAAGGGTCTAGGCCCGAAACATCAGCCTTCCTGCTTCTATGATGCTGCTTGGCCTGCTGTGTTCATCCAGCTCTACACCTTGTTATCTCATGAGAAAACACTGACAGATAAGAGTGGGGAGAATCCCAAGATATAAGTATATCAAGGGGAAGAGAATAACCAGAGAAATAGTAGGGCCCATTAGGGACCAAGGTAGCAATCTGTGCATGGAGCTAAAGAAAATTGGTAGAGTGTTAATTGAGTGCTTCATTTCTGTCTTCACTCTGGAAAAGAAAGATGTAGGCACAGAATTTGAGAAGAGAGAACGTAAGGTTCTTGAGCAGTTTAACAGAGGGAATGAGGAGGTATTGGAAGTTTTAGCAGGTGTAAATGTGGATAAGTTCCCAGGTCCAGATGAGTGTTGCATTCCAGGCTGCTGTGGGACATGAAGGAGAGAATTACCTTTATTTCCTTTCTCGTGACAAGGGAGGTGCCAGAGGACAGCTAATCTGGTTCCACTATTCACAAAAGGTGGTAAGAAATAAACCACTGAATTACATACCAGTGAGTCTCATACTAGTGGAAGCGAAACTATTGAATACGATTGTGAAGGATAGACTCTCCGCTTGGAGAGACAAGACTTGATAGTCAACATGGCTTTATCAGAGGGAGGTCATGCCGAATAAATTTGATTGATTCTTTTGAGGAGGTGATCTAGCGTGTAGATGAGTTGGTGTAGTTGATGTAGTTTATATGAATTTCAGCAAAGCCCTTAACAAGTTCCCACATGGGAGACCAAAAAAGAAGGTAAAAGTACATTGGATCAAGGGTAACGTGGCAAGATGGATCTAAAATTGGCATAGTGGCAGGAAAAAGAGGGTGGTGGTAGAAGGCTATTTGTGTGACTGGACCCTGGTGTGCAGTGATCCAGTCCAGCCACAGAACTCAGTGCTGGATGACTTACTGTGCTCAATATAATATATATAAACGATATAGAAGATAACAAGTTTGTGGATGACATGAAGATTAGCTGAGTAGTTGACAGTAAGGATGATGGTGTTAGGTTACAGGAGGATGTAAACAGATTAGTCAGGTGGACAAATCACTGGTAGATTGAATTTCACCCTCAGGGTGAGGTGATGTATTTTGGAAGAAGGAACAAGACAAGGGAGTTACTCAATGAATGGCTCAGAGGAACAGAGGGATCTTTGGGTGCATGTCCACAGATAACTTGAAGGTGGCAGGGCAGGTTAATAGAGTAGTTAAGAAGGCAGATAGGACACTTGTCTTCATCAGTTCAGGCGTAGATTACAACAGCAGGGAGGTTATGCTGGAGCTGTACACGAGTTAGGTTAGGCCCCAGCTGGAGTACTGTGTGCAGTTCTGGTCACCACACTATAGGAAGGATGTGATTGCACTGGAGGGGGTGCAGAGGAAATTTGCCTCGATGGTTGTCTGGGATGGAGCATCTCAGCCATGGAGAGAGGCTGGATAAACTCGGGTTATTTTCTTTACAGCAGGGAAGGTTGAGAGAGACCTGATAGATGTGTATATATGGGCATAGACAAGGTGGATAGAAAGCAGCTGTTCCCCTTAGAATCCATAACAAGCAGTATAATTTTAAGGTGAAAGGCAAGAGGTTCAGAGGGGATTTGATAAAAAGTATTTCACCCAGAGGATTGTGGAAATCTGGATTGCATTGCCTGGGAAAGTAGTTGATAAAATGTATCATCACTAAAAGTAACATGAGTGTTTCAAGAAGTCAAATGCAATTACTTCCTGCAGATAAAATACTTCTGCAAAATGGATGCATGAACAAAAAATTAATTTTAAGCAGATGAAAACTTGTAACTGGGCCCATCAAACTGCCTGCATCATTGTATCACAGGATGTTGATACCAATGCTGCGTGTGCGTACAGTGAGTTTTATTGTTTTATTTGAAATTGAATCATTCATTGACCAATGTCACACTTGACACAGAACCAGGAGAAATTACTTACTTCACTCAGAAGGTTGTGAATCTTTGAGATTCTCTATCCCAGGGGGTTGTGCAAGCTCCATCATTGATCAGATTGTTCAGGCTCAGATAGTGAGATTTGTGATTTCTCAGGGAACCAAGGAATATTGGGCAGGGTGGGAGTAGGATGTGGAAAAGTGAAGTTGAGGTAGAAAATCTGCCACAATCTTATTGAATGATGGATAGGTTTGACAGGTTGAATGGTCTACCCCAACTCCTATTTCTATGACCTTATCTTCTTATGGCATGAGAAAAAGACACTGAGATGTCTAATTTCTTTGGCTCCCTGTGAATGTGATCATTGATCTTTATCTTCCTGTCAAAAAGAAAAGTGAACAGAATCACAGCATTTGTTCTCAAGAAGCACCTGAGTAAATTGTAGGGGCTGTGCAATAAAAATTGAATTTCATTCTTCGTTCATGGCAAATCAGTAAGCTGGCCTCACATTTGAGTAAGATAATAAAAAAGACATATATATCTTGATAAAATAGAAAACATATTTGTGTTATCTTTCATACAGTGTAATCCTCCAGAATGAAATTGCAACATTGAGTTATTGTAACTCCAAAAAAAGCTTTATCTCAATAACTTCATGAATCTCTGGTTAGGTCATATCTACCAAATCATGTCCAGTTTTGTTCATCACTTTTTGGGAAAGATATGAAATTCTATGTTAACGTTTCGGCTCCGGTGACCCTTCCTCAGAACAGTTCTGAGGAAGGGTCACCAGACCCAAAATGCTAACTCTGTTTTCTCCTCCACAGATGTTGCCAGACCTGCCAAGCTTTTCCAGCAACTTTGTTTTTGTTCCTGATTTACAGCATCTGCAGTTCTTTTCATTTTTATGAAATTCTATGATAGGAAGTGTAGGAGATTTACCAGAAATGTTCCAGGGGTAAGAGGTTTGAGCTCTGATTTTCTGTTGATAATCAATAGCTGGACAAAGGAAATTGAAAGAAGATTTGACAAGTGATAATGTCAGGTTTAAAAATAGTAGCAACTATTAGCTCCCAGTACAAGGACCACAGACAATTTAAGATTCTGGCCAAGTGATGCAGAGGGAGGAATGTGAGGAAAAGCTTTCTTTTATACAAAGTTAATGTTAATATATGAAAGTTAATAAGCTGGAACTGACTGCTCAGGAGAGTGGTGGAAGCAAAGATAACTAATCATTTCAAAAGGAAATTGGATAGGGCAGGCATTAAACTTTCAGGACTAAGTTTTTAGAACAGAACAGGACTGATGGATTGCTTCACAGATAGCCAGCATGACCATGATGGCTGAATGGCCTCCTTGTCAGTATGATTGGACAACGTGGGTTCCACATTGGACCAGAGTGACACATCAGAAGATTCTTTGTGTGGAACATGTTTGGTCAGTTTACATCAGCAGAAGCTGCTAACTTCATTTGGGAGAATCAGAGAAAGACATGCTGATAAGTTGGGATGAAACAGTAGACACCAGTAAGGAGATAGTAGGAACTGCCGATGCTGGAGATGCCAAGCAGCATCAGAGGAGCAGGAAAGCTGACGATTTGGGTCTGGACCCTTCTTCAGAAATGGGGGAGGGGAAGGGGATTCTGAAATAAATAGGGAGAGAGGGGGAGGCGGATAGAAGATGGATAGAGGAGAAGATAGGTGGAGAGGAGACAGACAGGTCAAAGAGACGGGGATGGAGCCAGTAAAGGTGAGTGTAGATGGGGAGTTAGGGAGGAGATAGGTGAGTCCAGGGAGGACGGACAGGTCAAGGGGGCGGGATGAGGCTAGTAGGTAGGAGATGGGGGTGGGGGTTGAGGTGAGAGGAGGGGATAGGTGGGGGAAAAGACGGACAGGACAAGGAGGCGAGGACGAGCTGGGCTGGTTTTGGGATGCGGTAGTGGGAGGGGAGATTTTGAAGCTTGTGAAGTCCACATTCATACCATTGGGCTGCAGGGTTCCCAGGCAAAATATGAGATGCTATTCCTGCAACCTTCGGGTGGCATCATTGTGGCACAGGAGGAGGCCCAGGATGGACATGTTGTCCAAGGAGTGGGAGGGGGAGTTGAAGTGGTTCATGACTGGGAGGTGCAGTCGTTTGTCACGAACCGAGCGTAGGTGTTCCACAAAGCAGTCTCCAAGCCTCCGCTTGGTCTCCCCGATGTAAAGGAGACCACATCAGGAGCAGCGGATACAATATACCACATTAGCAGATGTGCAGGTGAACATCGTTTAATGTGGAAGGTTTTCTTCAGGCCTGGGATGGGGGTGAGGGGGGAGGTGTAGGGGCAGGTGTAGCACTTCCTGCAGTTGCAGGGAAAAGTGCCGGGTGTGGTGGGGCTAGTGGGGAGTGTGGAGTGGACAAGGGAGTCACGGAGAGAATGGTCCCTCCGGAAAGCTGATAAGGGTGGGGAGGGAAAAGTGTCCTTGGTGGTGGGGTCAGATTGTAGGTGGCGGAAGTGGCGGAGGATGATACGTTGAATCTGGAGATTGGTGGGGTGGTACGTGAGGGTGAGGGGAATTCTGTTTTTGTTGTTATTGCGAGAAGGGGGTGTGAGGGATGAGTTGCGGGAAACACGAGAGATACAGTCAAGGGCGTTTTCGACCACTGTGGAGGGGAAATTGCGGTCCTTGAGAAATGAGGACATCTGGGATGTTCGGGAGTAGAATGCCTCATTTCAGGAGCAGATGTGACAGAGGTGAAGGAATTGGGAATAGGGGATGGCATTTTTGCAGGAAGGTGGGTGGGAGGAGGTGTATTCTAGGTAGCTGTGGGAGTCGGTGGGCTTGAAATGGATATCGGTTTCCAGGTGGTTGCCAGAGATGGAAACAGAGAGGTCCAGGAAGGAGAGAGAGGTATCGGAGATGGTCCAGGTGAACTTAAGGTTGGGGTGGAAGGTGTTAGTAAAGTGGATGAACTGTTTGAGCTCCTCGTGGGAGCACGAGGCGGCGCCGATACAGTCATAAATGTAACGGAGGAAGAGGTGGGGTTTAGGGCCAGTGTAGGTACGGAAGAGGGATTGTTCCACGTATCCTACAAAGAGGCAGGCAAAGCTTGTGCCCATGCGGGCACCCAAGGCCACCCCCTTTGTCTGTAGGAAGTGGGAGGAATTGAAAGAGAAGTTGTTGAGGGTGAGGACGAGTTCGGCTAAGCGGATGAGGGTGTCAGTGGAGGGGGACTGGTCGAGCCTACGGGACAGGAAGAAGCGGAGGGCCTTTAGGCCATCTGCGTGGGGAATGTAGGTGTATAGGGACTGGACGTCCATGGTGAAGATGAGGTGTTGGGGACCAGGGAATTAGAAATTTTGGAAGAGGTGGAGGGCATGGGTGGTGTCACGGATGTAGGTAGGGAGTTCCTGGACTGGGGGGAGAAAATGGAGTTGAGATAAGTTTGGTGGGGCAGGAGCAGGCGGAGACAATGGGTCAACCAGGACAGTCAGGTTTGTTGATTTTGGGAAGGAGATAGAAATGGGCGGTGCAGGGTTGGGGAACGATGAGGTTGGAGGCTGTGGGTGGGAGGTCATCTGAAGTGATGAGGTTGTGGATGGTTTGGGAGATGATGTTTTAGTGGTCGGGGGTGGGGTCAAGATCAAGGGGGCGGTAGGAGGAGGTGTCGGAGAGCTGGCGCCTGCCCTCGGCGATGTAGAGCTCAGTGCGCCATACTACAACTGCGCCTCCATTGTCCGCGGGTTTTATGGTGAGATTGGGATTGGAGCGGAGGGAGCGGAAGGCTGCATGTTGTAGTGAGGTTCTGTTTCTGGGCTGCAATTTCTACATAATTCAAATAATTAATTTTATCTGGCTCAATCAATGATGGCTTCATCTAAAGTTGTTTTTAAATAAACAGTATCACTAATACTATCAGTGAGGAGTGGCAGTTTTGGATCTTCAGAACCATTACTCTTGGTTATATTGTAGTAAGAGGAGGAGAATCTCCTGCCACTTCTTTCTTGTTTGTATATAAAGAAGCAACTTTTTCAAATGGTAGAAGGGAGAGACCTTGACCACCCCTGGTTTACCCAATGCAATTCTGGCAAGGTCATTTTTTTCCCTTCTCTTATGAGATGTGGACCTGATTAACCTTGAACTGAGGGGTTGCTTAGCATGAAGGGCAATTAAGAATCAGCCATATTGCTGCGGGTGGAGTCACATTTGGCCTGACCAGGAAAGGGAGGCAGATTTCCTTCCCCAAGTAACATTCATGAGTCAAATGGGTTTTTACAACAATCAGTCGTATTTCCATGGTCACTATTACCGACAGTAGCTTTACACTCCAGATTATTAATTGAATTCGAAATTTACCAGTTGCCATGGTAGGATTTGAACCCATGTCCCAGAGCATTATCCTAGGCTTTGGGATTACAAGTGCAGTGACATTCCCAGTATGCAGAAATCTCCCCAGCTGTCTGAGAAATGCTAAAACCAGATGCTGCTTAAATGTATAAATTGGAGCACTGCAATTTCTTGTACAGATGGGAGAAACTGAAAGCAACATACTGTGGATGCTGGAAATCTGAAATAAAAACAGAAAGTGCTAGAGAGACTCAGCAGGTCTGCCAGTATTTGTGGAGAAAGAAACAGAGTTATGATTTGATTTTGATATCACTGTTCTTCAGAATTTCCTCTCTTCATAGAGAATGTACTGTACGTACTCTGTTCCACTGTACCCTTCACTGAATGGCCTCACTAGCAATGCCTTCACCTATATTCTTCACAGTGGGAATGGTGATGATCTGAAATCTACTTGTCATGTTTTTGGGGCTGGGGATGGGGGTGGTCCTAAACTGGGACATGAAACCTGTGATGTGAGATCAGAGAAGCCAAAAGAGAATTGCTGCTCCTAACAAAAAAGATGAAAATGTTCCTCTCTTTGGAATTAGTTGTCTATCATGCCATATGCAGAATAACTAGGCTTCTAGTGCATGTCACAGAACAGAATTACGGAATTGTTGTGGCACAGAAAGAGGCCATTTGGTCCATTGTGCCTGCACCTGTTCTTCAAACAAGTATTATTACCAAGTGCAATTCTTCCGCTTTCTCCTCATTCCATGCATGCTATTTCTATCCAAATAATCAGCCAATGCCTCTTTTGAAAGCCTCAGTTGAATCTGCCACCATCACATTTCTAGGCAGTGCATTCACACCCCAACAACTCACTGAGTAAAAATGCTTTTTCTCACATCACCCTTGCTTTGTTTGCATTTCACTTTAAATCTATGCCCACTCGTTAATTTTCCTTTCATAAGCAGAAGCAGTTTCAGCCTGTATACTCTGTCCAGCCCACTCATGATTTTGAAAACCTCTATCAGATTTCATCTCAGCCTTCATATGTCCAGGGAGAACATTCCCAACTTCTTCAATCCATTTTCATTCGCATCTTTCTTACAATGTGGCTCCTATAACTATATACGGTACTCCAGCTGAGGTCTACAAAGTATTTGGACAATTTCAAACATTACTTCCTTACTTTTGAGTTTCATGCCCATATTAATAAAGCAAAGGACACTGTATATTAAGAGCTCTCTCCACTTGTCCTGCCACCCTCAAAGACCTGTGCACATATACACTCAGATCCCTCTCTCCTGCACCCCTTAGAATTGCACTCTCTACTTATATTTTCTTTCAGTGTCCTTCTAACCAAAATGCAATACCTCACACTTCTCTGCACTGAATCTTATCTGCCACCAGTCTGCTCACTCCACAAATGTTCTTTTGGAGTGGTTTGGTGCAGAGGAATCTGGATGTCCTCGTGTATGAATCACGGATAACTAGTATGTAGGTGCAGCGGGTAATAAGGAAGACAGTAGAATTTTGGCATTTATTGCTAAAGGAATAGCATATAAAAGCAGAGAAGTATTGCTGCAACTGTACAAAGAATAAATGAGACTGCACCTGGAGTATTGTGTACAGACTTGATCCTCTGACTTGGGGAGGGATGGAGTTGTATTGGAGGTAGTTCAGAGGAGGTTCACTAGCATGATTTCAGAGATAAGGTGTTTGTCTTATGAAGAGAGATTGAACAGTTTAGTTTTCTACTATCTGGAGTTTAAAAGAACGAGAGGAGATCTAACTGAAAGTCTTGGAGATCAAATGCAAGACAAAAGTATACAGTAAACGGCAGGGCCCTCAGGAGCACATGGAAGGGGAGGCGATGCATTAGTGGTGTTATTACTGGACTGTTAATCCAGAGACCCAGATAACATTCTAGGGAACTGCATTTGAATCCCACCATGGCAGATGGTGGAATTTGAACATAGAACATAGAATAGTACAGCACAGTACAGACCCTTCGGCCCACGATGTTGTGCCGACGTATTATCCTACTCTAAGATCAAACTACCCTGCAAACCCTACATTTTACTATCCTCCATGTGCCTATCCAAGAACATAGAACAAAGAACAGTACAGCACAGTACAGGGCCTTCAGCCCACGATGTTGTGCCAAACTTTTATCCTAATCCTAAGGTCTATCTAACCTCCACCCCTAACTCATACTATCATCTGTACACCTATCTAATAGCCGCTTAAATGCCCCTAATGAGGCTGACTCCACTACCCTCTCCGGCAATGCATTCCACGCCCCGACCACTCTCTGAGTAAAGAACCTACCTCTGACGTCTCCCCTGTATCTACCTCCACTCACTTTAAAACTATGCCCCCTCGTAATAGCTAACTCCACCCTAGGAAAAAGTCTCTGGCTGTCCACTCTATCTATGCCTCTGATCATTTTGTACACCTCTATCAAGTCACCTCTCATCCTTCGTCGTTCTAAAGAGAAAAGCCCTAGCTCTCTCAACCTTTCCTCGTAAGACCTTCCCTACATTCCAGGCAACATCCTGGTAAATCTCCTCTGCACCTTTTCCAACTCTTCCACATCTTTCCTGTAATGAGGCAACCAGAACTGGACACAATACTCCAGATGTGGCCGAACCATGCTTTTTTCTGGCTGGAGCATAACTTCACGACTCTTGAACTCAATCCCAAGAGTCGCTTAAAAGTCTCTAAAGTATCTGACTCCACTACCACTGCCGGCAGCGCATTCCACACGCCCACCACTCTCTGTGTAAAGAACCTATGCCTGGTTTCATCAGCTAAGCAAGGATCCACACAACTAATATATAAACTGACGTTTTCCCAGCCACCATCAGTTCTGAGGAAGGGTCACCAAACCCGAAATGTTAACTCTGTTTTCTCCTTCACAGATGCTGCCAGACCTGCTGAGCTTTTCCAGCAACTTTGTTTTTGTTCCACAGAACTAATGACCAATGACACTGAATTTCTTAAGTGGACAATCATTAGCAAGTGATTGCTGATGACAAATTTGCTAAACTGTTACGATGACATGGAGAATTGTCATAAGAGGAATGAGTTCAGATGGTGAAAAGAAAAGTGAATCTATTAAAAACATTAGCGTGATTCAAAAATAAATCAGAAATTGAGCATTCTAAAATCTAGAAATCAGATTGGATAATAAAGCTGCTTAGAAAGTTAGATGTGATATAATGCTGTTCTCCAGAAAATTATTGAGTTGACTCACAAAAGTTTTGCAGACTCGCAAATTGATTTGTGTAAACAGGCTAGGACAAACGGCTTTGGCTGTACATGATGTTCATGCAAGTGATGTGTCACCAACAAAACAATGTCCTTGCAGAGAAGCCAAAGAAGTTAGCACAAGTGATGGAAGAGCTCAAATTCATGACATGAAATGAAATCTTTGTAAAGAGTCACAGTAGTTGGTGCTCATATTTTATGACTATACTAAAACCACAGATTATGTATAGATTATAGCAAAGTTAGCTGCTAACAAAGATGAATTCATACCCAATTCCATGATTAGAAGACTGTATTGAAGGGATTGGATAAGCAACATATATTGAAAAAGCTGATTTATTCAAGGGATATTGGCAAGTTTCATTGGTTGTTACGTCCAAAGTAGTATTACAATTTGTTACACTGTACGGACTTTATCAACATATTGTTATGCCGTTTGAAATGCATTATCCACTTTTCAGACTTTAACCAACAAGGTAAATTAATGCTTATGCAATGGGATTCTATACATTGGTAATTTTGTTGTGTTTAGAGAACAATTACAGCTTCAAACATTCACTTTTTGTTATAAACTGTTGCGAAGTTAGTGTGTGTAAAGTTGTAAAATTGTAAAATGGGGGAATGCATTGCATCGTCCCTTTTAAAGATGGTGTTTCTTCAGTGCTTAGAGTTAAAGTGGATGTCTGAACAACAGCTTAAAGTGCAGGTTCACAGAGAGCGCCCAAATACAAACATTTTATATTGAACAGTCAAGCAGCATTTTTACCAAGACAAAAAATCTTTTCAAATTTAGCCAATCAATTTAAACCAAGCCCTGAGATATTGACTGGCTGACGTGGGGAAGATCTGCATCAGTGCAGTCACTGCTTCCAGGAGGTGATTTGCAGAGGGGCTGTTGTCAAATGACAGCAGAATTTAGTTCAGTTAGGTAATGGTTAGTACTTAGGGGGGAATTGTGCAGTTTGTTAGTAATTCTGTTAATTTGTTCATTGTTAGGGTTAAATAAATAAATTGTTACTTGTTACTTATAAAATGGATCGGGGATTTTCTTTTAAACACTCCTTTAACAGATTACAAGGGGAAAAGC
The DNA here is from genome assembly GCF_021869965.1 of Rhincodon typus. NCBI lineage: Eukaryota > Metazoa > Chordata > Chondrichthyes > Orectolobiformes > Rhincodontidae > Rhincodon > Rhincodon typus. The sequence continues at coordinate 61,160,277 of NC_063348.1, forward strand.
AAGCTTTTCTAGGTGTTTTAGGGACAATTATTAGAACGGAACCTCTACTCCCGCTATAACAGATTGGGGCTGGTGTTTCGGGTTAAGTATCAGAGGGGTTCAACCTTTCCCCACTTTGTAACAAAACTTTACAAAAAATGAAGTTACCAAAAGAAACATATTTGGGCTGCACTACGGGCTAAAGCCAACAGTACTGACAGCAGCAAAAGTAAGGGCAAAGTGGGAAAAGCCAGTGCCTAAGCGAAACAGAGAAGATAGGAGCAGGTGACGGCTATTCAGCCCTTCGTGCCTGCTCCACCATTCACCACGATCATGGCTGATTGTCCAACTCAATAGCCTAATCCTGCTTTCTCCCCATAACCTTTGATCCTATTTGCCCCAAGTGCTATATCTAGTCACCTCTTGAATACATGCAATGTTTTGGCATCAACTACTTTGGTAATGAATTCCACAGGCTCACTACATTTTGGGTGAAGGAATGTCTCCTTATCTCCAACCTAAATGGTCTACCCCAAATCCTCAAACTGTGACACCTGCTTCTGGACACACCCACCATTGGGAACATCCTCCCTGCATCTACCCTGTCCAGTCCTGTTAGAATTTTATAAGTCTCTATGAGATCCCCCTCATTTGTCTGAACTCTAGCGCAAACAATCCAACCGAGTCAATCTCTCCTCATACGTCAGACCTGCCATCCCCGGAATCAGCCTGATAAACCTTCGCTGCACTTCCTCGAGAGTAAGAGCATCCTTCCTCAGAAAAGGAGACCAAAGCTTCACACAATATTCCAGGTGTAGTCTCATCAAGGCCCTGTATAACTGCAACAACACATCCCTGCTCCTGTACTCGAAACCTCTCACAATGAAGGCCAACATACCATTTACCTTCTTTACCGTCTGCTGCACCTGCCTGCTTACTTTCAGCGACTGGTGCACAAAGATGTCTGAAAACAAGTGATAATGTAGTGTATAGGCCTGAATGGATTCTATCCAAACTTTGTTTCAAATTTCAGCACTGTAGTGGCTCCCCTGACCAGGTCGCTAAAGAAATGCAACAGGTTTGAACAGATAGAGGACTGTCAGAATACCTTTAATAGCTTGAAAGCTGGCTAGTTTTACAAACACTGAATTATATTAGGCCATTTAAACTGACTGTTGATGTCAGTGATTTTTTTATCGTATTCATTCATGGATGAGTATCACTCACTAGGCCAGCATTTATTGGCCTTTTTCAATTGCCCAGGGGGCAGCTAAGAGTCAACCACAATGTTGTGGTCTGAAGTCACACAGGTTAGTCCAAGAAAGGATAAAGGGTTTCCTTCCTGAAAGGACATTGAAAAATCCATCTGCTTCACCAACAATTGATTGTGATTACGTAGTTGCCACAAGGCTAACATTTTATTCCACATTTTGATTGAACATATATTTCACCATTTGCCCAAGTGGGATTTGAATTAATGTCCTCAGAATTATTAACCTGGGGTTCTGGATTACTAATTCAGTGACATTACCACTATGCTAACATCTTCAGGCCAGGTGGGACTTGAACCCCAACCTTCTGGCCTGAGACCATAAGACTATAAGACATAGGAGAAGAAATTACACCATTCGGCCCACCGAGTCTGCTCTGCCATTCAATCATGGCTGGTAAGTTCCTCAACCCCATTCTCCCGCTTTCTCGCCGTAACCCTTGATCCCCTTGACAATCAAGAACCTATCTAGCTCAGTCTTAAATGTACTCAACGACGTGGCCTCCACAGCCTTCTGTGGCAGTGAATTCCATAGATTCACCTCTTTCTGGCTGAAGTAGTTTCTCCTTATTTCCATTTTAAAAGGTTTTCCCTTTACTCTAAAGGCTGTGCCCTTGGGTCCTAGACTCTCCTACCAATGGAAGCATCTTCCCATCATCCACTCTGTCCAGGCCATTCAGTATTCTGAAAGTTTCAATTAGATCCCCCCTCATCCTTCTAAACTCCAATGAGTATAGTCCCAGAGTCCTCAAACGTTCCTCATATGCTAACCTATCCATTCCTGTGACCATTCTCATGAACCTCCTCTGAACCCACTCCAGGGCCAGTACATCCTTCCTGAGATATGGAGCCCAAAACTGTCCGCAATACTCCAAATGTGGCCTGACCAGAGCCTTATAAAGCCTCAGGAGTACATCCCTGCTTTTATATTCAAGTCCTCTCAAAATAAATGCCTACATTGCATTTGCCTTCCTGACTACTGACTCAACCTGCAAGTTTACCTTGAGAGAATCCTGGACTAGAACTCCCAAGTCTCTTTGCACTTCAGATTTCTGAATTTTCTCCCCATTTAGCAAATATTCCATGCTTTTATTCTTCCTACCAAAGGGCATGACCTCACACTTTCCCACATTGTACTCCATCTGCCACTTCTTTGCACACTCTCCAAACCTATCCAAGTCCTTCTGCAGCCTCCCGCCTCCTCAATACTACCTGTCCCTCCACCTATCTTTGTATCGTCTGCAAACTTAGCCAGAATGCCCACAGTTCCTTCATCTAGATAATTAATGTACAAAGTGAGAAGTTGTGATCCCAGCACTGACCCTTGTGGAACACCACTTGTCACCAGCTGCCATCGTCAGAAAGACTCTTTCAACCCCACTCTCTGCTTTCTGCCAGACAGCCAATCTTCTATCCATGCTAGCACCCTGCCTCTAACACCATGGGCCCTTATCTTACTCAGCAGCCTCCTGTGGGGCACCTTATCAAAGGCCTTCTTGAAGTCCAGGTAGATAACATCCATTGGCTCTCCTTAGTCTACCCTGCTTGTCACTTCCTCAAAGAATTCTAACAGATTTGTCAGGCATGACCTCCCCTTGATGAAACCATGCTGACTTTACCCTATTTTACTATACACTTCCAAATATTCAGAAATCTCATCCTTTACAATGGACTCGAACATCTTACTCATGACCAAGGTTAGGCTAACCAGCCTGTAATTTTCTGTCTTTTGCCTTACTCCCTTTTTAAACAGGGGTGTCACATTAGCCATTTTCCAGTCCTCTGGGACCCTCCCTGACTCTAGTGATTCCTGAAAGATCATCACTAATGCTTCCACTATCTCTTCAGCTATCTCCTTTAGAACTCTGGGGTGTAGTCCATGAGGTCCAGGTGATTTGTCCACCTTCAGGCCAATCAGTTTTGCTAGTACCTTCCCCTTAGTGATGGCCACCATACTCAGCTCTGGCCCTTGACTCTCTTGAATTTTTGGGATATTACTCGTGTCTTCCACTGTGAAGACTGACACAAAGTAATTATGCAGTTCCTCAGCCATTTCCTTGTTCCCCACTAACATCTCTCCACCGTCATTTTCCAGTGGTCCAATGTCCACTTTTGCCTCTCTTTTGCCCTTTACGTACCTAAAGAAACTCTTACAGTCTTCATTTATATTACTGGCTAGCTTACCCTCATATTTAATCTTCTCCCTCCTTATTTCTTTTCTCATTGTCCTCTGTTGGTCTTTGTAACCTTCCCAGTCCTCTGGCTTCCCACTGCCCTTCGCCACATTATATGCTTTCTCTTTTGATTTTATGCTCTCCCTGACTTCCTTAGCCAGCCATGGTTGCCTCATCCGCCCTGTACCAGGCTTCTTTTTCCTAGGGATGAATTTTTGCTATGTCTCCTGAATTACTCCCAGAAACTCCTGCCATTGCTGTTCCACAGTCTTTCCTGCTAGGCTCCTCTTCCAGTCAATTCTGCCCTGCTCCTCCCTCATACCTCTGTAGTCACCTTTATTCAGCTGTAATACCGTTACCTCTGATTCTATCTTCTCCCTCTCAAATTGCAGAGTAAATTCAATCATATTATGATTACTGCCTCCTAAGGGTTCCTTTACCTTAAGCTCCCTTATCAAGTCTGCCTCATTGCACAACACCAAATCCAGTATTGCCTGTTCCGTTGTGGGCTCCACCACAAGCTGTTCCAAAAGGCCACCTCGTAGACATTTCACAAACTCCTTTTCTTGCAATCCACTATCAACATGATTTTCCCAGTCCACCTGCATATTGAAATCCCCCCATGATCACTATGACTTTGCCTTTCTTACACACCTTTTCTGTCTCCTGGTGCGTCCTGCACTCCAGCTCCTGACTACTGTTTGGAGGCCTGTACACATCCCCAACTATGGTTTTTTTTATCTTTGCGGTTCATCAGGGTAGGGAATATTACCAGTGTGCACCAAGACCCCATACTTAATTTACATTTCACCATCGTCCATGCTGGAATTTGATGTCACATTCCTAGAACATTGCCAGTTATACAAGACTGATTCCTGGAATGATAGGACTGACATATTAAGAGAAATTGGATCAATTAAGACTATATTCACTGGAGTTTAGAAGAATGATGTGATATTCATGGGAACCTATGAATTTCTAAGAGAACTAGACAGGGAAAATGCAGTAGGAACGTTCCTGATGATTGGGGAGACCAGACCAGGTGTCACAATTTAAGAATATGGGAGAGACCATGTAGGATTGAGATGAGAAGAAATTCCTTTTTCCAGAGAATGGTGAGCCTCCGGAATTCTCTGCACAGAAAGCAGTTAAGACCAAACATTGAATGTTTTAAAGGAGTTAGATATATTTTTGAGGGCTAAAGGGATGAAAGGTATGGGAGAAAGCAGGAACAGTTCACAGAGTTCAATGATCAGCCATGATCATACTGAATGGCAGAGGAGTTGCAAAGGGCCAAATTGCCTGCTTCGATTTTCTATGTCTAACTGAACTCCAGAGGTGAGGCGAGAGAGAATGCTCTCAACATAAAGATAACAGTCAATCCTGTACAACTTTGGGAGTGCGAGCAAAACTAGATTTGGGAATTGGGCGAAAGACTCTCTGCTATTTGGAGTCATACCTAGCACAAAGGAAGACTTATATGGTTTATGGAGGTCAATCTTAGCTCTAGGACATCTCTACAGGAGTGCCTCAGGATAGCGTCCTCCATCCAACTGTCTGCAGCTGCTCTGTCAACATCACAAGGCTGATGTTCACTGATAATGCATGAAGACAAAGAACAAAAGAAACAAAGAACAATACAGCGCAGGAACAGGCCCTTCAGCCCTCCAAGTCTGTGTCGACACATTTTGCCCTTCCATACCCAAACTGTATTCGTCCAGGTGCTTCTTGAGTGCTGCTATCGTGTCTGCTTCCACCACCTCCTCTGGCATGCATTCCAGTCACTCACCACCCTGTGTGAAAAACCTGCCTCGCATATCTCTTTTAAACATTCCCCATTGTGCTCCCCCAACACCTTGAACCTGTGTCCCCTAGTAATTGACCCCTCCACCCCGGGAAAAAGTCTCATACATTCCACTCTATCGATGCCATTCACAGTCTTATAAACCTGCTGCGTTCCACTGAAAACAAACCCAGTTTGTCCAACCTTTCTTCCTAGCTAAAACCCCCCTTACTAGGCAACATCCTGGTAAACCTTATCCGTAGCCTCTCCAAAGCATCCACATCCTTCTGGTAATGTGCCACATAAGTATCAGGCAATCACTATCTCCAACAAGTGAATGGCTATGCATTACCATTGACGTTCAATGGTATTACAATGACTAAATACCTCATTTTCCATATCCTGATGGTTACCATTGAGCAGAAACTGAATTGTTCTGGTCATATAAATATTGTGCTACAAGAGCAGGTCAGAAGCTAGGAATCCTGCAAATTGCAACTCATCTCCTGACTCCCCAGAGCCTGTCCACCACCAACATATTGGCACAAGTCAGCAGCATAATGGAATACTCTCTATTCACATGGATGAATGCAGCTCCAAAGCCACTCAAACAACTTGACATCATCCAGGAAAAAGCAACCCATCTGACTGGCACCTTATCCACCACCTTGAATACACACTCCCTTTTTTGTTTTGATTTGACTTATTACTGTCACATGTACCTAGTTACAGTGAAAGGTTTTATTTTGTGTGCAGTACAGGCAGATCCTGCACAGCCCAGACTATCAGGGAAGTCAACCTACCAACCACGGACTCCATTTACGCTTTCCATTTACAGCACAGAAAGGCTGCCAACATCATGAGAAGTCCCATCCCACCCCGGTAATGTTCTCCTACAACCTCTTCCGTCAGGCAGAAGATACAGAAGCTTGAACACGTTTATCGGCAGGTTCAGGAACAGCTTCTTCCCTGCCATTATTAGACTGATGAATGGACTCTGTAACTTCAAATATTGCTGATCTTGTTAATGTTGATCTTGTCCAGTGCACACCTTGTATGGTGTAACCTGTATGCCTCTGTCCAAGTTTTTTTTCACCGTATGATCTGGATGTACTTGCTAATTATGCTCTGCCCTACTGCTTGCAAACAAAGCTTTTCACTATACTAAGGTACACATGACAATAAATCAAACCAAACCAAATCAGAGACAAAGTGCATAAGAGTAATAGAACACAATGTTACAGCTGAAGAGAAGGTGCACAGAGAGCAAGGTTAACATTAAATTTTAAAATTGAAAGGTCCATTCAGAAATCTAATAACAATGGGAAGAAGCTGTTCTTGAATCTGTTGGTCCATGTATTTACGCTTCTGTAATTTGTGTCTGACTAATGAGGCTGGAAGAGATTATAATCAGGGTGGGAGGGGTCTTTGATTATGTTGGCTGCCTTTCTGAGGCAGTGAGAAGTATAAATGGAATCAATGGATTGAAGGTTGGCTTGTGTGATTAACTGGGCTGTGTTCACAACTCTCTAATTTCTTATGGTCTTGGGTACAACAGTTGCCATACCATGCTGTGATGCATCTGGATAGTGGCAGTAGTGTCAGTGCAGTAACGCACCAGGACTGATGCTGGCTTAAAATCATGGATCCCCCTTCCTAACAGAACTGTGGGCGTTCCTACCCCATGAAAGAGTGCAGAAGACCAAAAACGTAGCTCATTATAAACTTCTCCAAGGCAATTTGGTTTGGACAATAAACACTGGCCTATCCAACGATGTACCCATCCCATGAATGAATAGAAGAGGTGAATAGATATAGCATCTAGGGCGCGTGGGATCTAAGGTTATGAGGAGAAAGCAGGATTAGGTTACTAAGTTGACAATTAGCCATGATTGTGAAGAATGATGGAGCATGCTTGAAGGGCTGAATGGCCTCCTCCTGCCCCTATCTTCTATGTTTCTACATAAAAAAAATCACAAGTATTCATTCAATGAATTGCTCAACAAGAATGTGATGCATTTTATCTTTTAATAAGAACTTCTTAAAACCAGAAATGAACTGGTATAATATTTTCAAAACCTTTGTTTCTACATTGCACCCAGGTTACAAACAGCTTGTCATAATCAAGATGAAAGTAACATTGTAGTTAAATTATCAAATGACTTCAGTGTTTCTCGAGCTACCTGCACCATTTCAATTTATAAATACATTTTCAAGCATAAAAATAGTCTTTCAATCTTTACCAGGTGTCTATCTTGAATATCAGAATTAAATAATATTGTTTTACACACTGGAAAATATACATAATTTTACATTTATACACCACCATTACATAGAATAACTTGTAGCAGAGCAGAGTAACTTTTGAATTTAACAGCAAGCAATTATAGTTTGAAACACAGTTCACAATCTCACCTCAAAGAAAGACATCTTGACAATACACTTCATACAATACTTATAATATGCTAAGAATTTACAGAACTGTAATTCATGCTTGTAATTTTTATTTTATCTAAAATTTGGAAAACTGACGAGATCAAATGGAGCATTGATTTTGCATCTCGTCTCTCCACTGACTTTAACAGAGAGTAAGTTATGGTAGCACCTGAAACCAAGATTTCACCCCATATTCTCAGTTTTCTAATGGGCAGATTAGATTAAATCATAAATGCACCATCACCCCGCTGTCTCACCACAACTATGCATACAGTTCCCAAAATCTTTTCCTCTAGTCAATGTTATGCACCTATAAGAACCCTGTCAAGCACATGAAAACAAGAACATGTAGTGTCACAAAATACACAAAGACTAAGTAGCGTGATCTGGCCCTTGAGCTCATTATCTTTGAGCAGTACAAGCTTCGGCTGCGCAGCCACCGTTTGAAGGACAGTGCTCCTCTCTTTACCTGTGTGAAAGAAATGTAAATAAAAGATAAAATTGTGGGCTATAGTAAAAGAATGGGGCAAGACACTAGCTGGATAATTCTTCTTTAGAGGTGGCATAGGCATTAGAGACAGAATTGCCTTATTTATACTGCAGGAGTCTATGATTATTAGCAGAGAGGTTTAGCTATGAAAACCTGGTCACTGAACACAAGACACCAAATTAACATTCCATTGGGCAGAAGCGTATCCACTCAAGAAATTGAATTGGTAGCCTATCTTGATTAGTATCAGATGGCAAGGCAGTTAGCACAGGATATTTGTATGACTACATGACATTATGTATTTACATTTGAAATATTGTGAGCAGTTTTGGGCTCCATTTCTAAGGAAAGATGTTACGGTCTGGAATGGGGTTCAGAGGAGGTTTACAAAAATTATCCCAGGGATGAACGGCTTGCTATGCGAGAAGCGGTTGAGAACTCTGGGTCTGCACTCTATAGAGTTTAGAACGTTGAGGGGGTATATCAATGAAACTTACAGAATACTGAGAAACCTGGACAGAGTGGACGTGGGGAAGATATTTCCACAAGCAGGAGAGATTGGACCCAAGAGCACGGCCTCAGAGTGAAGGGATGACCCTTTAAAGCTGAGATAAGCAGGAATTTCTTCAAACAGAGGGTGGAGAATCTGTGGAACTCATTGCCACAGAAGGCTTGGAAGCCAAGTCATTGATTGAATTTATGGCAGAAATGGATAGTTTCTTGATTAGTAAAGGGATCAAAGATTACAGACAGGAGGTAGAAGATTGGGGTTGAGAACATATTAGACATGATCAAGTGGCAGAGCAGTCTCGATGAGCTTATAGTCTACATAGGAGCAGAAATAGGCCATTGGGCCCATGGGTCTGCTCTACTATTCAAAGAGATCATGGCTGATCTGAGAATCCTCATCTCCACTTTCCTGCCTTATGCCTATAATCTTTGATTCCCTTACTGATTAATAACCCTTAAGAGAAAAAAACACTTTTAAAGGTTTTGGAGTAGATCTGTAGCTTGGGTTGTGGGTGTTGAGGTTGGTTGGCTCGCCGAGCTGGTTTGTTGTTCCGCAGACGTTTCGTTACCGTGCTTGGTAACATCCTCAGTGCAGCCTCTGATGAAGCGTTGGTGTGTTTTCCCGCCTGGTTTTTAAACTCTAGGGTCCGTTGCGATGGATTGCTTCACTTCCGGGTTTCCTCCGTAGTGGAATGTATATGGGGTCGAGTTCAATGTGTTTATTAATAGCATGCTTCGTGGAGTGCCATGCTTCCAGGAATTCTCGTGCTTGTCTCTGCCTAGCCTGTCCCAGGATCTTGGTGTTGTCCCAGTCGAAGTCGTGGTTCTCCTTGTCCATGTGGATTGAGATGAGTGAGTATTGATCGTGTCTTTTTGTAGCCAGTTGGTGTTCATGTACTCTTGTTGTTAGTTTCCTTCCTGTTTGTCCGACGTAGTGTTTCTCGCAGTCTCTGCTGGGGATCTTGTGGATGACATTGGTCCTGTCCATGGCGGGGAGTGGGTCTTTAGTTCGGGTGAGCACTTGTCGTAGGGTTGATGTGGGCTTGTGTGCCACTCTGATGCCCAGCGGTCATAGAAGTCTTGTGGTGAGTCCTGACGTGTTCCTGATGTAGGGTAGTGTGATGAGTGTGTTGGGGTGTGTAGAATCTTTCTGATGCTGTTCCTGTAGGCATCTCCTGACCCAGTTCTTTGGATATCCATTATCCTTGAATACGTGGAAGAGGTATTCCTTCTCCTCTTGGACATTTTTTTTTCCATCTCTACTCAGTGAGTACAAGCCCAACCTACTCAGCCTCTCATTATAGAAAACTCCCTCCATACCCTGAACAACCTAGTTAACCTTCTCTGAACTACCTCCAATGCTAGTATATCTTTCCATAGGTAAGGAGACCAAAACTGTTCAAAGTATTCCAGCTTGGTCTGACTCATGCCTTGTATAGTTTTAGCATGACATCCCTATTTTTATTCTATTTCTTTTTAAACTGAAGAAACAACAGTACAGCACAGGAATAGGACCTTCAGTGTACCAAGCCTACTCCAACATATGGGCGGTATGGTGGCTCAGTAGTCAGCACTGCTGCCTCACAGCACCAGGGGGCTGGGTTCAATTCCACCCTCTGACAACTGTCCGTGTGGAGTTTGCACGTTTTCCCCGCGTCTGTGTGGGTTTCCTCCGGGTACTCCGGTTTCCTCCCACAACCCAAAGATGTGCAGGCTAAGTCTACTGGCCATGCTAAATTGTCCATAGTGTTCACAGATGTGTAGATTACGTGGGTTATAGGGGGATGGGTCTGCGTGGGATGCTTTGAGGGTCAGTGTGGACTTGTTGGGCCGAAGGGCCTGTTTCCACACAGTAGGGATTCTGAGCATATGATGCCTTTCAAAACTAAAAATTCTTTGCCTCCAGGCAGTCAGCATTTCTCTAATCCCTGTCTATTTATGTATCTGTCAAGATCCCTCTTATATCTGCTTTTACCACTCCTCAGGCAGCACATTCCACACTTAGCACTTTGTATATAAAACTTGCTCCTCCTTTAAACTTACCCTCTTTTACCATAAACGTATGTCTCCTAGTAATTGACATTTAAACTGTGATATTATAGACTTCAATCTTTAATAATTTCATAGACTGAATGAATCAAAAAAGATAAACTATTACACTCAGCACTAACTCTGCCTGGAATAAACTATTAAAGGACAACGACAAACATATACAGGAATTGAAAGCAATTAGCCACATCTGGGAGTGGAGGCTGCATAGGGCAAACTGCTTTGACATCTGCCCAATAAACTGGATGCTCTATGCCACAGACAACTGATTGCCCTGCAGAAGTTTTTAAGGAGTTAATTACAGGAAAGCTATGTCTTTGAACAGATAGTTAAAGCCAAATTTAACAAGGAACAAGTAAATTACTTCTGACGAAAAGGCAAGCTGCAGACTTGCAGTAATTTAGATGAAATGACTTTTTAAAAAATTATCAATCCATCACCTCAGAGACCGTAGGATGAAAATCTGTATCAGCCATTATCACTGAACTGTTAATCCAGAGACCCAGATAATGTTTTGGGGACCAGGTTTGAATCCCACCATGGCAGATGGTGGAATTTGAATTCAATGAATATCTGGAATTAAGAGTCTAATGATGACCATGAATCCACTGTCCATTGTTGGAAAAACCCATCTGGTTCACTAATGTCCTTTAGGGAAGGGAACTGTCATCCTTACCTGGTCTGGCCTACATGTGACTCCAGACCCACAACAATGTAGTTGACTCTTAAGTACCCTTTGGGCAATTAGGGATGCACAATAAATGCTGCCTAGTCAGCAACGCCCTCATCCCGTGAATGAATAATGAATAAAGCAAAAAACTCAACAGCAGAACTTTGAAGACCAACACTGCAGAAGGACCGAAGTGTCGAAACTTCCAGAAACAGATCACTACTGGTTGAAGTCCTGGCCAGATTTCACCATTAATCAGATGATAGTGAAGTCTATTGCGGGCTTATACTTGCTTACTTAATATTTGCTACATGCAATAAAGTCTGAATTATTGTTTTAGTACTTGATCATCTGTGAGAGATCTTATTAAGCAGCCAAAGTGAAGGTAACTTGTGATGATTTGTCTCCAAGTTTAGCCTGGGAAAAAGACTTGACTATCCATTCTAACCATGCCTCTCATAATTTTGTAAACTTCTAACAGGTCGCCGTCAGACTTTCAAGTGAAAACAAACTGCACTTGTCCAATTTCCCCTCATGACAAATACCCTTCAAAACTGGCAAGATTCTGGTACACTATTTCTGTACCATCCCCAACACCTCCACATCCTTCTTATAGTGTGGCGACTAGAACTGTATACAATATTCCAGACATGGCCTAACTAAAGTTCTATACAGCTGTAACATGACTTATCAATTTTTATAGTCTATACCCCGACCGATGAAGACAAGCATGTCATATGCCTTCTTGTCCACCTTAACTACTGTACTGTTACTTTGAGGGAACTGTGGACCTGTATGCCTAGATCCTTCTGTATGTTGATGCTTCTAAGGGTTCTGCCATTTACTGTAAATTTTAGACCTTCCAAAATGCATCACCTCGCAAATTCCAACTGCTATTTCTCTGCCCAGGTCTCCAGCCTATCTATATCCTGCTGCACTCTCTGGCAATGCTCCAATTCCGCAGCTACGCTAATCTTTATTGTCATCTGCAAAGCTATTAATCTCGCCACCTACATTCTCCTCCATATATATTATATATGTGGGTATATTATATATACACATATCCTATATATAACAACTAAGGTTCCAGCACTGATTCATGCAGAACACCACCGGTCATAGGTCTCCAGTCAGGTAAACACTCTTCCACTGCTACTCTCTATCTCTATGACTAAGCCAGCTCTGTATTCATCTTAGCAGCTCACCACAGATTTCATGTGATTTCACTTTCTGTATCAGCCTTTCATGAAGGACCTTGCCAAAGTCAATGTAGACAACATCCACCGCTCTGCCCTCATGGATCATCTTAGTTACTTCCTCAAAAAACTCAAGCAAGTTTGTGAGACATGAACTCCCATTCAAAGCCATGCTGCCTCTCACTAATAAGTCCATATTTATCTAAACATGAGTAAATTCCGTCCTGAATCTCCCTACCCCTGACACAAGGCTCACTGGCCTATAATTTCCCAGATTAATAAGGTACAACATTAGCTATTCTCCAGTTCTTTGGAACCTCTCCTGTGATTAAAGTTGACAGGAAGATTTTAGACAAGGCCCCAGCAATTTTCTCCCTCGCCTCTCTCAGCATTCTGGGATAGATCCCATCAGGTCCCGAAGAATTATCTATCTTAATGTTAAAACTCCCAACACATCCTTCTTTTTTGACAGCAACATGCCCGAGAATATCACCAGGCCCCTTTCCTGACTTAACATCCATCATATCCTTCTCCTTTGTGAATACCAATGCAAAGTATTCATTAAGGAACTCAAACACATCCTTTGGCTCCACATATAAAATTTCCTCCTTTGTCCTTGAATGAACTTACCCTTTCCCTAGCTACCCTCTTGTTCCTTATATACATGTAAAAAAGCCTTGGGATTTTCCTTATTCCTGTTTGCCAAGATCATTCGATAGCCCCTTGTCACCCTTCTAACTCCTTGTTTAAGTTCTTTCCTGCTTGCTTTATATTCAAGGGCTTTGTTTGTCTTCAGTCTCCTAACTCTGTTTCATTTCTCTTTCTCACTAAGCTCAATTTCTCCAGTCAGCAAGGCTCCCTAATCTTGCTTTCCTTATCCTTCACTTGCACAGGAGTATGCTGGTCCTGAACTCTAATCAACTGGCCTTTAAGAGATTACCACATGACAGATGTGGATTTACCCTCAAACAGCCACCCCGAATTTACATTCTGTTCCTAACTAATGTTGTCGCAGCTATCCTTCCCCCAAATTAATATTTTCACTTGTGGACTACTCTTATCCTTATCCATAAGTAACTTAAAACTTACAGAATTATCATCATAAAAGCCAATATTTCATCAGAGGATACTGAGTTCTGAGGAAGGGTCACCAGACCCAAAATGTTAACTCTGTTTTCTCCTTCACAGATGCTGCCAGACCTGCTGAACTTTTCCAGCAACTTTGTTTTTGTTCCTGATTTACAGCATCTGCAGTTCTTCTGGTTTTTATTTCATTTCCCTTCTCTACTGTGACGATGCTGTCACTTTAAAAGGTTACCTAGTCCTGTTATTTTTTGAAAAAAAGGTTGTAAAGCAGAGGCGCGGAGCAGTCTACCAGAACCACGAAAGTAACCATGAGAGAGACCTGGGTTTTTTTTCAAAACAGCCTGAATGGGTGTGGCCAGGTCTCTCAGATCAAGGTTTCTGGGTTTTGGTTTTGTCAGCAGTCAGAAGCTTGTTTGGGGTCTCAAAAAAGTTGAAAGCCTCAGTGAATATCTTTTGGCTGCTACACTCTCAGAATTTTCTCTTAATGTTTATTCCTCCAGGATTGGAGAACTGCACGTAAGAATCTGTATCTGAATTTGACTTTTTGCAAGGGGGTGTTTTTATGGGATGTTACTAAATTGGAACAGTTAATTTGTTGTAGGTACTGTATCTATTATTCGTTTAAGTTTTCCAATAGTTAAATTATTCTAAATTCCTATTTTTTTTGTTTGTATTTTAACTACAGTGTTTAAATAGACTGTGTTTTACTTAACGTCGAGTAGTTTGACCAATAACGTCACATTTGAAACATGCACTTCACATCTACCTTTAAAATAAGAAAATGTTCAGGTCTGGGCTACCTTCTTAAAATATTTCAGGGGTGTTTGGTGTGGTCCGTACCATATTACACCTTGACCTTGGATATTAGCTTTTGTGATTCATGTACAAGACTCCCAAATCTCTGTGCTGTAGATTTATTCAGTCCTTCCCCATTTACATAATATTCAGCTCCTTGATTCTTCCTGCCAAAGTGTATAACCTCATACTTTCCCACATTCTATTCCATCTGCAAAGTTTTTGCCTACTCACCTAACCTGTTTATATTCCTCTGCAGACTCTTTAGTCCTCACTAATTGTCTTCTCACCTATTTTTGTGTCAACTGCAAACTTGGTTATTGCATATTCACTTTCCTCACTCAAGTCATTAAGGTATATTGTAAATAATTGTAAAGAAGTTCTTGCTGTCCATCTTGATAAAACTCGTTACTTTGCCCTCAGAGTATTTTTTCCCCCTCATTAGTTTTTTTTGTCATTTTTTGTTGGCTTTTAAAGCTTTCCCAATTCACTGGTTTACCACTAATCTTTGCTACATTGTATGATTTTTGTTTCAATTTAATACTATTCTAAACTTCCCTGCTTACAAATGTTGGCGAAACAGGGTTTAGTAAGAGAGAGGTGCTGAAGGAAATCAGTATTAGCAAGGAAAACAGTATTGAGGTAAATTGATGGGACTGAGGGCTGATAAATCCCCAGGGCCTGATAAACTATATCCCAAATTACTTCGGGAAATGGTCTTAGAAACAGTGAAAAATTAATGGCCATTTTCCAGGATTCTTTAGACTCTGGAACAGTTTCTACAGATTCGAGGGTCACTAATATGACCCCTCCATTTATGAAGAGAGGCAGAAAGAAATCCAGAAATTATAGACCAGTCAGTCTGACGTTGCTAGTGAGGAAAATGCTAGAATCCATTATAAAAGATTTAATAGCTGAGCAGTTGGGAAAACAGTGGTAGAATTTCATAAAGTTACAAAAGGGAAATCATAGATAGTAGGAACTGCAGATGCTGGAGAATCCGAGACAACAAGGTGCAGGGCTGGATGAACACAGCAGGCCAAGCAGCATCATAGGAGCAGAGAGGCTTGACAATCATGCTTGACAAATCGACTGGAATTCTTTAAATTGAGTTTATTGATGAAGGGGAGCCAGTGAATGTGGCTTATTTGGGACTTTGTTAAAAGCCTTCTGAAAGTCCACAGAAGTGATCAGCGTGTAAAATTAAGGCACATGGAATTTGGGGTAGTGTATTGTTATGGAGGGAGCAGATCGAAGGCTTACCAGATGTTTACCGGGATGCAGGACTGATGTATGGGGAAAGGTTGAATCAGTTAGGATTATATTCACAGGGGGCAAGTCTCATTGAATCCCCAAATATTCTAACAGGACTAGTTAAGGCAGATGCAGGATGTTCCTGATGGCAGGGAATCCGGAACCAGGGGTCATGGTCTGAAGATAAGGGATAAGCCATTTAGGACAGAGATGAGGAGAAATTATTTTCACCAGAATGTACTGAACCTGAAAGCAATCAAAGCCAAAATATTGCATCATTTCAAGGAGTTGGACATAGCACTTGGAGCTAAGGGGAAGAAAAAAGGATATGGGAGAAAAGCAGTAACAGGCTATTGAATTGAATGATCAGCCATGGTCATAATGAATGGTACAGCATTCTGAAAAGGCCGAATGGCTTATTACACTCCTATTTTCTATGTTTCTGTGGTTAACTATGCTTGGTTTAACCCCTTCTTAAATTTCATCCTCCTCAGTGGGATATATCTTTGGTGTCATACATGAATTTCTTAAACATGCTTCAACAGGGTCTTTTCTGTTAAAGTTCTTTCCCAATCCACTTCACACAATTCAAATCCCATCCCTATCTAAGTCCCTTGTTTAAATTTAGCACCGTTGTTTCTGACTGAAGTTCTCACTCTTAAACTGAACGCTAAATTCTACCATGTTACGGTCACTGTTACTTAGGGAATCTTTTACTCTGAAATCATTTATTAAACCTGCTTCATTACAAGTTATCGTATCTAGAATAGTCTCATCCCTGGTAGAATCCACAACATACTGTTCCAGGAAACTTATCCCAAATATGCTATGAATTTTTCCTCAAGGCTAACTTTGCCAATTTTATTTTCCTAATCTATACAAAGATTTGTGGTATCTTCATGAAAAAGCATATTTTATTTTTCTCTTATTCATTTGTGGGATGTGGGCGTCACTGGCTGGCCAGCATTTCTTGCCCATCTGTAGCTGCCCATGAGAAGGTTGTGGTGAGCTGTCTTCTTGAACTGCTGCAGTCCAGCTGCTGTTTTGGGTGGACACACAATGCCATTATGGAGGGAATTCCAGGATTTTGAACCAGCAACAATGAAGGAACGGGGATATATTTCCAAGTCTGGATGGTGAATGGCTTAGAGGGGAATTTGGAGGTGGTGGTGTTCCCATATGTCTGCTGCCCTTGTCCTTCGACATGGAAGTGGTCATGGGTTCGGAAGGTGCTGTCTGAGGATCTTTGGTGAATTTCAGAAGTGCATCTTGTAGACTGTACACACTGCTGCTACTGAGCAGCGGAGGGAGTAGATGCTTGTGGATGTAGTGCCAATTAAGCGGACTATTTTGTCCTGGATGGTGTCAAGCTTCTTGAGTGTTGTTGGGGCTGCATCCATCCAGGCAAGTGAGGAGTATTCCATCACACTCCTGACTTGTGCTTTGTAGATGGTGGACAAGTTTTGAGGAGTCAAGAGGTGAGTACACTTCATAGCATTCCTAGCTTCTGACCTGCTCTTTTAGCCACTGTGTTTATGTGGTGAGTCTGGTTGAGTTTCTGGTCAATGATAACCCGCAGGATGTTGATAGTGGGGGATTCAGTGATGGTAACACCATTGAATGTCAAGGGACGGTGGATAGATTGTCTCTTATTGGTGATGGTCATAGCCTGGCATTTGCGTGGCTTGAATGTCACTTGCCACTTGTGAGCCCAAACCTGGATATTGTCCAGATCTTGTTGCATTTGAACACCAACTGCTTCAGTATCTGAGGAGTCACGAATGGAGCTGAACATTGTGTAATCTTCGGCGAACATCCCCACTTCTGACCCTATGATGGAGGGAAGGTTATTGGTGAAGCAGCTAAAGATTGTTGGGCCGAGGACACTACCCTGAGGAACTTCTGCAGAGATGTTCTGGAGCTGAAATGATTGACCTCCAACAACCACAACCATCTTTCTATGTGTCAGGTATGGCTCCAACCACCGGAGAGTTTGCCCCCTGATACCCATCGATTTCAGTTTTGCCAGGGGTTCCTTGATGCCACACCTGTACAAATGCAGCCTTGATGTCAAGGGCTGTCACTCTCACCTCACCTCTGGTATTCTGCTCTTTTGCCCATGTTTGAATCAAGGTGGTAATGAGGTCAGGAGCTGACTGGCCCTGGTGGAATCCAAACTGGGAGTCACTGAGCAGGTGTTATTTGATAGTACTGTTGATGACATCTTCCATCACTTTGCTGATGATTGAGAGTAGACTGATGGGGCGGTAATTGGTGGGGTTGGATTTGTCCTGCATTTTGTGTACAGGACATTCTTGGGCAATTTTCCACATTGCCAAGTAGATGCCGGTGTTGCACCTGTACTGGAACAGTTGGCTAGGGGAGCACTACATTCAGTTCTATTGACGGTATGTTGTCAGGGCCCATAGTCTTTGCAGTATCCAGTGTCTCCAACCATTTCTTGATATCACATGGAGCGAATTGAATTGTCTGAAGACTGGTATCTGTAATGCTGGGGACCAATGGAGGATGCCGAGATGGATCATCCACTTGGCACTTCTGGCTGAAGGTTGCTGCAAATGCTTCAGCCTTATCTTCTGCACTGATGTGCTGGGCTCTTCTATCATTGATGATCGAGGTATTTGTGGACACCCCTCCTCCAGTGAGTTGTTTAATTGTCCACCACCATTCACGACTGGATGTGGCAGGACTGCAGAGCTTAGATCCAATCTGTTGGTTGTGGGATCGCTTAGCTCTGTCTATCATTTGCTGCTTTTGCTGCTTGGTGTGCAAGTAGTCCTGTTTGGTGGCTTCACCAGGTTGACAGCTCATCTTCAGGTATGCCTGGTGCTGCTCCTGACATGCCCTCCTGCACTCTCCACTCAACAGGATTGACCCCCTGACTTGATGGTGATGGTTGAGTGGAGGATATGCTGGGCCATGAGGTTACAGATTGTGCTGGAGTACAATTCTGCTGCTGTTGATGGCCCACAGTGTCTCATGAATGCCCAGTCTTGAGTTGCTAGATCTATGTGAAGTCTGTTCCATTTAGTACGGTGATACTGCCACACAACACGATAGAGGTTATTCTCAATGTGAAGGCGGGACTTTGACTCCACAAAGATTGTGCGATGGTCACTCTTACCGATCCTGTCATCAACAGGTGCAACTGCAGCTGGCAGATTGGTAAGGAAGAGGTTAAGTATGCTTTTCCCTCTTGTTGGTTCCTTCACCACCTGCCGCAGACCCAGGCTAGCATCATGTCCTTTTGGACTTGACCAATTCGATCTGTAGTACTGCAGCTGAGCCACTCTTGGTGGTGGACATTGAAACCCCCCCACCCAGAGTACATTTTGTGCCCTTGCCATTCTCAGTGCTTTGTCCAAGTGTTGTTCAACATGGAGGAGCACTGATTCATCAGCTGAAGGAGGACAGTTTGTGGTCATCAGCAGGAGGTTTCCTTGCCCATGTTTAACTTGAAGCCATGAGACTTCATGGGATCCAGAATCAATGTTGAGGGTTCCCAGAGCAACTCCCACTGTGCCACCGCCTCTGCTGGGTCTGTCCTGCCAGTGGGACAGGACATATCCAGGGATGGTGATGTCTGGAACATTGTAAGATATGATTCTGTGAGTATGACTACATCAGGCTGTTGCTTGACTAATCTGTGAGACAGCTCTCCCAATTTTGGCACTAATCCCCGGATGTTAGTGAGGAGGACTTGGAAGGGTCAACAGGGCTGTTTCTGCTGTTGTCTTTTCTGGTGCCTAGGTCGATGCCAGGTGATCCGTCTGGTTTCATTTCTTTGAGACTTTGTAGAGATTGGTACATTCAGTTGGTACTTAATGGCTTGCTAGAGGGCGTTTCA
Organism: Rhincodon typus; assembly: GCF_021869965.1. NCBI lineage: Eukaryota > Metazoa > Chordata > Chondrichthyes > Orectolobiformes > Rhincodontidae > Rhincodon > Rhincodon typus. The sequence goes on from NC_063348.1 coordinate 61,179,837, forward strand.
GAGGGCAGTGAGAGTTAACTACATTGCTGTGGGTCTGGAGTCACATGTAGGCTAGACCAGGTGAGGGTGGCAGATTTCCTTCCCTGAAGGACATTAGTGAACCAAATGGGTTTTTCTGATAATTGGCAATGATTTCATGGTGATCAGTAATTCTTAAGTCCAGACCTTTTTTTTATTGAATTCAAATTCCACCATCTGCCGTCGTGGGAATTGAACCTGGGTCCTCAGAACATTAGCTACGTTTCTGGATTAATAGTCTAGCGATAATACCACTAGGCCTACCTAGACAACAAATATGGCACAGTACCATTGGTGGTGGGAGGGAGCTGGGGAAGAGAAGAGGTAGAGAGGGGAAGAAGATATTTTTTGCAAACTGGATCAAAAATAGCATGTGAAGAAACAAATGTTGTTACACACCTTCCGGACCACGACTTGTTCGCTGGGATCTATGATCAATGCTTCACGTTCCTCATCAGATTCCAGTTGTATGGTGTACTCTCTAGGTGTTTGTCTGACAGCAGTAATGTCAAGACTGGAAAGAAAAGAATGTAAAGTAAAAACAGCTCAATACAATATCGACAAAACTTCCAATGCTCCTCAAGACTTAGGAAAGAAAAAGCTTCTGAGTTTCTAAATTAGGTTCAAATGCCTAAGGAACTAGGTTTCTATAGACAGTGGATTTTTTTGAGGGGTTGAAATAGCATGGGAAGGGAGAAAATGCTCGCTAACCAGACAATACAAATGTTTAATAACTGGTTAAAAAAGTCAAGAAAGGAATGAGGAGAAATATATTCAGTAAGTTATAACTGTGATTGCATGGCCTGAAAGGGTAGTGGAGTAGAAGCAAGAGTTGGAATTCTACTTAAAAGAGGAAGAATTTGTTGGACTATGGCAAGTATAGCAGGAATGCAGGACTCATTGGAAACCCTCTTTAAATCATTCCCACAGGCTTGATGAAAGAATGAAGTGTTTCTATGCAATTTGATCGTATAATTCTGTCAACTCACATGTCTTTTTCCACCGGACAAACACTCAAATACTGAAATGTATAATTCTGGTTAGTTTCATGCAGTAATGACTGTACATATAGTTCATGCACTTATACAATGAATAACAAAGACAAGGCAACAATGTGATGTTCCAGGAAAATTCAAAAAGATGTTCGGTTTTAACACTGACCCCTTTAGCATTTCTTCAGCTGCTATCAATGCTTCTTCTGCAGCCCTTCTCCTTAGTTCTTCATGTGCTAACATTTCTGTTAACTGGGACAGCTCCTGGTGAGCTGAATCATTACGTTGATCCGATTCTGCAAGCCTAGATCACATGTACAAAAAAGAGTCTGACCAATGAGCGACTGACTAAAGACCTCTATTAAACAGAAACTGAAGGGTCATTCTAAGCTTGAAATGTTAACTGTTTCTCTCTCCATAGATGCTTCTAGACCTTGAGTTTATCTAGCGTTTTGTGTTTGCTTAAGATTTCCAGCATCCACAATATTTTGCTGTTATTGTATGTACGTGCATGGTGCCTTTAAAACCATTGTAAAGTCCTGAAGTACTTCACAGCCAATGGTGCATTTTTGAACCAAGAAACCTGCAAAGAACAAGATCCTGCAGACAGCCAGACAGAAGAAGGGGACCAGCTAGGTACTGAGGAATTCCTCAAGTGTTTCTTGCTTTCACACTGATTTTGGTCTTGGAAAACAGTGTGATTCATGAATCCACTCTGGAGGCCAGTCAGAGCCATGGCAGCAATGTACATGGTCTACCTGACCAGGTCGGTGGAGGGGAAGAATAGGGAGAATATGAAGAAGACAGAAAGGACAAGGGGGTGAAGATTCGTTAGTGAGGGGAGTAGACAGGCACTTCTAAGGCCATTGACATCTCTCCACTGGGTGCTGGACTCAACGATGTCATGGAACAGCTGGAGGGCATTCTGAAGAGGAAGGGTGAACAGCCATGAGTCATGGTCCATGTTGGGACCAATGACACAGGAAGGAAGCGAAGTGAGGTCCTGTAAGCAGACTTTAGGGAGTTAGGTGGGAAATTGAAAAGTAGGACTTCCAAGGTAGTAATCTCTGGATTACTCCCGGTACAGTAGTGAGTATAGAGTCACATAGCATGGAAACAGACTCCTTGGTCCACTTATCCATGCTGACCATGTTTTCCAAACTAAACTAGTCACACTTACCTGCATTTGGTCCATATCCTTCTAAATCTTTCCTATCCATGTACCTGTCCAAATGTCTTTTAAATGCTGTAACTGCACCAGCCTCCACCACTTCCTCTGGCAGCTCATTCCATACTCGCACCACCCTCTGTATGGAACATTTGCCCCTTAGGTCCCTTTTAAATCTTTTCCCTTTTACCTTAAACATATGCCCTTTAGGTTTGAACTCCTACCCTTGGAAAGAGACCTCAGCTATTCATCTTATCTAAGCCCCTCGTGATTTTATGAACTTCTGAAAGGTCACACTTCAGCATCTGACGCTCCAAGGAAAAAAGTCTCAGTCTATCCAGCCTCTCCTTATAATTCAAACCCTCCAGACCTGGCAACATCCTTGTAAATTTTTTCTGCATCCTTTCCAGTTTAACAACATCCTTTCTATAGTAGGACAACCAGAATTGTATGCAGTATTCCAAAAGTGGCCTCACCAATGTACTGTACAGTTACAACATGATATCCCAATTCCTATACTGAATGCTCTGATCAATGAAAGCAAGTGTGCCAAACGTCTCCTTCACCACCCTGTCTACATGCGACACAAATGTCAAGGAACTATGAACCTGCACCCCGAGGTCCCTCTGTTCAGCAACACTCCTCAGGGCCCTACCAAAATGCAACACCTCCCATTTATCTAAATTAAATTCCATCAGCCCACTTCTGGACCCACTGGATCATCTGATCAAGATCTCTTTGTAATCTTTGGTAACCTTCTTCACTATCCACTATACCACCTATTTTGGTCTCATCCGCAAATTTACTAACCATACTTACTATATTCTCATCCAAATCATTGATATAAATGCCAAACAACAATGGACCCAGCACCGATCCTGGAGGCACACCACTGTCACAGATCTCCAGTTTGAACAACAACCCTCTACCACCGTCCTCTGTCTTCTACCACCACGCCAATTTTGTATCCAATAGGAACAGAAGAATAGAGCAGATGAATGCAGGTTGGAAAAATGGTGCAGGATGGAGGGCTTTAGATTCCTGAGGCATTGGGATCATTTCTGGGGGAGATAGGATCTACGGAAGTTGAATGGGTTACATCTGAACAGGATCGGGTCTTTGAGAGAAAGTTCGTCAAAGCTGTTGGGTTGGATTTAAACTAGATTGGCAGCGAATGCAGTTCTGACAAATAGCTCAGAGGGAAAGAGGCCGTGATAGAATTAGCAGTTAAAACACTAGTAAATTGGTTTCATTTCAGAGAAACTTAAATTGGTCACTCAACCTGGTCTTGGTCTGCTTGTTATGAGCTATGGCTGCTCTCAGTTTTGATCTGAATTGCTTACAGATTCTTCATAGGATGCTTCCCTGAAAAGGCACCGTCAGAAGGAAAGCAAGACATAGACTCATGGGCTATAATTTTCAACTTTTAAATTGTCAAATGAAAAACCAAACAAAGCAGGTTTACAATATCTAAAACAGCTCTGTCAGTATCTGCTCTTATATAATATTATTTTTGGTTCTCAAAATGTTTCTGTACTTACACCCGCCCCCTTTTAAGCAATTTTCTGACTAAGAATATTATGAGTGTACAAACAATGGTAGATGGGAAAAGGTCTGCTGGTTCATCCAGTCTGTCCAACACAATTGTGATACCCTGTGTGTCATCAAATGCACACTTGCTTCCCCACCCATGTGATCTGCTGGAAGAGGTAAAAAAAAATCTCAGGTCAATTTGGTGAATAAAAGGGAAATTGCATATCACTCCCTGACTGCCTGGGGCCTTTGGTACACTCCCTATGTCCAGGAGATCACACTGACCCTTTTATTGTGATGCTGTACTGACCTATTGTGCAGGCATAAAGACTGAAAGAACTGTGGATGCTGTAAATCAGGAACAAAATCCCAAGTTGCTGGAAAAGCTCAGCAGGTCTGGCAGCATCTGTGAAGAAAAAATTAGAGTTAACGTTTCAGGTCCGGTGACCCTTCCTGAGTTCTGAGTAAGGGTCACCGGACCCGAAAGGTTAATTCTGATTTTTTCTTCACAGGTGCTGCCATTGCGCAAGCATATTGTCCCCAACCAGAATCAGATCCAGTTCTCACTCAAAGGAATTCAGCAAACTGGCATCCAATTAATGAGTTACCAGCCTGGTCTATTATGCCACAGATCCACTATTCTCTGGGAATGGGATTGAGGGTGATTTAGCGGTTTGGATCAGAAATTGGCTAGCTGTAAGAAGACAGAGGGTGGTGGTTGATGGGAAATGTTCATCCTGGAGTTCATTTACTAGTGGTGTACCTCAAGGATCTGTTTTGGGGCCACTGCTGTTTGTCATTTTTATAAATGACCTGGATGAGGGCGTAGAAGGATGGGTTAGTAAATTTGCAGATGACACCAAAGTCGGTGGAGTTGTGGATAGTGCGGAAGGATGTTGCAGGTTACAGAGGGACATAGATAAGCTGCAGAGCTGGGCTGAGAGGTGGCAAATAGAGTTTAATGCGGAAAAGTGTGAGGTGATTCACTTTGGAAGGAGTAACAGGAATACAGAGTACTGGGCTAATGGTAAGATTCTTGGTAGTGTGGATGAGCAGAGAGATCTCGGTGTCCATGTGCATAGATCACTGAAAGTTGCCACCCAGGTTGATAGCATTGTTAAGAAGGCGTACGGTATGTTAGGTTTTATTGGTAGAGGGATTGAGTTTCGGAGCCATGAGGTCATGTTGCAGCTGTACAAAACTCTGGTGCGACCGCACTTGGAGTATTGCGTACAGTTCTGGTCACCGCATTATAGGAAGGATGTGGAAGCATTGGAAAGGGTGCAGAGGAGATTTACCAGGATGTTGCCTGGTATGGAGGGAAGGTCTTATGAGGAACGGCTGAGGGACTTGAGGCTGTTTTCGTTAGAGAGAAGAAGATTAAGAGGTGACTTGATAGAGACATGCAAGATGATCAGAGGATTAGATAGGGTGGACAGTGGGAGCCTTTTTCCTCGGATGGTCATGGCTAGCACGAGGGGACATAGCTTTAAATTGAGCGGTGATAGATATAGGACAGATGTCAGAGGTAGGTTCTTTACTCAGAGAGTAGTAAGGGCATGGAATGCCCTGCCTGCAAAAGTAGTAGACTCGTCAACTTTAAGGGCATTTAAATGGTCATTGGATAAACATATGGATGATAATGGAATAGTTTAGGTTAGATGGGCTTCAGATTAGTTTCACAGGTCGGCGCAACATCGAGGGCCGGAGGGCCTATACTGCGCTGTAATGTTCTATGTTCTATGACCATCTAACCTAGATTTGACCATACACAACTTTAAATTTGATGCTTGGATTGTAGTTCATTTGTCCATTCTTTCCTTTTTAACTAAAGTTTGCTGTTTTCCAAAGTCCTGGTCAAGTCAGCCTTCGATCTTGTGCAATGATAATTTGTGCACTGGTGGCCAATTCTATGCTAAATATGGCCCCAACGGGCTCAGGAGCTCCACTCTGGCATAACAGTCTCTGTTGTATATGCTGGCGGCAATGTGCAGTGAAAGTGGAGTGTCATCTCTCGATTGTAAGCCTAGGCCAATCTTATGAAGCCCCTAGACTGCCTAAAAGTCAACTTCCATTCTCAAATCCCAGGTTTATTCGAAAGGAGTCTGTGTGAACAACATCTTAATTTAAATCTAGTAATGCTGCATCTGAAACTAGAGAGTCTGGTCGATTAAGGCATCACTAAATTCCTTACTATTTCTTGTCATACCCTTCAATATGAGTCTTGTTGGTATAATTTTGCTGTTTGGACCAATGTGTCGAAAGTCCTTTCTCCTTTCATTTAATAGCCAATAGTAATCACAGAATTCCAGGCCTTTTTACCACCTTTTCACTTTAGCCACCACAGAGTTATCTATTTTATTTGCTGTAAAGGTGGTGATTAACTGACACTCTGTTTTGTGAACTTCATAAACAATAATTTATTTCTCTACCAAACTCAGAATTATTTGAAACATATACACACACATTTTCAAACGATGGAATTTCTCTTTAGGTTGTGAATAGATTAAATCATTGTGGTATTTATTGCTGTAAAACTGCAAAACAAACAGCACTCACCTTCTCCGTAGTTCACTCAGCTCAAAGTTGTCAATTTCAACTATAACACTAGCACGTTCTTGTGGAGCCCCTGGTGGAACTTCTTCATTTGCTTCATTCTACAAATACAATTGAAAAAGGATGAGAATCCAATTTTCCAACACTTGTTATGCCTATAAATTCAAGGAAAACTGAGGTCAATGGGCAAACCAAACACTGTCTAGCTTTAAACTAACTTGGCACAGGTGTCAGAACTATAAAAGAATAGTTCAGGAGCAGAATAGCAGGGCTTGCAAAATACTCAGAGATATGGCTGGCATGCGAACAGCAAATAGGCAATTAATACATAATGCCATAGTACGGGAGAAAGAAAGTTCAAAGCAGAATTAACGTGCATGTACGCATATGCATGGAATACAGTAAATAATCACATATAATAACAAATAATCACATCACCAAACCCTCTATCTCCTTTCTGTACTTTAACTTGTCGTTGTTAAATATCCGTCATACAATGGTGGTGTCGTCAGTTGTACAGTTGTAGGTGTACAGGGAGTACAATAGGGGACTGAGGACGCATCCTTGGCGGGGGGGGGGGGGGGGGGGGGGGGGGGGGGGTGGTGGGGGGTTTTTGGGGGGGGGGGGCGGTTACCTTTCCTCACTGATTGCGGCTTATGGGTCAGAAAGCTAAGGATCCAGTTGCAGAGGGCGGAGCCAAGACCAGGGTCACGCGGTTTTGAGACAACAAGGTGCAGAGCTGGATGAACACAGCAGGCTAAGCAGCATCATAGGAGCAGAAAGGCTGACGTTTCTGGCCTAGACCCTTCATCAGAACACGCGGTTTTGAGATCAGTCTGGGCGGGATAATGGTGTTGAAGGCGGAGGTGTAGTCAATGAGCAGGAGTCCCACATAGGTGTCTTTGTTGTCCAGATGTTCCAGGGATGAGTGCAAGGCTAGGGATATGACATCCTCTGTGGACCTGTTGTGTCGGTAGGGGATCAAGGTAGGTTGGGAGACTGGAGTTGATGTGAACCACCACCAGCCCCTCAAAGGAATTCATGATTACTGAAGTCAGAGCCTTTGGGCGGTAGTCATTAAGGCACACTGCATCTGTTTTCTTGGGTACGGGGATATATGATGGTATTCTCGAAGCAGGTGGGGACTTTGGCTTATTAGAAGGACAGGTTGACGATGTTGGTGAATACCTCCGCCAGTTGATCGCACAGGATCTGAGTGATCGGCTGGGGACACCGTCCGGGCCCATTGCTTTCCATGGGTTGACTCTCAGGAAGACTGAACTGAATTCTGAAGCGGTGACAGAGGGAAGAGGTGTGTCGGGGGATGTTGGGGCAGGCATTGCCACACTGTGGTATTCAGCTCAAACCGAGCATAGAAAGCATGGAGTGTGTTAGGGAGGGATGTGTCATAGTCTGCTATCTTACACTGTTTCATTTTGTATCCCGTAATTTCGTTTAGTCCTTGATATAGACAGCAGGTATCTGTTTGGTAGGTTTGGGTCCGTAACTTGGTCCATTACTGCTTCTTGGCCTCCCTGATGGCTTTGCGGAGGCCATATCTGGATTTTCTGTCTTGGTCCGGGTCACCTGACTTGAATGCTGCAAGTCTGGTCTTCAGCAGGGAGTGGATTTCCTGGTTCATCCAAGGTTTATGGTTGGAGAACACTCGGATTAATTTCTTTGGTACACTGTCCTCCATGTGTTTGCTAGTGAAGTCTGTGATGGTGGTGGCATACTTGTCTAGGATTTCTCCTGAATATTTGAATGCGGTCCAGTCCACCGAGTCCAAACATTCCCAGAGACTGTCTTCTGCTGCCTCAGACCAGCACTGTACTTCGTTTCGTGAAGGATTCTCCCATTTCAGCTTCTGCTTGTAAGCTGGGAGGAGGAACACAGCGCTGTGGTCATATTTTCCAAAGTGTGGGTGGCGGATTGAGTGATAGGCATCATTGATGGTTGTGTAGCAGTGGTCCAGAGTGTTCGGTCCTCTGGTGGGATAGGTGAAATCCATACAGGTCATGTCCATTGCCCTGCCCTCATCAATCCTTATGATAGTAAAATGTAGGGTATGCAGGGTAGTTTGATCTTAGAGTAGGATAATAGGTTGGCACAACATCGTGGGCCGGAAGGCCTGTACTGTTGCTGTACTGTTCTATGTTCTAATCCGCTTTGTTACTTCTTCAAAGAACTCAATTAAGTTCGTGAGACACGATTTCCCACACACAAAGCCACATTGACTATCCCCAATCAGTCCTTGCCTTTCCAATTACATGTAAATCCTGTCCCTCAGGATTCCCTCGCACAACTTGCCCACCACCGATGTAAGGCTCACTGGTCTACAGTTCTGTGGCTTTTTCTTACCACCTTTCTTAAATAATGGCATCACGTTAGCCAACCTCCAGTCTTCCAGCACGTCACCTATGTCTATCGATGATATAATTATCTCAGAGCTCTGGGGTACATCTGATCAAGTTCTGGGGATTTATCCATCTTTATGCGTCTTAAGACGTCCAGCATCTTCTCCTCTGTAATATGGACATTTTTCATGATGACACTATTTATCTCCCCACATTCTCTTTCTTCCATATCCTTCTCCACAGTAAACAATGATGCAAAATACTCATTTGGTATCTCCCCTATCTCTTGCGGTTCTACACACAGGTGGCCTTACTGATCTTTAAGGGGCCCTATTTTCTCCTTGGTTACCGTTTTGTCCTTAATGCATTTGTAAAATCCTTTCAGATTCTCCTTAACCCTATTTGCCAAAGCTATCTCATGCCCCCTTTTTGCTGTGACTGCTTTTATATGTTCTAGGGAATCACTCGATCCCTGCTGTCTATACCCGACATATACTTCTTTCTTATTCTTGACCAAAACCTCAATTCCTCTATTCATCCAGCATTCCCTACACCTACTAGCCTTGCCCTTCATCATAACAGGAACATACTGTCTCTGGACAGTTAATGGTAGGACTCTGAGCAGCACTGATATACAGAAGGATCATGGGGTTCAAGTCCATAGCTCCCTGAAAGTTGCCACCCAATTAGATAGGGTGGTAAAGAAGGCATATGGCATGCTTCCCTTTATTGGTCGAGAAACTGAGTACAAGAATCAGGATGTCATGTTGCAGCTTTCTAAGGCTTTGGTTAGGCCTCCCTTAGAATATTGCATTCAGTTCTGGTCGCCATATTACAGAAAGGATGTGGAAGCTTTGGAGAGGGCGCAGAAGAAGTTTATCAGGATGCTGCCTGGATTAGTGCGTATGAGCTGTGAGGAGAGGCTGGAAAAGCTCGTGTTGTTTTCTCCGGAGCAGTGGAGGCTGAGGGGAGACTTGATAGAAGTGTATCAAATTATGAGATATATACATAGGGTTGACGGTCAGAATCTTTCTCCCCAGATTTGAAATGTTTCATACTTGGGGGTATCCATTTAAGGTAAGGGGGCAAGTTAAAAGGAGATGTAAGGGGCAAGTTTTTATTTTACACAGAGAATGATAGGAGTCTGGAACACACTGCCGGGGTGGTGGTGAAGGCAGATACAATAACTGCATTTAAAGGACTTTTAGATAAGCATACAAATATGCAGGGAATGGAGAGATATGGGGCAACTCGGTGGCTCAGTGGGTGGCACTGCTGCCTCAGTACTAGGGACCCAGGTTTAATTCCACCCTCGGGCGACTGTCTGTGCGGAGTTTGCACATTCTCCCCTTGTCTGCGTGGGTTTTCACCAGGTGCTCTGTTTTCCTCCCATCATCCAAATTTATGCAGTTTAGGTGGATTGGCCATGCTAATTTGCCCTTAGTGTCCAGGGATATGTACGTTAGGCGGATTAGCTGTGGAAAATGCAAGGTTACAGGGATAGGGCATGGGGGTGAGTCTCGGGGTCATGCTTCTCAGAGTCGGTGTGGACTTGTTGGGCTGAGTGGCCTGTTTCCATACTGTAGGGATTCTATTAATTTCTATGGTATGGTCCAAGGGCAGGCAGAAGGGATTAGTTTCATTTGTCATCATGTTCAGCACAACATTGTGGGCCGAAGGGTCCGTTCCTGTGCTGTACGGTTCTATGTTCTATGAAATGAGTGAATTATAAAGTACCTTGATAGCCCATCCACTTACTTCCTCTTCATTGTGCAAAGATGAGCGCATTGCCTGGTACCGTCTTTCTAGTTGATAATAGCGATCCTGAAGATCCCCATAACGTAACTGGGTATCACGTAGAGTCTGACAGACTGCTTTTAGCTGGTTAGATAATGTGGTTCTCTCTTCAATGCTCTGGATAATCTGTGCCAACAAAATAGTGAATAAGAGCTGATCAGATCGTACGCCACACAATCTTCAGAATTAAATTCATATTTTATTCATAGGTTATAGAAAGCTTAAAGGAAACATTTTACATGAACTGAACCTCAGAAATATGTTACCTTGCTATTCAGTTTTTGAAGTTCTTGTTCTTTGCGGTGAATCTCTTGTAAGTAACCCTGGGCTTCACTCTGCAGTTGTTTCCTTTCCATTAGCAGAGACTTCACTTGTTCAGTACTATTCTCATTGCTCAGCAAGGATTCAATCTCTAA
>NC_063348.1:61191173-61206687 GCF_021869965.1 Rhincodon typus
CACGAGGTGGCGCCGATACAGTCATCAATGTAACGGAGGAAGAGGTGCGGTTTAGGGCCAGCGTAGGTACGGAAGAGGGATTGTTCCACGTATCCTACAAAGAGGCAGGCATAGCTTGGGCACATGTGGGTACCCATGGCCACCCCCTTTGTCTGTAGGAAGTGGGACCAGTGTAGGTACGGAAGAGGAATTGTTCCACGTAACCTACAAAGAGGCAGGCATCTGTCTTTGCTCTCCTAATTGCTTTCTTAAATTCTGCGCCTTCATGCTTTCTTGATTCCATAAGCACCTTCATTTATTTTCTTCCTTTGTATCTAATAAAAGCCTCTGTCTTCCTTCTTATCCCCAGTCATGAATATTCCTAGACATCTAGGGCTGTCTAGGCATGTGGCTGCTACATTTAACCCTGAACGGAACATGTTGGACCTGTACTGTCTCCAATTACTTTTTGAACACCTACCCACTGTTCTGCTGTAGATTTACATAAAAGATAAGAACAGGAGTAGGCCATTTGACCCTTCGAGCCTGCTCTCTTATTATGAATGATCATCAAGCTCAATACCTACTACTACCCTTCCCACCATGTCCCTTGATCCCTTTAGCCACAAGAGTTATAGAAGATGACTTACACAAGGGCTAAAGAAAGCTGCATTTTGTTGGATTACTTTTCTGTTTGGAGTCACCTTATCCAAATAACACATACATTTATAGAAATGCAGAGCAGGTTTTAGTGAGATCTTACATTGGTGCTTTCCATACAAGTGCTACTGTACACTTACTTATCTATCATTTTTACCTTTGATCGTCATAATCCTTGCATATTATTAATAAATTCTAGTGAAGTAAGGATCCATTCATTCATGTGTGACTTGCTCGAAAGCAGATCATTGGTACCTTGTTTGCTGGTGCCTTATTTTCAGAAATCCATGATTGTTTGACATTGCTTTCTGTTCTCAGGGGCAGAGGGGTAAAACTCAATAGAAACCAAAAGAACTGTGGATGCTGTAAATCAGGAACAAAATCAAAGTTGCTGGAAAAGCTCAGCAGGTCTGGCAGCATCTGTGAAGGAGAAAAACAGAGTTAACGTTTCGGGTCTGGTGACCCTTCCTCAGAAAAACCTAAATAAAAACCAAAAGAACTGTGGATGCTGTAAATCAGGAACAAAAACAAAGTCGCTGGAAAAGCTCAGCAGGTCCACTCCCCTTCCTTAGAACTGGAGACCCGAAACCGGACCCAAAACGTTAACTCTGTTTTCTCCTTCACAGATGCTGCCTGACCTGCTGAGCTTTTCCAGCAATTTTGTTTTTGTTCAGAAAAACCCAAGTCTGTTTCAGTGGAAAGGGAATTTCTAACCTGCTGTTGGCATCATTCTGAACCATACACTAACCATCTAGCAAAGTGAACCAGTCTCCCCCTGGATTAAGCTTACGTGCAGAACGTAACCATAAGCCTAACATCTTGCACTTGATCCTTCTTAATTTCCTGCAATCAACTTGCTACTGAAGCTACATTGCTATCTTCAACTGAGCTCCATCCCCTAAAGCCCAAGTTGCTAAACTCCCACATTCAAGATGATCACAGATATGGCTTAGCACCAACCAAAAGGGACAGATCACCTTCCCACTGAGACAGACCTGGGGATTGTTTCTTTAGAGCAGAGGAGACTGCAGGTGGACCTGAGAGAGTTTTATAAAATTGCAAGGGGCATTCTAGGATGGGCAGGAAGGAACTATTCCCGTTGATGGGGAAATCAATAAGACTATTGGCCAAGTGCTGAAAGATGTGATTAGAATAGTTATAGAGTCATAGAGTATAGAAACAGAGCCTTCAGTCCAACTCATCTATGTCGACCAGATTTCTCAAACTAAACTAATTCCATTTGTCTGCACTTGGCCCATATCCCTCCAAATCTTTTCTATTTAGCTATGCGTCTTTTAAATGTTGTAACTGTACCTGCATCTCCCACTTCCGCTGGCAGTTCATCCTATATACTAACCACCCTTTGTGTGACAAAGTTGCCCTGACATCCCTTTTAAATCTTTATTCTGTCACCTTAAAATTATAATGTGGAGGTGCTGGTGTTAGCCTGAGGTAGACAAAGTCGGACACCAGGTTATAGTCCAACAGCTTTATTTGAAATCATAAGCTTTCAGAGTGTATAATCATTAGCTTTACCCTTCATCGGGTAAAGCGAGAGAGAAGCACACAGAACACTGAATTTATGGACAGAGAGGTCAAGGGCAGAGAGATCAAAAGATCACCAAAATGGTGTGAGTGGAGTGTCGAATAATAAGTACTTGCAGGTGATCAGAAGTGATGGACAGTGTGAGTAAAGTGTCAACAGCTGAGTAACAAGTGAAGGGATGACTTATAATCTGATTAAATGAGGCAGAGAGATAATTACAAAACATTAGTATGGTGGTGCTGGAGACAAAAAGCAAATGACTGGAATAACATGATTGTTGTAAGAGTCACATGCCAAGGATCTAACCAAAGTAATAAGTAATCCAAAACTGTACCAACCAATTAAGGGTAGAGCAATCATAACAATTTATCAAGGTGATGGTTTCAGAACAGGACAGTAAGGATGATTTTACAGATCCAGAACAGCGTTTTGGGGCTACATGTAGCATGAACTGAACCCAAGATGATGATTGAGGCCGTCTCCATGGGTATGGAACTTGGCTATCAGTCTGTGCACTTGGCGATTCTGCGTTGCTGTGTATCTCGAAGGCCTCCTTGGAGGACCCTGCTTACCCGAAGATCGAAGGTTGAATGTTCTTGATCGCTGAAGTGTTCCCCAACAGGGAGGGAACATTTCTGTCTGGTGATTGTTGCTCAGTGTCCACTCATTCGTTGTCATGTATCTCAGGGCCCCATATCTCAGGAAGGATGTACTGGCCCTGGAGCGGGTTCAGAGGAGGTTCACGAGAATGGTCCCAGAAATGAAAGGCTTAACGTATGAGGAACGTTTGAGGACTCTGGGACTATAATGATTGGAGTTTAGAAGGATGAGGGGGGATCTAATTGAAACTTACAGAATACTGAATGGCCTGGACAGAGTGGATGTTGGGAAGATGCTTCCATTGGTAGGAGAGACTAGGACCCGAGGACACAGCCTTAGAGTAAAGGGAAGATCTTTTAGAATGGAGATAAGGAGAAACTTCTTCAGCCAGAAAGAGGTGAATCTATGGAATTCACTGCCACAGAAGGCTGTGGAGAGTGGGTCATTGAGTACATTTAAGACTGAGATAGATAGGTTCTTGATTGTCAAGGGGATCAAGGGTTACGGGGAGAAAGCCATAGAATGGGGTTGAGGAACTTATCAGCCATGATTGAATGGCAGAGCAGACTCGATGGGAGAAATGGCCTAATTTCTGCTCCTATATCGTATGGTCTTATGGTCGTAGTGTCTGCATGGTCTCACCAACATACCGTGCCTCGAGGCATCCTTGCCTGCAGTGTGTGAGATGGACAACATTGGTTGAGTCACATGATTATCTGCCATGTACGTGATGGGTGGTGTTCCCACGTGTGATGGTAGTGTCCATGTCGATGATCTGACATGTCTTGCAGAGGTTGCCATGGCGGGGTTGTGTTGTGTTGTGGTCGATGTTCTCCAGGAGGCTGGGTAGTTTGTTGTGAACGATGGTCTACTTAAGGTTTAGCGGTTGTTTGAAGGCGAGAAGTGGTAGTGAAGAATCACTGAAACAATGACATAACAACATCAACAAGTTCCATCCCACCATCAGACTTTCCATGGGCTACTCTTCAGAATCAATTTTATTCTTGGACACAAGCATCTCCGTCAAGGACGGACACCTCAGTACTTCACTCTACTACAAGCCCACGGATAACCTCATGATGCTGCACTTCTCTAGCTTCCACTCTAAACACATTAAAGAAGTAATCCCCGATGGACATGCCCTATGCATACACAGGATCTGCTCAGATGAGGAGGAATGCGACAAAAACCACACAGGAAAAAGACAATGTAGTCGAGGAGAATACTGAGATACAGTCTATTAGACTAGACAGGATTGAGGTTCATAAGGAGGAGGTGTTGGAAAGGATTATAAGAGATAGGATTTATTATCATCCAGAAAGGAATAATTTGATTAGGGATAGTCAACACGGTTTTGTGAAGGGTAGGTCGTGCCTCACAAACCTTATTGAGTTCTTTGAGAAGGTGACCAAACAGGTGGATGAGGGTAAAGCGGTTGATGTGGTGTATATGGATTTCAGTAAAGCGTTTGATAAGGTTCCCCATGGTAGGCTATTGCAGAAAATACGGAGGCATGGGATTGAGGGTGATTTAGCGGTTTGGATCAGAAATTGGCTAGCTGTAAGAAGACAGAGGGTGGTGGTTGATGGGAAATGTTCATCCTGGAGTTCAGTTACTAGTGGTGTACCTCAAGGATCTGTTTTGGGGCCACTGCTGTTTGTCATTTTTATAAATGACCTGGATGAGGGCGTAGAAGGATGGGTGAGTAAATTTGTGGATGACACCAAAGTCGGTGGAGTTATGGATAGTGCGGAAGGATGTTGCAGGTTACAGAGGGACATAGATAAGCTGCAGAGCTGGGCTGAGAGGTGGCAAATGGAGTTTAATGCGGAAAAGTGTGAGGTGATTCACTTTGGAAGGAGTAACAGGAATACAGAGTACTGGGCTAATGGTAAGATTCTTGGTAGTGTGGCTGAGCAAAAAGATCTCGGTGTCCATGTGCATAGATCACTGAAAGTTGCCACCCAGGTTGATAGCGTTGTTAAGAAGGCGTACAGTATGTTAGGTTTTATTGGTAGAGGGATTGAGTTTCGGAGCCATGAGGTCATGTTGCAGCTGTACAAAACTCTGGTGTGGCTGCACTTGGAGTATTGCGTACAGTTCTGGTCACCGCATTATAGGAAGGATGTGGAAGCATTGGAAAGGGTGTAGAGATTTACCAGGATGTTGCCTGGTATGGAGGGAAGGTCTTATGAGGAAAGGCTGAGGGTCTTGAGGCTGTTTTTGTTAGAGAGAAGAAGGTTAAGAGGTGACTTGATAGAGACATACAAGATGATCAGAGGATTAGATAGAGTGGACAGTGGGAGCCTTTTTCCTCGGATGGTGATGGCTAGCATGAGGGGACATAGCTTTAAATTGAGGGGTGATAGATATAGGACAGATGTCAGAGGTAGGTTCTTTACTCAGAGAGTAGTAAGGGCGTGGAATGCCCTGCCTGCAAAAGTAGTAGACTCGCCAACTTTAAGGGCATTTAAATGGTCATTGGATAAACATATGGATGATAATGGAATAGTTTAGGTTAGATGGGCTTCAGATTGGTTTCACAGGTCGGCGCAACGTCGAGGGCCGAAGGGCCTGTACTGCGCTGTAATGTTCTATGTTCTATGTTCTAAAACCAAAATATTGACACTTTACTCACACCGTCTGACACTTCTGATCACCTACAGGGACTTATTATTCCACACTCCACTCACACCATTTGTATGATCTTTTGATCTCTCTGCCCTTGATCTCTCTGCCCATAAATTCTGTGTTCTGTGTCCTTCTCTCTCACTTCATCTGATGAAGGGGCTATACTTTGAAAGCTTGTGATTTCAGATAAACCTGTTGGATTATAACCTGGTGCTGTGTGAATTCTGACTTAAAATTATGCCCTCTAGTTATGATATCCTCACCTCAGAGGAAAGACCTTTGCTGTTCACCTTATCTTTGCCCCTCATGATTTTATCAACCCTGAACCTCCTACACTCCAGTGAAAATGCTGCAGCCAGCCTCTCTTTATAACTCAAACCCTTTAGGCTCAGTAAATATCCTTGTATATCTTTTCTGCACCCTTTCCAATTTAATAATATCCTTCCTATAGCAGGGCAACCAGAACTGTACACAGTATTCCAAAAGTGACATCACCAATGTCCTGTACAACTGCAACATGATATCCCAAATCCTATACTAAATGGTCTGAGCAATGATGGTAAGCATGCCAAATGCCTTCTTCACTCTCCTGTCTACCTGTGATGCCACTTTAAGGACCTACGCATTTGCAACCTTAGGTCTCTCTCTTCAACAACATTCCCCAAGGAAGTTAGGTTGTTGTTTTTGACTGGCCAAAGGGAATTTTTCCATGCTGTAGTTCTCAGTAACCTGGTGACTATGACTCTATTGCTGAATGATATTCACATATTTCTTTAACACAGCCTCTCCCCAATTCATCTGTGGCAGTATTAACTCCAGAGCTTAAACTATTTTTCCTTGTCTAGGGATCATCTTGAGACTTTGAGGGCTCCATTTCGATTTCAGGTGTCCCTTTTTCAGTCCCACTAACTCTTTCATTGGGTGATGCAGTCACTTAGTAACAATACTTTCCATACTTGTGATGGTAAATAAAGGCTTTGGACTCACACAGAAGAAGAATTAGAAGAATTCATCACATCTTCAAAAGTCATCACCATTCATTAAACTTAAGGCCATAACACACAATGAAGGCATTAATTTTCTAGGCACTTTTAAATAGGAACTAGACAAGACATAGGTTAGCAACAAATAATTAACTCACACACATACATCATCCTCACCCACTTCCTGTGGACTGGTGAAATAAACTTATTCAGAATAAAATTAATGGGTTAACAGTGCAAACAGAGACAAATGGGAAAGATTTGGTTGTGATCACTGAGACATGGTTGCAGGGAGACCAGGTTTAGAAATTGACTATCCAAGGGTACTCAGTGTGTTGGAAGATTAGACAGGAATGGAAAAGGAGGTGGTTTAGCTTAGTTTGTAAATGAAGAGATCAGTGCTGCAGTGAGAAATGATATCTGCATGAGAGATCAAGGCATAGAATCTGTCTGGGTGGTAATGAGAAATAGCAAGGGAAAGAAATCCCTGGTGGGACTAATCTACAGGTCCCCAAACAGAAGCCCCACAGTGGGACACAACATAAAGCAGGAAATACTGAGGGCTCGTGAGAAAGGTAGAAATAATCATGGGCAATTTGAATATATATAGTTGGGTTGAATCAAATTGTCAAGGGTAGCCTCAAGGGAGAGAGTTCTTTGAATGTATTAGAAATTATTTCTTCGAGGAGTATGTTAGGGAGAAGGCTATTCTGGATTTGGTATTGTGTAATGAGATAGAGTTAATTAATGATCTCATAGTAAAGGATCTCCTAGGCAAGAGTGATCATAGCATGGTAGAAATTCAGATTCAGTTGAAAGGTGAGAAACTGGAGTAAGGTAATTAGATAGCCTAATTTACAGATGGCACTAAAATAAGTGGGGAAAATAAGTTGCAAAGAAGTAAGACATTTGCAAATGGATATGGATAGGGTAAGTGAAAGGGCCAAAATTTGGCAGATGGAGTTTAACATGGATAAGTGCGAGGTTATCCATTTTAGTCAGAGGAATAGAGAGACAACGTTTATTGAAATGTAGAGAAACTTCAGACTATTTCAGTGCAGAGGGATTTCAGTGTCCTCACGCATGAATTATAGAAAACTAGAATGCAATTTTATTTTTTATTCACTTGTGGATGTGGGCGTACACTGGCTGGGTCAGCATTTCTTGCCCATCCCTAATTGGCCTTGAGAAGGTGCTGGTGAGCTGCCTTCTTGAATTGCTACAGTCCACATGCTATAGGTACAGCAAGTAATAAGGAAGGCAAATGGAATGGTGGCATTTATTGCTAAAGGAATAGAGTATAAAAGTAGGGAAGTGTTGCTGCAAATGCACAAGGCATTAACTTGTGTTTTGTGTATAATTTTGTCTCCTTGGTTAAGGAAGAATGCATTTGCATTGGAGGCAGTTCAGAGGAGATTCACTAGAATGATTCCAATGACAAAAGGTTTGTCTTATGAAGAGAGATCGACAGTTTAGGGTTATACTTTCTGGAATTTAGAAGAATGAGAGGAGTTCTAATTGTGATATATAAGATGCTAAAGGGGATTGGCAAAGTTTTTATAGTGAGGACTTTTGCTCATGGTGCAATCAAGAATGCAGGGTCATAATTTTAGGCTGGGTGGGGAAGCAGATTTAAACAGAAATGAGGAGAAATTACTTCTCTTGAAGTGTCATGAATCTGTGGAATTCACTCCAGCTTTTGGTAGATGTTGGAACATTGAGTAAATTTAGGAGGCAGATGATAGATTTTTAATGAGCAATGAATAATGGAGAGTGGCAAGAATAGATGGCCATGATTGTATCAAATGCAGAGCAGGTTCAAGGGGCTGGACTGTCTACTCATGCCCTTTGTTCTTATGTGAGATCACAACTAAACCATTCAACAATTATCTCTAATACAGTTGCTGTATCTCAAGTAATTTATTACATGTAAGTTGTTTTTAGATGTGATAGCACATAAATGTAAATCTTTATGACATAAAATTGTATAATATTAAGTTGCACAATGGACACACAGTGTTGCATTCTTTATATTTTCCCCATATTGTAGCTCCTAAATCCCTGCAGCTCTAATCTAGAGACTCCTAATTAATTTACAAGGAATTCATTATCTCTGTCCTTCTGTTCCAGGTTTTGTTAAGTTTCCAGTTATTGAACATTTCAACTTGTTTCTCCACTTTACAACCCCTTTACCCATACCAGCCTCTTTTTGCTCTTTCCAGCCCTTCAGTCCCCTTTGATTTAATTTAATTGGATTTATTATTATCTCATATACCGAGTTGATATGAAAAGTATTATATTGTATGCTATCCAGACAAATCATACCTTACATAAGTACATCAGGGCAATAGAACAGAATGCAGAATATAGTGTTACAGCTACAGAGAAGGTGCAAGAGAGATCAACTCTAATATAAGAGAGGTCCCTTCAAGAGTCTGATAACAGTGGGGAAGAAGCTGTTCTTGAATCTGTTGGTGTGTGTTTTCAAACCTTGTATCTTCTGCCCAATGGAAAGAGTATAACCGGGGTGGGAGGGGTCTTTGATGATGTTGGCTGCTTTCCCAAGGCAGCAGGAATTGTACACAGAGTCAGTTCGAGGAAGGCTAGTTTTCATGATGAACTGGGCTGTGTTCATAAATCTTTTATTTAAAATCACAAGCTTTCGGAGTGTAGCCCCTTCATCAGGTGAAGTGGTTATGCTCTGAAAGCTTGTGATTTCAAGTAAACCTTTTGGACTATAACACGGTGCCATCTAATTTCTAATCTTGTCCACCTCAGTCCAACACTGACACATCCACACATTATTCACAACTCTTACAACTTCTCTCTCCCCACTTTGCAACCATATTGCCTCTTCAGACCCCATGTCCCTGGACTTCCTGCCCAGCCTTGGTTCCAGTCTAGCCCCTGGTCTCGCTCATTCACTCCCCTATCCAACAGCCTTGTTTCCAAATCCTGTCCCTGTTTCCTCCTACTGCCGTGACCCCACTTCCCCAGTTGCAGAATATTTCTCTCCAGCATTTGGTACTGATAGGCTTGCTTTGACCTAACAGCAACTTGCATGGAACAGACCAGTATGTGATTGGAGGAGTGACTCTTCACTATTTCCTTCCGTTCCACAGAAGGGTGTGTCTTTTCTCAGATTTGTTGCCCCCCGCCCAGTATAATTCCAGGGTGATATGGGGTTGATGGATATGTATTTGGATGCTGCGCCTCTGTATCTTGAGTGCTGCTTAAGTCTCCTTACACAATACATAGCTCATAATCCCATGCTAAATAGAAAGCTGTTCATGGACTGATTTAAAACACCTTAACCCTGGCACAATGAGGTACTCCAGCAGCGTGCAACCTCATTTACAAATCCTTTATTGACATGGAAACTTTCATTCCTGGTGGACCTAGTGGGGTTTATTGACATGTGGTTACAGGAAGATCAGGTAAATATGTTAAATGGCCATGGGTACTCAGTATTACAAAAGGATAGACAGGTAGGAGCAGGAGGTGGAGTTGCTTTATTAGTTAAGGATGATATTAAGAAATGATACTGGCACCATGGACCAAAATGTTGAATCAGTCAGGATGCAAATAAACACCAAGGGAACAAACCCATTGGTAGGAGTAATGTACAGGCTCCTGAAAAGTACTCCCGAAGTAGAGTATATTATAAAGCAGGAAATAATGAGGGCTTGTGAGAAGGGCACAATGGTAATTATGGGTCATTTGAACATGCGTATTGATGGATTAATCAACTAGGCAAGGGTAGCCTCAAAGAAAGGTTCATAGAGGTATGAGGGATTGTTTCGTAGAGCAACATGCCATGGTGCCAATCAGAGAACTGGCTTTGGTATTACGTAATGAGGAAGGTAAATGATAAATGGGCTTGTAGCTAAGGAGCCTTTCAGAGTTTCAAACTCAGACTGAAAGAGTGAAGACAGAGTTGCATACAAGAGGTTTAGTGTTGGGCAAAATTAATTATATGGGCCTGAAGGAGGAGTTGACTCGAGTTGACTGGGCAAAAATATTAAGGGGCAGGACAGTTGAAGAACAGTGGCAAATGTTTAAGGAGGTACTAAATACTTCTCAATTAAAGTATGTTCCTGAGAGGAAGAGGAATTGTAAAAAGGTGAAAAGTCATCCAAAGCTTAACAAGAAAGTCAAGGATAACATAAAGGCAAAAACTAGAGCATATCATACTGCAAAAGTTAATGGCGTTCTGGAGGATTTTTAACTTTAAACGTCAGCAAAGGATTACTAAAAACAAAATCAAAAGATCTAAGATGGACTAGAAAGGGAAAGTAGCAGAAAACATTAACACTGACTCCAAAAGCTTCTAATGTATATAGAGTGATAGAGATATACAGCATTGAGACAGACCCTTCAGTCCAACGTGTCCATGCCGACCAGATATCCTAAATTAATCTAGTCCCATTTTCCAGCATTTGGCCCATATCCTTTTAATTCCATCATATTCATGTACCCATCCAGATGCCTTTTAAACGTTGTAATTATATCAGCCTCCACACTTCCTCTGGCAGCTAATTCCATAAACGCACCACCCTCTGTGTGAAAAAGTTGCCCCTCAGGTCCCTTTTATATCTTTCCCCTCTCACCTTAAACTTATGCTCCTCTAATTTTAGACTCCCCCACCCCGGGAAAAGACCTTAGCTGTTCACCCCATCCATGTCCCTCATGATCTTATAAACCTCTATAAGGTCAACTCTCAGCCTCTGATGCTCCAGGGAAAATAGCCCCAACATATTCAATCTTTCCCTATAGCTCAAACCCTCCAACCCAGTCAACTTCCTTGTAAATCTTTTCTGAGACATTTCAAGTTTCACAACTTCCTTCCTATAGCAGGGAGACCAGAATTACACACAATATTAGAATAGTGGCCTAACCAAAGTCCTGTACAGCCACATCATGACCTACCAAATCCTATACTCAATACACTGACCAATAAAGGCAAGCATACGAAATACCTTCTTCACTATCCTATCGGCATGCAACTCTACTTTGAAGGAAATATGAACCTGCACTCCAAGGTCTCTTGGTTCAGCAACTCTCTCCAGGACCTTACCATTAAGTGTGTAAGTCCTGCCCTGATTTGTCTTTACAAAATGCAGCACCTCACATTTATCTAAATTAAACTCCATCTGACACTCCTCAGACCATTGGCCCATCTGATCAAGATCCCATTGTATTCTGAGGCAATCTTCTTCGTTAGACACTACACCTACAATTTTGGTGTCGTCTGCAAAATTACTAACCATACCTCCAATATTCACATCCAAGTCATTTATACAAATAACAAAAAGCAATGGACATAGCACTAATCCTTGTGGCACGCCACTGGTCACAGACTTCCAGTCTGAAAAAAATCCCTTCACCACCACCCTCTGTCTTCTATCTTTGAGGCAGTTCTGTATCCAATTAGCTAGTTCTCCCTGTATTCCATGTGAACTAACCTTGCTAACCAGTCCACCATGAGGAACCTTGCTGAACACCTTACTGAAGTCCACACAGATCACATCCACTGCTCTGCCCTCATCAATCCTCTTTTCCACTTATTGAAAAAACTCAACCAAGTCAGTGATACACGATTTCCCATGCACAAAGCCACATTGACTATCCCTAGACAGTCCTTGCCTTTCCAAATACATGTAAATCCTGTCCCTCAGGATTCCCTCCAACAACTTACCCACCACTGATGTCAGACTCACCGGTCTACAGTTCCCTGGCTCTTCCTTACCACCTTTCTTAAATAGTGGCATCACGTTAGCCAACCTCCAGTCTACTGGCACCTCACTTGTGGCTATCCAGGATACAAATATCCCCTACACCTACCAGCCTCGCCCTTCACCCTAACAGGAACATACTGTCTCTAGAGGCAGTAAGAACTGCCGATGCAGGACTCAGAGACAACACAGTGTGGAGCTGGAGGAACACAGCAGCCCAGGCAGCATCAGAGGAGCAGGAAAGCTAACATTTCAGGTTGAGACCTTTCTTCAGAAATGGGGGAGGGCAAGGCGGCTCTGAAATAAATGGGGGGGAGTCGGGCTGGGGAAGGTAGGTGGGATGGTGATAGGTGAGTGCAGGTCGGCAGTGGCGGGGATTGGTCAGTAAGGTAGGAGGAGCGGATAGATGGGAGAGAAGACGGACAGGTTGTGTCAGGTCAAGGAGGTGGGGATGAGAGGGAGGGTTGGGCATGGGATGAGGCCGGGGATGGGGAGATTTTGAAACTGGTAAAGTCCACATTGAGACCATTGGGTTGTAGGCTCCCAAGGTGGAATATGAGGTGCTGCTCCTCCAGTTTGCGGGTGGCGTTGTTGTGATACTGGAGGAGGCCCAGGATGGACATGTCACCCAGTGAGTGGGAGAGGGAGTTGAAATGGTTCACGACTGGAAGGTGTTATCGTTTGTCATGAACAGAGCGCAGGTGCTGTACAAAGCGGTCTCCGAGCCTCCGCTTGGTCTCACCGATGTAGAGGAGGGCACATCGGGAACAGCGGATGCAATAGACCACATTAGCAGATGTGCAGGTGAACCTCTGTCTGATGTGGAAGGTTTTTTTGGTGCCTGGGAGGGGGTGAGGGGGGAGGTGTAAGGGCAGGTGTAGCAGTTCCTGCGGTTGCAGGGAAAAGTGCCAGGTGTGGGGTGTTGGGGCTCGTGGGGAGTGTGGAGCGGATGAAGGAGTCGCGGTCCCTACGGAAGGCAGATAGAGGTGGGGAGGGAAATATATCTTTGGTTGTGGGGTTGGATTGCAGGTGGCGGAGAATGATACGTTGAATATAGAGGTTAGTGGGGTGATATGTGAGGTCAAGGGGGATTCTGTCTTTATTTTTATGGTGGGGAGTGGATGTGAGGGTAGAGGTGCAGGAAACACAAGAAATGCAGTCGAGAGCATTTTCGACCACCAAAGGGGTGAAGTTGTGATCCTTAAAATAAGAGGACATCTGGAATGTTTGGGAGTGGAATGCCCCATCTTGGGAGCAGACACAGCGGAGGTGGAGGAATTGGGAGTAGGGGATCGCATTCTTGCAGGAAGGTGGGTGAGAGGAGGTGCAGTCTCGACTCTCATTATCTCATTTTTGAAAGTTTCCCATTTTCCAGCCGTCCCTTTACTTGCAAACATCTGCCCCCAAACAACTTTCGAAATTGTTTTGCCTAATACCGTCAAAATTGGTCTTGCTCCAATTTAGAACTTTAACTTTTAGGTACGGTCTAACCTTTTCCATCATGAGTTTAAAGCTAATAGGATAATGGTCACTGGCCCCAAGGTGCTCCCCCACTGACACGTCATTCACCTGCCCTGCCTTATTTCCCAAGAGTAGGTCAAGTTTTGCACCTACTCTGTGAGGTACATCCACATACTGAATCAGAAAATTTTCTTGTACACTCTTAACAAATTCCTCTTCATCCAAGCCCTTAACACTATGTCTGACACAGTCTACGTTTGGAGAGTTAAAACCCCGACCATAACCACCTTATTATTCTCACAGATAATTGAGATCTCATTACAAATTTGTTTCTCAATTTCCTGCTGACTACTGCAGATCTACAATCCCAATGAGGTGATCATCCTTTTCTTATTTCTCAGTTCCTCCCAAATAACTTCCCTGGATGTATTCCCAAGAGTATCCTCTCTTAGTACAGCCATAATGTTGTCCCTAACCAAAAACGCCACTCCTCTCCTCTCTTGCGCACCCCCCCTTCTTTATCATTTATATCCTGGAGCTGCCAGCCCTGTCCATCCCTGAGCCATGTCTCTGTAATTGCTATGACATCCCAGTCCCTTGTTCCCAACCACACCCTGACTTTATCTGTCTTACCTGTTAGGCCTCTTGCATTGAAAGAAGTTTAATTTATCAATCCTCCCTCGTTCTCTGCTTTGTTCCTGCTTGCCCTGACTGTTTGACTTGCTCTTTTTCCCAACTGTATCAGTCTCAGATTGATCGCTTTCCTCACTGTCTCTCTCTGCCCACCCCCCCCACTTACTAGTTTGAAACCTCCCAAGCAGGTCCAGCAAATCTCCCCACGTGTGTATTAGTCCCCTTCCAATTCAGGTGCAATCTATCCTTCTTATACTGTCACTTCTATCGCAGAAAAGATTCCATTGATCCAAAAATGTGAATCCTTCTCCCCTGCACCAGCTCTTCAGCCACACATTCATCTGCTCTACCCTCCTATTCCTACGCTCACTAGCTCGTGGCACTGGGAGTAATCCAGATATTACTACCCTCAAGGACCTTCTTTTTAAATTCCTGCTTAATTTCCTATATTCTCTCCACAGAATTTCATCCTTTTCTCTTCCTATGTCGTTAGTTCCAATGTGTACAACAACCTCCTGTTGGTCCCTCTCCCCTTTGATAATATTCTGCACCCTTTTCGAGATATCCTTGATCCTGGCACCAGGGAGGGAACACACCATTCTGATTCCTTGCTGTTGGCCGCAGAAACATCTGTTTTTGCCTCTGACTACAGAGTCCCCTATCACAATCAATCGCTTGTCACCTGGCGTACCCCTCGTTACATGAGAGCCAGTCTCGGTATCAGAAACCTGGCTGTCAGTGCTACATTCCCCTGAGAGTCCATTACCCCCTACATTTTCCAAAACAGTGGACTTGTTTGAGATGGGGATAGCCAGAGGAAACTCCTGCACTACCTGCCTCCCTCTCCTACCTTTCCTGGAGGTCACCCATCTACCTGACTGTATCTTTGGTTTATCTCCTTTCCTGTAACTGCCATCCATCACACCTCCTTGCTCCTGTAAATTCCTCATTGCCTCTAACTGCCGCTCTCACCGATTCATGCAATCCGATCAGATTTGCAACCGAACTCACTTCCTGCAGATATAATCATCAGTAACACGGAAACTCTCCCTAATCTCCCACATCCAACAGGAAAAGCACATCACTCCACTAAAGAGGTAGCAGGAACTGTCGATGCTGGAGAATCTGCGATAACAAGGTGTAGAGCCGGATGAACACAGCAGGCCAAGCAGCATCAGAGGAGCAGGAAAGCTGACGTTTCGGGTCTGGATCTTTCTTCAGAAAATCTAGGCCCGAAACTTCAGCATTCCTGCTCCTCTGATGCTGCTTGGCCTGCTGTGTTCATC
>NC_063348.1:61207187-61211123 GCF_021869965.1 Rhincodon typus
TGGCCTGTGGCATTCATTGCTAGTATAGCATGCAAGTCAAACCAGTAAGCATTATTTGCAAAATTATAAATAAACTGTTTTGTTCACCGTCATACACAAACAAAACGAAGGTTTGTGATTTCTTGTACTCTAGGCAAATAGGAGGAAACCTCACTACTTGCATGGAGCTTGCAAAAGGAAGGACTGACTAAAGGAAGAGAATGAAACTTCAAAATTACACAGGGAGTGAAACCCATGCTTGTCATTTACTCATCTTTGAACAGAGCTAGATATCAGAATCTGTAATGGGACAAATTCTAGTCACTACTACAATTCTTAATGAAAATCAAAACCAATCAAAATAAACAAAATGAATTCCATTTTATACTTTAAGACTTAAATAAGAAAACATACAATTGTATCACAAGGCAATGGTTGTACAGTGAGATAACTGTTTGTAGACAATAGGAGGAACTAAGCCAAGGGTAATTTTGAAGTACGACTTGCAACTATATAGCACTTCTCATGTAAAATAAGGTGGCAGAGCACTTAAGATTGAGCGTGATACAGAGCACAGATAGAAAGAGTCAATTGTAGTCACAATCCAGGACCAGAATCAAAGAGGAAATTGTTTTCTCTGCCTAAAGTATATCCCATATAGACATATAGCTTCCCAATTTCTTTACTCAGAGAGTAGTAAGGGCGTGGAATGCCCTGCCTGCAAAAGTAGTAGACTTGCCAAATTTAAGAGCATTTAAATGGTCATTGGATAAACATATGGATGATAATGGAATAGTTTAGGTTAGATGGGCTTCAGATTGGTTTCACAGGTCGGCGCAACATCGAGGGCCGAAGGGCCTGTACTGCGCTGTAATGTTCTATGTTCTATGTTCTAATTCGAAGATAAACGCACAAATTTATACTTCTAACGAGTTAAATGAATCAGATTCAACTCTCTCTGTAATTACATCGTTGTATTTGCCCACGTTAGAACACTTACATTTTCTTCAGTTTGTAATAGCTTTACTGTAAGGTCTTGGTTAATTATCTTCTGGGTTTCCAGTGATTCCTTCAATTTATCCATCTGTAGCAGTTTTGCTGAGGTTTCTGCCAACAATTTATCTTTTTCTACAAGTGAATTTTCCAAGAAGTCTTTCTTGTCGCTGACTCTAGAAATTAGTTATGTTGTTGAACATTAACAAGTGAAACCTGGTGTAAATTAAAATTCTGTTACATTACATATAACATACAAAGGACAGAAAGATAAGTTGCTATGTTCTCTTCACAGCAGGGAAGGTTAAGGGGAGATCTAATGGATGTGTTCAAAATGATGTCACTTTTAGGTACAGAATAAAGAAAAACTGTTTCTACTGGCAGGTGGATCAGTGAATCGATTTAAGACAATTAGCATTAGGAAGAAAACAAAGCGTACTGTTATGACACGGAGGCAGACATCCCAACCAAATCAACCTTTCCACCTCTGTATTCTCAACATAGCAAAACCCTCAAATACTCACTTCAATGATACCTAATCAGACTTTTGAATAATCAATCCCAGATTCTGGGAACAATTAACTTCCAGATATTAGTTTTATACCTCAAACTAAAGACTTAGTTTATTAAATACACAATAACGCTAGCAGAGAGAATATTAAACAACATAGTAAACTGATTAGTGTTGGTGCTTTAAACACAAAACAGCTGTTTTCAGCCCCATTCACACAAATACAGGCACACAAACAAACAAACAAACAGTTAAGGGATAAGCAAAATAACAAATCTGGCTAGACCGCTAAATGGCTTTTATTATGCGTTGTTTCACAGGCATATATAGAGGCATGCAGCACAGAAAAGGCCCTTTGGCCCATCAAGTCTGCACCAACAATAACTACAACAAAAGGCATGCTAATCCTAATTTCCTGCACTTTTCCCGTATCGAATGATATTTCAAGTGCTCATCCAAAAATCTTTTTAAAGGATGTAAGGTTTCTGGCCAAAACTACCTTCCCAGGCAGTGCACTCCAGATTCCCACCACCTTCTGGGTGAAAAAAGTTTTTCTTAAATCCCTTGCGAATCTCCTGGCCCTTGCCCTAAAACTATGCTCCCTTGTGACTGACCCCTCAACCAAGGGGAACTGCTGCTCCCTACTCACCCTATCCGTACTCCTCATAATCTCATATGCCTCAATCATGTTTCTCATACCTCCATCAGCCTTCTCCGCTCAAAAGAAAACAATCCAAACCTATACAGTCTCTCCTCATAGATCAGTTGCTCCAACCCAGGCAACATCCTGGTGAACCTCATCTGTACCCCTTCTAGTGCTATCACATCCTTCCTGTAGTGAGGTGACCAGAACTGTACACAGTACTCCAGCTGTGGCCTAACCAATGCTCTGTACAACTCCAACATTATCTCCTTGCTCTTATACTCTATGACATGGCTGATGAAAGCATGTGTCCCATATGCCTTAACTATCCTATTTACATGTCCTGTCGACTTCAGGTATCTGTGAATAATTACCCCAAAATCCCTCTGATCCTGAGCTACCCAGTGTCCTGCCATGCATTAAATACTCTCATCTCGTTTCTTCTTCCAAAATGCATCTCACGCTTATTAATACCATCTGCCATCTGAGCAACACATTGAAATCTTCCTATAACTGCATTTGATAAGGTTCCACATGGTAGGCTCATTCAGAAAGTAAGGAGGCATGGGATTCAGGGAAATTTGGCTGTATGGATACAAAAGTGGCTATCCAATAGAAGACAGAGGGTGGTAGTAGATGGAAAGTACTCAGCCTGGAGCTCGGTGACCAGTGGTGTTCCGCAGGGATCTGTTCTGGGATCTCTGCTCTTTGTGTTCTTTATAAATGACTTGGATGAGCAAGTAGAAGGGTGGGTTAGTAAGTTTGCCGAAGACACGAAGATTGGTGGAGTTGTGCTCAGCGTGGAGGGCTGTTGTAGATTGCAATGGGACATTGACAGGATGCAGGGCCGGGCAAAGAAGTGGCAGATGGAATTCAACCCAGAAAAGTGTAAAGTGATTCATTTTGGAAGGTCAAATTTGAATGTAGAATACAGGGTTAATGGTAGGATTCTCGGCAGTGCAGAGGAACAGAGGGATCTTGGGGCCCAAGTCCATAGATCCCTCAAAGTTGCTACCCAACTTGATAGGGTTGTTAAGAAGGCGTATGGTGTGTTGGCTTTCATTGGCAGGGGAATTGAATTTAAGAGCCACGAGGTTATGCTGCAGCTCTATAAAACCCTGGTTAGACCACACTTGGAATATTGTGTTCAGTTCTAGTCACCTCATTATAGGAAAGATGTGGAAGCTTTAGAGAGGGTGCAGAGGAGATTTACCAGGATGCTGCCTGGACTGGAGGGCAGGTCTTATGAAGAAAGGTTGAGGGAGCTGGGGCTTTTTTCATTGGAGCGAAGAAGGATGAGAGGTGACTTGATAGAGGTGCACAAGATGATGAGAGGCATAGATAGAGTGGATAGTCAGACACTTTTTCCCAGGGTGGAAGTGACTATTACGAGGGGGCATAATTTTAAGGTGATTGGAGGAAGGTATAGGGGAGATGGCAGAGGTCGGTTCTTCACACAGAGAGTGGTGGGCATGAGGAATACGCTGCCGGCAGTGGTAGTGGAGTCAGATACTTTAGAGACTTTTAGGCGACTCTTGGATAGGCACATGGAGGATAGTAAAATGTAGGGTATGCAGGGTAGATTGATCTTAGTAGGATAATAGGTCGGCACAACATCATGGGCCAAAGGACCTGTACTGTGCTGTACTGTTCTATGTTCTATGCTCTCTAACCTACAATCATTTTTTTCACTACCAACCACCTTACCAGTCTTAGATAACAAGGTGTAGAGCTGGATGAACAGAGCAGGCCGAGCAGCATCAGAGGAGCAGGAAGGCTGACGTTTCGGGCCTAGACCCTTCTTCAGAAA
>NC_063348.1:61211523-61247262 GCF_021869965.1 Rhincodon typus
GAAGAAGGGTCTCGGCCCGAAATGTCAGCCTTCCTGCTCCTCTGATGCTGCTCGGCCTGCTGTGTTCATCCAGCTCTACACCTTGTTATCTCAGATTCTCCAGCATCTGCAGTTCCTACTATCTCTCCACCTTACCAACCTTGTTGTCATCTGCAAACTTGCCTTTTAATTCCCCCATAGTTTCATCTATATCATTTACAGGTAAATAATAGCTTGACAATTAATAAGGTTCCTAGTACTGATCCTTGTGTTATGCTGCTGGATGCCAATAACTCAGACAGCCTTTTACCCCTACCCTTTATGTCCTATTACTAAGCCAGTTTCTGATCCATCTTACCAAGTTTCCCTCAATTCCATGTGCTTTAACCTTTTCAATCAGTCTCCCATGTGGGACCTTGTCAAATGCTTTGCTAAAATCCATTTAAACTACATCAACTGAACTTTACTCATCCACACATTTGATCACATTTTCATAAATTTGGCTTGGCCTCCCTTTGTGAAAGTGACGCTGACTATCCCTAATTAACCCACGCTTTGCCAAGTGGATATTAATTCTCTCCTTCAGACTTTTCTCCAATAGTTTCCCTACCACTGACACGAGACACACCCGGTCTGTAACTTCTTGGTTCATCTCTACTACCTTTTTTGAAAAGTGGAACCACATTAGCTGTCCTCTAGTCTTCTGGCACTTCCCCCATTGCCAGAGAGAAATTAAAAAATTTGTGTCACAGCCCATTCAATTTCCTGCCTCTTTTCCCACACAGCCTGGGATGCAATTCACATGGGACAGGGAATTTGTCTGTTTTTAAGCCTGACAGAGCCTCCAATACCCCCCCACTTCCTATGTCAAACTGTGCCAGTTTCTCACAATCCTTTTTCCAAAAGTCTATACCTACGTTCTCCTTTTCCAGTGTGAAGACTGAAGAGAAGTATTCATTCAACATCCTTCGAATATCCTGCGGCTTCACAAACAGATTGCCCACTTGGACCCTAATGGGCCCTGCTCTTTACTGGTTAACCTCTTCCCTTTCTTGTGTATATAAAATATCTTTGGATTCTCCCTAATCATGTTTGCAAGTCCTTTTCCATGCCCCCTTTTTGCTCTTCTAATTGCTTTCTTTAGTTCCCTCTCGTGCATCCAGTATTTCTCTAGGACAGCATCTGAATTGCTCCCTTTGGACTTGCTAAAGGCTCTTCTCTTCTTTCGTATCCAGTTCTGAATTGTCCCAGTTATCCGATTCCCTGAACTTACTGCTTTTATATTTGCCCCTAAAGGGTATGCATTGAACCTGTACTCTCCTTAGCTCCTTTCTGAATGTCCCTCTATAGCAAAGCATTGGCTTACTGGCAAGTTGCTGTTCCCAGTCAACTTTGGCCAGATCCTGCTTTATTTAAAATAAAATCTGCCTTCCTCCAAACCAAAGCCATATCTTGCATGCCATCCTTTTCCTCATCCAAAACAAATCTAACTATACCGGGTTATGGATGCTATCACTAAAATGTCCCCCACTGCCACATCGAGCACTTTTCTGGGTTCTTTTCCCAGAACCAGATGCAGCACTGCGCCATCCCTTGTTGGATCTCCTATGTATTGATACAAAAAACTCCCCTGAATACAGTTCAAGAAATCTTCTCCATCAAAACCCTTTACACAATGACTATCCTAATTTATGTAGTTTCATCACCCGATTATTACTCTTACACACCTCTGAACTGCCTACATATTTGCTCCTCTATTTCTCGTTGACTTTTTGGGGGCCGAGAGTACACTCCAGTAATGTGACTGCCTCCTTAACATTCCTAAATTCCAACCACAAAACCTTGTTTAAAGACCCTCGCAAGATACCATCTCTCCTTGTTGCAGTAACTGACTCATTAATTAATAGTGCAACTCCACCATCCTTTTTACACCCTTCTCTGTCTCACTTAAAGATCCAAACCCCAGAATGTTGAGTCTCCAGTCCTGCCCTTCCCTCAACCATGTTTCTGTGATGACAATATCACACTTCCATGGGTCAATCCATGCCTTTAACTCATCAGTCTTACCTAACACATTCCTAGTATTAAAGTAAAGAGCATTCAGCATTGCTTTACTCTCGCAACACTCAACATAGCTGATCTCACTGCTGTCGCATTATGTGTCTCCATTTCATCAATATTGTGCCCCCTCCCCCTGTCAGACTAGTTTGATCTCCTCCCAACAGCACTAGCAAAACTATTTGCAAGGATGCTGGTCCCACTGTGGTTCAGGGAACTCCTTGTGGACTCCTTGTTTGCTTTTTCTGAAACATTGATCAGGATATCAATTTTGCCTAGGCAAAGACAGTACTTTTACTGCTTTCTGCTCTTTGGGCTCCTGGAAGCTGGTGCAGCAGATTAGCAAGAACTTTACAAATTTTCATGCTGTCTCAGCAGCAGACCAGAACCATCTCTCAGTAAAAACACAGTTCAAGAAAAATGTTAATTCTTGTTCAGCCCTGATAGACTGATCGGCTCTTCCTGAAGCATGAAATGCAATTCAACAACTGCCACTTGCTTGAACATACGGGTTTAGTCCAAACTTGCCAGAAGCAACTCCAAGCTACTGACTTCACTAATAGCTAGTTTTTTTTTGAATCACAGTCACACAGCATGAAAATAGGCTCTTTGGTCTAACCAGTCCATGTCAACCATAATCCCAAACTAAACTAGTCCCACCTGCCTGCACTTGGCCTATATCCCTCCAAACATTTCTTATTCATGCATTTATCCAAATGTCTTTTAAATATTGTAACTGTACCCACATCCACCAATTCCACACGAGCCATTCTCTGTGTTAACAAAAAGTGACGCAGGTCTCTTCTCACCTTAAAAATATGCCCCCTAGTCTTGAAAACCCCCATCCTGGGGAAAAGACACCTGCCATTCACCTGATCTATATCTCTCGTCATTTTATAAACCTCTACAAGGTCACTTCTCAACGTCCTACGCTCCAGTGTAAAGTCCCAGCCTAATCAGCGATTCCCCATAACTTAAACTCTGCATTCTGAGCAACATCCTGGTAAATCTCTTCTGAGCCTTCTCCAGTTTAATAACATTCTTCCAATAAAGAGTGACCAGAACTGCACACAATACTCCAGAGGAGGATTCTCGCGATTCTCTCCAATCCGTGTCCTCTGGTAGTTGACTCTCCTGACTCGGAGATTGTCTCCCCCTCATCGACTCGATCAAAACCCCTGGTGATTTTGAACACCCCAATTCAATTTCCCTTCAACTTAATCTTATTTGCTCTGAGGGGGGCGGTCCCAGCTCCTCGCAGTTTCTCCCCGTGTGAACTGAAGCCCCTCGCC
Source organism: Rhincodon typus (assembly GCF_021869965.1). Taxonomy (NCBI): domain Eukaryota; kingdom Metazoa; phylum Chordata; class Chondrichthyes; order Orectolobiformes; family Rhincodontidae; genus Rhincodon; species Rhincodon typus. The sequence goes on from NC_063348.1 coordinate 61,214,853, forward strand.
CCAGAACATCCCAGGAAATCTTTGCTGCACCCCGAGTCCTTGATGCCCTCCTGAAAGGATTGCGTGGTGCCCAGGACAGGGACACTGTACTCCAGCTGAAGGCTAACCCAGTTTTTTTGAATGTCATTTCATCTGACTATGCCATGTCTGTCAGAAACACAGAAGATAGACACCCCTCGAGCGGCACTTGATCATTCCAGTTTTCCTGCACTTCTCCCTCAAGTCAAGGTGGTGAGGAACACAGGAGCAGGAGTGGACCATTCAGCCTATTGAGCCTTCTCCACCATTTAATACAATCATGGCTGACAATCAGCAAAGATATTCAAAAGACTGAGTTTCCACAGACCTTTGCAGCAAATAATTCCTAAAATTCACAACCTTCATCTCAAACTGAGGCAAATTTGTTCTTATTGTAAATTTGTGTTCCTGGTTCAAGACTTCCCAAACAGGGGGAAGGCTCTGACCTGCATTTATTTTATCTATCTCTAAGTATTCTGTACGTTTCAAGACATTAGCCACATGACAGAGCCGGACATGGGCTTCATTTGGGCTGCTCGAGCCTTGTAGCAGCTACAATTCATGAAGAAAGTGGATCAAAACAAAATTCCTGACCTAATGAGATGCCCCAACTTCTGCAATCTGTTTAAACACAATACTCTTCCTGGGGTTGCTTATTTATTTGGAACTTCTTAAATCAAGGCTCAGCCTGCAATTAGTTTCCAGGCTGGTCTCACAAACAAATGGCATCAGCGAGGGTTCTAATAATACTTACTAGTTTGGCATATATAACACTCCAACTTTGTCTTATCTCATCCCATTTAAAAAGTTTGCCTTAACCAACAAGAGGTCGAAAATGAGGAGCGAAAAAAAACTTTAGTTGGGTAAAATAAAATGATTTATCCTCAGGACCTTTATTCAAGCAGGAGACCAGGTGTCACATCTTGACACCATTTTTAGACAAACATGTGTTATATGAACCTTCTGAAAAACAACACCCAAAGAACATGAAGGATACCAAGAAGTAATGTCCGTAATTGCGAAACTAACCTTCTGAAAACTCAAATCTGAACAACAATTGTATTCTACATCAATCTGAAATATAGAAGTTAACGTTCTTACTCTTTCAACTGCTCATTTAGATTGGTAATAAGATTATGGTGTTGCTCAGAATCACGGCTTTGCTGGCATCGCACAAGGGACAATTGATTCTGCAAGCGTTCGGATTCACTCTGCATCAGAAAGAAAGAATTTTTAGCAGATTTAGACAAAACTCTGTGTTTCTCATGCGTTCTTCAATCCAAAGTTTCAGGTTTAAAATTTAACCTTTCAAATGACATTTTAGTTTGGGTAAACAAGAAACTAAAGCTACAAAATAGAATGCTTCCAATCTTATCGTCGACTTGAATGGCATCAACTCATTTGAAATTACTCAGCCATATTAATCAAGTTTAATGCATTTATGGCATCCTTTTATAACAGTGCAAAATAAATGTATATCTGCACATTTTAAAAGATTAAACAGTGCGACAATAAAAAACCCAATCACTTCTTCACTTTTTACGAAATCCACTTCTCTGTACATCTGGTTAAAGAACTATAATGGTGGACATTTAGAAGCAACCTTGTTCTTCTGTGTTCTTCGACATCCCTTGAACATTCAACAAAGCAAAAGATTTAGCACAGCAAATTGGAACAATTGACTCACCACAATTTTCCTCTCACATGATCTACATAGAACATAGAATAGTACAACACAGTACAGGCCCTTCGGCCCATGATGTTGTGTCAAACTTTTACCCTAAACCTAAGGTCTATCTAACCTCCACCCCTAACTTATACAATCATCCATACGCCTATCTAATAGCCGCTTAAATGCCCCTAATGAGACCGACTCCACTACCCTCTCCGGCAATGCATTCCATACCCCTACCACTTTCTGAGTAAAGAACCTACCTCTGACATCTCCCCTATATCTACCTCCACGCACTTTAAAACTATGCCCCCTCGTAATAGCTACCTCCAGCCTAGGAAAAAGTCTCTGGCTGTCCACTCTATTTATACCTCTGATCATTTTGTACACCCCTATCAAGTCACCTCTCATCCTTCGTCGCTCTAAAGAGAAAGCCCTAGATCTCTCAACCTTTCCTTATAAGATCTTCCCTGCATTCCAGGCAACACCCTGGTAAATCTCCTTTGCACCTTTTCCAATGCTTCCACATCTTTCCTGTAATGCAATTCATGTTGGGGGTGAGCACAAGATTCTAACACTTAATAGAAGCATATCTCAGGAAATCACAGATATACTGCATATGATTTTCCACTCACTGATGAATTTTGCAAGATGCACTGAGTGCAAACATAGGAGCTCCAAATCATGCCAACAGTCTTTATTCTGACTTTTACAAACAGACATTTCCTTGACTGTCTGTGGAGTTTACTTACAGGATAAAAGGACAGAGATCATTTTAACGGTCTAAAGAGACTGGAATTGAAAAGTTTGTTATATTTATTTCAGATAGGTGAAATATTAGGAACAGTATGTAAGAAGCTCTGGTAGGGAGGATCAAAGTAACTTCATCACTATAACGAGGAAAAATCCAATGCACGACTGCATGGCTTCCAAAAGCAATTGATTAGAAGGGGGAAGCAGAGTATGAATTTAAGCTTCCGGGTAACATACAAAAATTGATTGTAAAAGCTTGTAATGAAAAAAAAAGCGAAGATAAATGCAGGCCCCTTTCAATCAGATTAAGAATGGGCAACAAAGATGGCAGACCAATTAAATATATATTTGGTTTTGCCTTCACAAAAGAGGACACAAATGTCTCAAAAATGTCGGGGAACACAGGAACATCTAACACGAAGGAACTGAAGGAATCAGTACTCATAGAGAAAATGTATTTTGGGATTTGATGGGATTAAAGGTCAAGAAATCCCAGGGCAAATAAGTGGCAAAGTTACACACTTTGGTAGGAAGAATTGACTATTTTCTAAATGGGGAAAGGCTTCGGAAATCATAGAATCTTGTTGAGGTTGGCTGGCTCGCCGAGCTGGTTTGTTGTTCCGCAGACGTTTTGTTACCATGCTTGGTAACATGCTCAGTGCAGCCTCTGATGAAATGTCGGTGTGTTTTCCCGCCTGGTTTTTAAACTTTGGCGTCCGTTGCGATGGATTGCCTCACTTCTGGGTTTCCTCCGTAGTGGAATGCATATGGGGTCGAGTTCAATGTGTTTATTAATAGCATGCTTCGTGGAGTGCCATGCTTCCAGGAATTCTCGTGCTTGTCTCTGCCTAGCCTGTCCCAGGATCTTGGTGTTGTCCCAGTCGAAGTCGTGGTTCTCCTTGTCCATGTGGATTGAGATGAGTGAGTATTGGTCGTGTCTTTTTGTAGCCAGTTGGTGTTCATGTACTCTTGTTGTTAGTTTCCTTCCTGTTTGTCCGACGTAGTGTTTCTCGCAGTCTCTGCAGGGGATCTTGTAGATGACATTGGTCCTGTCCATGGCAGGGTCTTTAGTTCGAGTGAGCACTTGTCGTAGGGTTGACGTGGGCTTGTGTGCCACTCTGATGCCCAGCGGTCGTAGAAGTCTTGTGGTGAGTTCTGACGTGTTCCTGATGTAGGATAGTGTGATGAGTGTGTCGGGGCGTGTAGAATCTTTCTGATGCTGTTCCTGTAGGCATCTCCTGACCCAGTTCTTTGGATATCCATTATCCTTGAACACTTGGAAGAGGTATTCCTCCTCCTCTTGGCGTAGTTCTATGTTGCTGCAGTGTGTTGTTGCCCTTTTAAATAGTGTTCGCACGCGGCTTCGTTTGTGTGTGCTGGGATGGTTACTATTGAAGTTCAATACCTGGTCTATGTGTGTGGCTTTTCGGTGTACTTTCGTTTGCAGTTGCCCATTTGTCTTGCGCTCTACCACGATGTCCAGGAAGGGGAGTTGTTTGTTCTCCTCCTCTCTGGTGAATTTTATTCCGGTGAGGGTGTTGTTTATGAGTTTGTGTGTCTCTTCTAATTTGGTCCGTTTATTGATGACAAAGGTGTCGTCTACGTAGCGTATCCATAGTTTAGGTTGGATTTGCGGAAGGGCAGTCCTTTCCAGTCTTTGCATCACTGCTTCTGCTATGATTCCAGAGATAGGCAATCCCATGGGTGTCCCGTTGATTTGCTTGTATGTTTGGCCGTTGAAGATGAAGCGGATGGTCAGGCATAGGTCCAGTAGTTTAAGCATGTTGTCCTTGGAGATGGTTTCACTGGGGTCGTGTTCTTGTTCAAGTAGTGTTGTCATTGTTTCCCTTGCTAGTGGTATGTCTATTGATGTGAATAGGGTGGTGACATCAAACGACATCATGGTCTCTTCGTCCTCTATCTTTATGTCTTTGATGGAGTTCAGGAATTCTTGGGCTGAGTGGATGGAGTGGGGTGATTTGTTGACTAGGTGCTTGAGTCTTCTTTGTAGTTCTTTGGCTAATCTGTGCGATGGAGTGCCTGGTAGGGAGACTATCGGTCTAAGGGGGACTTCCGGCTTGTGCACTTTAGGGAAGCCGTAGAATCGGAGTGTGTTGGTTCCTTCGGGTTTCATTCTTAAGAAGTCTGTTTTGTTGATCTGTCCTGTTTGTTTAAGTCTTTGTAGCTTGTATAGGATTTTGTTGCCTAGTTGTGGTGTCGGGTCAGTTTGTACCGGTCGGTATGTGTTCTCGTCAGCGAGCAGTGCATGTGCTTTGGAGATGTAGTCCTTTTTATTCATTATCACTGTCATGCGCCCTTTGACTGCAGGTAGTATAGTGATGTTCTTGTCCTTCTTTAATCTGTCCAGGGTTTGTCTTTCCCGTGTGTTGAGGGTGTTGAGTTCCCTCTTTCTGGTTAGTATCGGCACTACTGTCTGTCTTATAGTTTGTGGTGTGTTTCTTCGTTGATATTGTTGGTCTTGAGAGTGGCTTCCAGTGTAGCTAGCCATTCCGTTTTGTTGGCGTCCCTGTAGTGGTAGTTCAGTCCCCGGGTGAGAACAGCTTATTCCGCGTCTGTCAGTTTCCTGTCAGAGAGGTTCCTTATCCATGTGTCAGTTCTGTTGTTGTCACTTTTGTGGATAAGTGTGGTTAGCTTGTCTTGCAGGGTCTGTCTTTTCTTGTTCCTCTACAGGAACAGCATCAGAAAGATTCTACACGCCCCAACACACTCATCACACTACCCGACATCAGGAACACGTCAGAACTCACCACAAGACTTCTACGACTGCTGGGCATCAGAGTGGCACACAAGCCCACATCAACCCTACGACAAGTGCTCACCCGAACTAAACACCCACTCCCCGCCATGGACAGGACCAATGTCATCTCCAAGATCCCCTGCAGAGACTGTGAGAAACACTACATAAGAACATAAGAACATAAGAACTAGGAGCAGGAGTAGGCCATCTGGCCCCTCGAGCCTGCACCACCATTTAATAAGATCATGGCTGATCTTTGAGACTCAGCTCCACTTACCTGTCCACACCTTAATTCCTTTACTGTTCAAAAATTTATCTAGCCTTGCCTTAAAAACATTCAGTGAGGTAGCTTCAATCACTTCACTGGGCAGGGAATTCCACAGATTCACAACCCTTTGGGTGAAGAAATTCCTCCTGACCTCAGTCCTACATCTGCTTCCCTTTATTTTGAGGCGATGCCCTCGAGTCCTAGTTTCACCTGCTAGCGGAAACAACCTCCCTGCCTCTACCTTATCTACTCCCTTCATAATCTTATATGTTTCTATAAGATCTCCCCTCATTCTTCTGAATTTCAATGAGTATAATCCCAGTCTACTCAGTCTCTCTTCATAATCCAACCCTCTCAACTCTGGAATCAACCGAGTGGATCTCCTCTGCACCCCTTTTTTTTTTCTGGTGAAGGGCCTAGGCCCGAAACGTCAGCCTCTCTGCTCCTATGATGCTGCTTGGCCTGCTGTGTTCATCCAGCCCTGCACCTTGTTGTCTCCTCTGCACCCCCTTCTGTGCTAGTATATCTCTTCTCAAGTAAGGAGACCAAAACTGCACACAGTACTCCAGGTGTGGTCTTCCTGTTTTTAAACTCCATCCCTCGAGCAATGGCAGACAAAATTCCATTTGCCTTTTTAATCACCTGCTGCACCTGCAATCCCAACTTCAGTGATTCATGCACAAGGACACCCAAGTCCCTTTGCACAGCAGTGTGCTGCAATTTTTTAACCATTTAAAACATAGTCCATTTTGCTGTTATTCCTACCAAAATGGATGACCTCACACTTATTAACATTGTACACCATCTGCCAGACCTTTACCCACTCACTTAGATTATCTATATCCCTCTGCAGACTTTCAGTGTCTTCTGCACACTTTGCTCTACCACTCACCTTAGTGTCATCTGCAAACTTTGACACACCACACTTGGTCCCCAACTCCAAATCATCTATGTAAATTGTAAACAATTGAGGTCCCAACACTGATCCCTGAGGCACACCACTAGCCACTGACCGCCAACCAGAAAAACACCCATTTACCCCTACTCTTTGCTTTCTACTGGTCAACCAATCCTCTATCCATGCCAATACATTACCAGTAATACCGTGCAACTTTATCTTAGGTAGCAGCCTTTGGTGTGGCACCTTGTCAAATGCCCTCTGGAAATCCAGATACACCACATCCCCATTGTCCACCATGCAAGTAATGTCCTCAAAGAATTCCACCAGATTAGTTAAACATGACCTACTCTTCATGAACCCATGCTGGGTGTTCCCAATGGGGCAATTTACATCCAGATGTCTTGCTATTTCTGCCTTAATGTTAGATTCAAGCATTTTCCCCACGACCGAAGTTAAGCTAACTGGCCTATAGTTAGAGATAGTAGGAACTGCAGATGCTGGAGAATCCGAGACAACAAGGTGCAGAGCTGGATGAACACAGCAGGCCAAGCAGCATCATAGGAGCAATATGGCCTATAGTTACCCGCTTTTTGTCTACTTCCTTTTTTAAACAGTGGCCTCACATTGGCTGTTTTCCAATCTGCGGGAACCACCCCAGAGTCCACTGAATTTTGGTAAATAATTACTAGTGCATTTGCTATTTCCCCCATCACCTCTTTTAGTACTCTGGGATGCATTTCATCAGGGCCAGGAGACTTGTCTACCTTTAGCCCCATTAGCTTGCCCAGCACCGCCTCCTAAGTGATAATGATAGTTTCTAGGTCCTCACCTGCTATAACCTTCTTGCTATTAGTTTTCGGCATGTTATTTGAGTCTTCCACTGTGAAGACCGACACAAAATAACTGTTTAATGTCTCGGCTATTTCCTCATTCCCATTTATTAAATTGGCCTTCTCATCCTCTAAAGGACCAATGTTTACCTTCGCCACTCTTTTACGATTTACGTATTTATAGAAACTTTTGCTGCCTGTTTTTATATTCTGAGCTAGTTTACTCTCATAATCTATCTTACTTTTCCTTATAACATTTTTTTGTGGCTTTCTGTTGGCCTTTAAAGATTTCCCAGTCTACTATTTTCCCACTAGTCTTTGCTTTTTTGTATGTGTTTTTTTTCAATCTGATACTTTCCTTTATTTCCTTAGACATCCATGGCTGGCTCTCTCTTTTCCTACAGTTCTTCCTTATCACTGGAATATACTTCTGCTGAGCACTGTGAAAAATTGTTTTGAAAGTCCTCCACTGTTCCTCAATTGACTCACCATAAAGTTTTTGCTCCCATTCTACCTTAGCTAACTCCTTCCTCATTCCTTCACAGTCTCCTTTGTTTAAGCACAGGACACAGGTACTGGATTTAACCTTCTCACGCTCCATCTATATTTTAAATTCGACCATACTGTGATCGCTCCTTCCGAGAGGATCCCTAACTGTGAGATCATTAATTATTCCTGTCTCATTACACAGGACTAGATCTCGGATAGCTTGCTCCCTCGTAGGTTCCATTACATATGTTCAAGGAAGTTATCGCGGATGCATTCTATGAACGCCTCCTCAAGGCTGCCATGACCGACCTGGTTTGACCAATCGATATGTAGATTAAAATCCCCCATGATAATTTCTGTACCATTTTTACATGCATTAGCTATTTCTATGTTTATTGCCCGCCCCACCACGATGTCGTTATTTGGTGGCCTATAGACCAAACCTATCAGTGACTTCTCCTCCCTGCTATTCCTAATTTCCACCCAAATGGATTCAACGTTTTGTTCAGTAGAATCTATATCATCTTTCTCAACTGCCCTGATACCATCCTTAAAAATCAGAGCAACACCACCTCCCTTACCTTCCAAACAGTTTGATACTCCTGGATATTTAACTCCCAGTCATGACCATCCTGTAACCATGTCTCTGTAATGGCCACTAAATCATACCCATTTGCCATGATTTGCACCGTCAACTCATCCACCTTGTTTTGAATGCTCCGAGCATTCAGATAAAGTGACCTTATGCCAGCTTTTGCACTTTCTTTTTGGGTCCTATTACCTCCATTACTAACAGTTCTTGAGTTCTCCTTCCTTTTAACTTTTTGCCTAATTTTCAAAGGAGTTGAAGCTTCCTCATCACCTGCTAACCTGCCGCTTTACCTTACATTAATTGTTATTCTCCCTCTACCCTCACTTCTCCCTTCCCCCCTACTTACTAGTTTAAAGTCCTATTAACCACCCTATTTACCCTTTTCGCCAGAACACTGGACCCGGGCCTGTTCAGGTGGAGTCCATCCCAGCGGTATAGATCCCTCCTGGCCCAGAACTGATGCCAGTGCCCATGAAAAGGACAAACAGGAAGGAAACTAACAACAAGAGTACATGAACACCAACTGGCTACAAAAAGACACGACCAATACTCACTCATCTCAATCCACATGGACAAGGAGAACCACGACTTTGACTGGGACAACACCAAGATCCTGGGACAGGCTAGGCAGAGACAAGCACGAGAATTCCTGGAAGCATGGCACTCCATGAAGCATGCTATTAATAAACACATTGAACTCGACCCCATATACATTCCACTACGGAGGAAACCCGGAAGTGAGGCAATCCATCGCAACGGACCCCAGAGTTTAAAAACCAGGCGGGAAAACACACCGACGCTTCATCAGAGGCTGCACCGAGGATGTTACCAAGCATGGTAACAAAATGTCTGCGGAACAACAAACCAGCTCGGCGAGTCAACCAACCTCAACGCACACAACCTGAGCTACAGATCTACTCCAAAACCTTAGAATCATAGAATCCTTACAGCATGGAAGTAGGCTGTTCAGCCCATCGAGTCCACACCGACCCTCCGAAGAGCATCCCACCCAGACCCACCCTTTATCCTATCCCTGCACTGTCCACCCTAGACACTAGCACAGCCAATCCACCTCACTTGCACATCTTTGGACTGTGGGAGGAAACCAGAGCACCTGGAGGAAACCACACAGACACGGGGAGAACATGCAAACTCCACAGAGACAGTTGCCCGAGGCTGGAATTGAACCCGGTTCCTGGCACTGTGTGGCAGCAATGCTAATCACTCAGCCATCATGCTGCCCTCAAAAGTACAAAGGGACTTAGGAGTCCTAGTTCAGGATTCTCTTAAGGTTAGCATCCAGACTTGTTGGTAGTTAGGAGGGCGAAGACAAATGCAATGTGAGCATTCATTTCAAGAGGATAGAATACAAGAGCAGGGACATACTACCAAGGTTGTATAAGGCTCTGGTCAGACTGCATTTTGTAATATTGTGAGCAGTTTTGGGCCCTGTATCGAAGGAAGAATGTGCTGGTCTTCAACGGGTCCCAGAGGAGGTTTACAAGAATGATCCCAGGTATAAAGGACTTGTCCTATGAGGAGCAGTTGAGGACTCTGGGTCTTTACTCGATGCAGTGTAGAAGGGTGGGAGTGGAGGAGGTGGGGTGTGGGGAATCGCACTGAAACTTACAGAAGCAGATATAATAGCAACGTTTAAGAGGCATCTTGACAGGTACAGACCATGTAGAAGCAAAAGGTTTTAGTTTAGAAAGGTGTCACATATAGGTGCATTTTTTGCGAGCTGAAAAGCCTGTTCCCTTGTTCAAATATGAAGAGGCCTGGATAGAGTGAATACTTAGAGGATGCTTCCACCAGTCAGGGAGACTAGGGCCCAAGGGCTCAGCCTCAGAGTGAAGGCACTTTAGAACCAAAATGAGGAGGAATTTCTTCAGATGGAAGGCACTGAATCTCTGGAACTCATTGTCGCAAAAAGCTGTGGAGGCCAAGTCTTTGAGTATATTTAAGTAAGAGATTGATAGGTTCTTGATTCATAAGGGGATCAGAGTTTACTGGGGGCTGGAACGAGAACAGTGTTAAGAAATATATCAGCCATGATCAAATGGTGAAGACTCAACAGGCTGAATGGTCTAATTCTGCTCTTATATCTTAGGGCATTATGGCCTGAAAATGTACATTCCAGAGTAATTAAGAACATCACACTATAAATGGTGCCTGCATCGGTGGTCACCTTTCAAGATTCTTGTTTTTCAGAATAGAGACTGGTAACTAGTCGTGCTCCACAGGGATCAGTCTTAGGTCTGCTATTGTTTTTAGTATATATAAATGATCTGTAGGAAAATGTGGGTGGTCTGATTGGTAAGTTTGCAGATGGCATGAAGATTGGTGAAGTTGCTGACAGTGCCAAAAATTGTGCAAGGATATAGATTGGCAACTTCGGCACAGAAATGGCAAATGGAGATTTATCCAGACAAATACGAGGTGATGCATTTTGGAGGATCAAATTTAGGTGTGAATTATACTGTAGATGGCAGAACCCTTAGGAACATTAACATTCAGACAGATCTGGGTGTGCAGGTCCACAGTTCCCTAAAAATGGCAACGCATGTGGCCAGGGTAATTAAGAAGGCATATGGCCTGTTTGCCTTCATCGGCTGGGGCATAGAGTACAAGAGTTGGCAAAACATGCTGCAGCTCTGCAAAACCCTTGTTAGGCTGCATTTGGAGTATTGTGTGCAGTTTTGGTTGCCACATTACCAGAAGGACGTGGAAGCTTTGGAGAGTGTACAGAGAAGGTGCACCAGGATGTTGCCCGGTCTCGAGGGCATTGACTATGAGGAAAGGTTAAAAAGACTGGGATTGTTTTCACTGGAAAGATGGCGGCTGAGAGGAGACCTGCTAGAGGTCTGCAAAATAATGAAAGGCATAGATAGGGTGGATAGTCACAGGGTTTTTCCTAGGGTTGACATTTCAATTACAAGGGGGCGCAGGTTCAAGGTGAGAGGGGGAAAGTTTGAGGGAGATAGGCAAGGAGATAGGCAGACAGTGGGAGGAGCCTGGAACACACTGCGAGAAGAGGTGGTAGAAGCAGGCACGTTGGCGACATTTAAGAGGCATCTGGATGGTTACATGAATGCTGGGTAAATAGAGGGATCCGGACCAAATAAGGACAGAAGGTTTCTTTTTTAGTTTAGTCAGGGCATGATGATCGGCACAGGCTTGGAGGGGCTAAGGGCCTATTCCCATGCTGTACTTCTCTTGTTCTTTTTATTCATTTGTTCCGTAGAACCTGGACAATTCCTATGTATTGGAGGGGAGCTAATGTGTAGGTGATGGACTAGTAGTTTATTGCCAGACTTTAATACAGAGACCTAGATTTTTAAAAAAATCATTAACAGGATGAGGGCATCGCTGGTCAGGCAGCGTTTATTGCCCATCTCTAACTGCCCAGAGGGCAGTTCAGAGTCAACCACATCAAGTAGGCCAGACCAAGTAAGGATGGCAGTTTCCTTGCCTAAAGAACATTAGTGAACCAGACGAGTTTTTCCGACAATCAGTAATGGATTCATGATCATCATTAGATTCTTAACTCCAGATATTTTTATTGAATTCAAATTCCACCTCTGCCATGACGGAATTCAAACCCGGCCCCCAGAACGTTAGCTCGGTCTCTTTGTTTAACAGTCCAGCGATAATACCACGAGGCCATCGTCTCCTCAAATGTGCTGGGGACCTGGGTTCAAATCCACCAAGACAGATGATGAATTTGAATTCAATAAAAGTCTAGAACTAAGAGTCTAATAATGACCACGAGATCATTGTCATTTGTCGGAAAACCCATTTGGTTCACTCTAACATCCTTTAGAGAAGAAAACTAACCGGTCTGGGCTACACGTAACAGCAATGTGGATGACTCTTAAGTGCTCTTTGGGCAATTAGAGTAGGGCAATCAATGGTAATTTAGCCAGTGTCACACATCCCATCAATGAATTGAAAAAAATGTAACCCCGCTTTTTAAAAAAAGGAGAGAAAGCATGGAATTATAGACTGGTTAAAGCAACATCAATAGCTGGGAAAATGCAGGAGTTTGTTATAAAAGATTTAGTAGCACAGAACTTGGAAACAGTGACAGGACTGGACAGAGTCAGCTTGAATTTACAAAAGGGAAATCGTGCTTGAGAAATCTCCTGAAATTTTGACTGAATCTAATGACAAGAGTTGATAAGAGGTAGCTAGTGGATGTGCTTTATTTTTAGGAGGCTTTCCATGGATTAGCTTTCAGAAAGCTTTTTCAGTAAGATCCCACACTAGAGAGTAGCATCTAAAATTAAAGCATTTGGGATTAGGGTAGTGTAATGAAACAGATAAAGAACTGGAAGGCGGCAGGAAACAGAGTCGGAATAAACGGGTCTTTTTCTGCGTGGCAAGCAGTCACTAGTGGGGTACTGCAGGATCAATTCTTGGACACCATATTAATGAATTAGATGGGGGAAACTGAAATTATCATCTCCAATTTTACAGATGACACACAGCTGGTTGGGAGGGTGAACTGTAATGAAGTTGCAGAGATGCTTCAGGGTGATTCGGACAAGTTCATCGATGTATGGCAGATGAAGTATGAACAGAATCCACTTTAGTAACAAAAACAGGAAGGCAGATTATTTTCTGAACAACAACAGATCAGGAACGCAGGAGGCACAATGAGACCTGGGTGTCCTTGTACACCAGTCACTGAAAGTAAGCATGCAGATGCAGCAGGTGGTAAAGAACGTATGTTGGTTTTCATAATGAGAGAATTCAGGAGCAGGGAAGCCTTGTTGTAATTATACAGGGACTTGATGAGACCACATCTGGAGTATTGTGTGCAGTTTTGGTCTCCTTATCTGAGGAAGGATGTTCTGGCTATAGAGAGAGTGCAACAAAGATTTACCAGACTGATTCCTGGGATGGCAGGACTGAGGAATGAAGACAGATTGGATCAGTTAGGATTCACTGGAGCTTAGAAAAATGAAGGGATCTCACAGAATCCTATTAAATTCTAATAGAAGTAGACAGGTAAACACAGGAAAAGTGTTCCTGAAGACCAGGGAGTCCAGAACCAAGGGTCACATTCCCAGGAAATGGGGTAGGTCTTTTAGGATTGAGATGAGGAGAAATTTCTTCACGCAGAGTGTGGTGAGCCTGTAGAATTCTCTGCCACAGAGAGCAGCCAAAGCCAAAACAGTGAATATTTCCAAGAAGAAATTAGATATAGATCTTAGGGCTAAAGGAACCAAAGGGTTTGGGAAAAAAGCCGAAATAGGGTATGAGTTGATCAGCCATGATCATATTGAAAGGTGTAGCAGGCTCAAAGGGCCAAATGGCCTATCTGCCCCAATTTTCTATGTTTCATGAACTGTCAGCAGATTTCTTCAGCAGTACTGTCAATTCCAAGATGGTCATTTCACCAGAAGGCCACAAATTTGTTCGTGCAGAATCTAGGCTACTTCACAGCTGGCTGTTCCTCTTTCAGTTAGATAAACGTTTCACTAACAGACCATGATTATTGCTGTCTGCAATTATTTTTCTTTCTTCTAGATCCCTTTGATACTCTGGTTAGCACTCCCTTTGCTTAGCATTGCTGCCTCACAGCGCCAGGGTCCCGGGTTTGATTCTAGCCTCGGGTGACTGTCTGTGTACAGTTTGCATATTTTCCCCTTGTCAATATGGATTTCTGCCCGGCGCTCTGGTTTCCTCCCATAGTCCAAAGATGTGCAGGTCAGGTGGATGAGCTGTTGGAAATGTGGGGTTATGGGTGAGGGTCATAGGTCTGGAGGGATGCAGAAAGAGGCCATTTGGCCCATCAATTTGCACTATAGGACTTCTATAATACTCATAAACATAGGATAATGCAGAGTGGAGCTGGAGGAACACAGCAGGCCAGGCAGCATCAGAGGAGTAGGCAAGTTGACGTTTAGAGTCGGGACCCTTCTTCATTTTTCTGAAGAAGGGTCCTGACCCAAAACGTCAACTTTCCTACTCTTCTGATGCCGCCTGGCCTGCTGTGTTCCTCCAGCTCCACACTGTGTAATCTCTGACTCCAGCATCGGCAGTTCTTACGATCTCTGAGCGACTCATGAACATAATGTTGTTGCACCTGAATTATTCACTTCGAGGGGGGGGGGTTGCTTAGCTCAACTGGTCGGGCAGATAGTTTGGGATGCAGAGTGACGCCAACAGTGCAGGTTCAAGGCCCGTACCATGAAGGACCCACCTTCTCAACCTTGCTCCTCACCTGAGGCATGGTGACACTCAGGTTAAACTCACCAGCAGTCTTCTTTCTCTAAAGAGAGAACAGTCTTATGCTCCTCTGGGACTATGGTCACTTTACCTCTCACTGTCATAATTCTTAGACATGGGATCTATTTGACAATCATGCAGACATGGATGATTTGTCTCTACGGATTGGTGGGAAAATTACAGCCTCTCCATCTATAATCATTGGGGATTAGAAGATCAAGAGGGTCCTTAATGAGACATACAAGATTCTAAGGGGGATTTACCAGGAACTGCTGAGAAAATGTTTTCTCATCATGGGGAAATCGAAAGTAAGACAGTATAGCAAAAATAATATGCCTCCCAATTTAAGATGGAGATGAGTTTTTGTCTTGTATGGTTGCAGCCAGAAAAATGGGTTTATGGCCTCATTCAGATCAGTCTTGATCTCATTAACTGGTGCAGCATGCTTGAGAGGTCAAAGGTTCGACTACTGCTCCTGTTTCTTAGATATTTTCTAATCCATCTGTTCAGAGACGTTACGATATTCCTCTGGAGCAGGTAGAATGTGACCCTAGGCTTCCTGGCTCAAGGAAAGAACGCTATTATTGCACCATAAGAGCCCCTCAAATTTCACCATTTGTAATGGTGGGATTCAAACACCTACTCCCAGAATATTAACCTAGGTTTCTGGATTACTAGACCAGTGGCATTACCATTACACCACCACCTCTGTGTTCATATTTCTTATGCTTTTATTGAGTGCCTAAGTCATTAGCTGCAGAGGTAAATCACTGACAAGACCTGTCCCACTGGGCGCAACAAGCTTCCTAGTAAATGGCCTGACTATAATTATCTATTATCTCTCATTATCTATTGTTTGCTCTCCTTGCACAGTCTGGCCATTCCCTGCATACACTGAAAGTTTATATAGTATTCACCTGATTCCACCATAGGCAGACATTCACATGATAACACAGGTCATTAGTTAGTATTTTCTAAAGCTACTTTCACAATTGATTTATTGAATTGTTTCTGTTGTCTTTTCTCAACATACGGGCTGCACATAGTTAACTGTAATCCCAGTTAAGCAGGGCAGAATGACAGAAGAAAATTTTTTTTTACATTTTACCAGTGTACGGTCATTTTGAATTTTGTAGTAAAACTGTTCTGCTGTAAGAAGCTGACAGCACCAATGTTTCATTTAGCCCAATACAAAAACAGCTTAATATCAGTGGAATCCCTACTGTGTGGGAGCAGGCCTCCGAAGAGCATCCCATGAACACGCCCACCCCCCAAAACACCCTATCCCTGTAACCCTGCATATCCAATGGCTAATCAACTTAGCCTGCATATCCTGGATACTATGGGCAATTCAGCATGGCCAATCCACCTTACACGCACATCTTTGGACTGTGGGAGGAAACTGGAGCACCTGGAGGAAACCCAGGCAGACACGGGGAGAATGTACAAACTCCACACAGACAGTCGCCTGGGGATGGAATTGAACCCGGGTCCCTGGCACTGTGAGGCAGCAGTGCTAGCCTCTGAGCCGCCCCTAATAAAGCCATCAAATTTACATGACTTTGGGGAAAGAGCTGGAGTGCAACAGTGAACAGCTTTTGTAGTATCATGGCAGTGAAATTAATCTGATAACACTTTCATAGAACCAGCACATGTATGATAAACTCCATGATACATAGAATTAGGTGGAGCAGTAGGCCATTTGGCTCTCAAGCTTCGTCATTCAGTAAAATCAGGGTTGACTTCCTCCACTAAGGTCACCTCTAACCATTGCATCAATTCCATATTTCAAGAGTAGTGCTACCCCTCCTCTTTATCCAGTTTCCTATTTTTTCTGAATGTCATATTAAAAAGCAGAGCAGGCTCAAAGGGCTGAGTTCAGAAACATAATCCTCATCATCCTAACATCAGTCAGGAGTTGGGTGGGGGTGGTGCTCAGTCAAGGCTCTCTTGCCAAGTTTGTCCCAGGGTGAGCCAGTGAGACTCTGGAGGGTTTAGGCAATAATGATCAGGGACTTATCAGGGTGCAGTTCATGGAATCTTTGGATGAAAAATGTATAAGATAAACTCTTTACTTCCATAAGACTGCTTTTAAATTTAAAATATGCTGGCTTTTGGAACCATCAAGGTATATCTAAGAATGCGAGAACCAGAAGTCGGTCAGTAAATCTTTTGAATCTATTCCATTATTCAGTTAGATCAAGGCTGATCTGTACACTATGCACTAGAGCTTGGTGACTGTAATTTATAAAGAGGCAAGAATGTGAAATCATTCCTTTTGAAAACATGATGCCAGTTGTCACATTTTCCACTTGAGAGATATCTGTAGTTGTGTAGAATGTAATTATCTATTCTGAACATTTTAAAATTATGTATTTTTATAACTATATCTGAAGTCTAGACACTCCTGTAATCTGCATGCGTTCTCACTGTTCACAGTTATTTCCCATCAAGTCCTGTCACATTTGGCTTTCTTAATGTTGTTAGACATAACCACAACACAACGACACAGTTTTAAAATATCAAAGTTAGGCAAAATAACTACCTATATATAAAAACCAGAACCGACAGTACACGACCAAGAACACACTGCAACTATTTTTCATCACCTTAAAAGTGAAGCAAGATCAAACACACACCTCAGTGTGGAGAACCCTCAGTAGCTGCCCCTCTTCACATACACCAAAGGTCACCTGCATTAGACAGCCTTGTTACTGGATCCTTGAATTTAAGTATTTTCACATGTTCATGATGAAAATTTTAACAATTCAAAAAGTCAACCTTGGCAAATAATCAAACAGTTTGGGCTTTTGATGCTCTTGAGCAATGTTTAAGACAATATGAAATGGCATCAGCAAACAGAAAATTTACAACTCCATTTCTGTAGGTAAACAGAAGATAGGAATTATTCAACTGCTCTGCAGGAGATGGCTTCCAAACCTCCAAATAGAACTAAAAATAAAAAATCACTCAACTTTTGATTTGTAAATGAGAGATGCAGTTAAAACAAAATTGTTTAAAAGAAAAACACACTACATGCATGTAAAGGTTGATATAAAATACTACCAGCCTGACTATTAAGCATATAATGGAGCATCAGTCCCAGACATTTCAGAATATTATTTGTTCAAATTCAATCGCTCTTTTCCTCTAAACTATATTTACCAAACACCATTTCCATTGCATTCTCGGTCTTTTCATAACAAGAATTGTCCTACATCAAGCTACTCACGAAACTGGAACTAGGTCACCCTTTTCATCCTTACCTGATGGAACTCTACTCTGGTACGGAGCTGTGCTTTTTCCTCCAAGTCCTGACAGCGCTCCTCCAACATTAGGATTTGCTCCTGTAGTCTGTTCCGTTCTAGTTCTAGCTCCTCAACAACTGTCCTCAACCCTGTATAATTATAATTGCATTACTGCAAAGTACTGAAATGAAAATTAAACCACAATTATTATTGGTTATAAGTTGTAAATTTCTTGTTAAAATAATTAATAAATACCAATTACCTTTCTGAACCAAATTTATTCAAAAACCTTGGGCTTGATTTTGCTGTAGAATGAACAGCAAGGTGATCAGCACTGATCACAATTTGCAACAATTTTCTTTTAATCAGATGTGGGACATGGGTGTCAATGACAAGGTCGATACTTGTTGACCATTCCTAATTGACCTTTACCTGACTGCACTCTGAAATGGACTAGAGAAACAGTTAAGAATCAATCACATCTCTGAGGATCTGGAGTCACATCAGACCTGTTGAGATGGCAGATTTCTTTCCATAAAGCTCATCAGTAAACCAGATGGGATCTTATGACAATCAGCCATTAGATCAGCTTTTTTAAAATTCCAGATTTTTGTTGAGTCCTAATTTGTGATGGTGGGATTCAAGAGCCCATGTTCCCACAGCATTAGGCTGTAGCTATAGATTTCTAGTCCAGTGACATCATCACTACTCCTCCACCCTGCCTAAAATTGTGCAGTTAAGCATGGAAATCAGGAGATCCCAGCTGCCAAATTGATCCGGAAGTTATATCACTATGTTGCAGAGTAGGCAAAATGCATGGAAAGGTGTGAAACTAGTATATTTGACCCAATGGATACTTAGTAAACAGGTTGAAAAAGGTCCAGAAACTCAGCAGATCTGGCAATATCTATAACTGAAGAGTCATACCAGACTTAAAATGCTAACTCTGTTTCTCTGTCCACACATGCTGCCAGATCTACTGGGATACTCCAGCACTTTCTGAATTTGCTTCAGATTTCCAGCATCCACAGTACTCTGCTTTTATTCCAGAAAAGGTTCAGGCTTGTCCTTTACAGTTTAAGTAACCTTTTAATAGCAGAAACAACCTTTGTTTGATAGAAGTTATTTATCTGACATGGAAAACTGACTCATACAAGTGGAGGAGTCTCATTTCTTCAGATTTTAATTATTGTTGGGGGATTTTAAAAATTAAATTTTGTTTCAAATTTTCTTGCTCTTTTTATCTGTTTCTCTCTGTCAACCCCATTTTTATTTATTTTCTGTTCCTGATTTGACACTAAAATATTGTGAGAGTTCCTAATTCAAAATCTGTACTGTTAATTAATGAATCTTCAGTGGTTGTTTAAAAAGAAACTAAAAACAAAGAACAACACGGCACAGGAACAGGCCCTTCAGCCCAACAAGACTGTGCTGACACATGATGCCTTTCTAAACTAAAAACCTTTTGCCGCTCTGTGGTCTGTATCAGTCAATTCCCTGCCTATTCATGTATCTGTCTAGATGCCTCTTAAAACAGTGTTATTGTATCCACCTCCGCCACATCCTTTAATAGCACATTCCAGGCACTTACACCCTGTGTAAAAACTTGCCTTTCACATCTTCTTTAAACTTACTCACTTTTCACTTAAACCTATGTTCCTCTAGTAATTGGCATTTCTATCCTGGGAAAAAAGGTTTTGTTTGCCCTGCCCACTTTGGTGCAAGAGTTCATGTGTGGTCATTTCCTGTGGAAATTTGATGGCAAGCCCTTCGAAAAATACATATACATATATACACACACATATACATATATACACACATATATATATATACACACACATATATATATATACACATATTCAGGGGATGTCAGCATCGCTGCCATGGCCAGCATTTTTTGTCCATCACCAGTACCCTTCAGTAGGGAGTGATGAGCTGCCTTCCCGAACAGCTGTAGCTCATGTGCGGTACTATATCCACAATATGATAGGGAGGGAACTCCAGGATTTTGAGCCAGCGACACTGAAGGAGTGGTGATATATTTCCAAAGTCAGATGTCACACAACACCAGGTGATAGTCCAACAGGTTTATGTGAGATAATTAGGTGATGAAGGAACAGTGCTCTGAACGCTTGTGATTTCAAATAAACCTGTTGGACTACAATCCAACCCTATCCCTCTTCCATACCTACACCGGCCCGAAACCCCACCGTTACATCGATGACTGTATCGGCGCCGCCTCGTGCTCCCACGAGGAGCTCGAACAGTTCATCCACTTCACTAACACCTTCCACCCCAACCTTAAGTTTACCTGGACCATCTCTAACACCTCTCTCCCCTTCCTGGACCTCTCTGTCTCCATATCGGGCAACCACCTCGAAACCGATATTCATTTCAAGCCCACCGACTCCCACAGCTACCTAGAATACTCCTCCTCCCACCCACCTTCCTGCAAAAATGCTATCCCCTATTCCCAATTCCTTCGCCTCCGCCGCATCTGCTCCCAGGATGAGGCATTCCACTCCCGTACATCTCAGTTGTCCTCGTTTTTCAAGGACCGTAACTTCCCCTCCTCGGTGGTCGAGAACGCCCTCAACCGTGTCTCCCACATCTCCCGCACCTCATCCCTCACACCCCGTCCACGCAATAAAAACCAAAAAAGAATCCCCCTCGTCCTCACGTACCACCCCACCAACCTCCGGATCCAACGCATCATCCTCCGACACTTCCGCCATCTGCAATCCGACCCCACCACCAAAGACATC
This sequence comes from Rhincodon typus, assembly GCF_021869965.1. NCBI lineage: Eukaryota > Metazoa > Chordata > Chondrichthyes > Orectolobiformes > Rhincodontidae > Rhincodon > Rhincodon typus. Next base: position 61,235,384 of record NC_063348.1, read on the forward strand.
TTTCCCTCCCCACCCTTATCTGCTTTCCGGAGGGACAACTCTCTCCGTGACCCCCTTGTCCGCTCCACACTCCCCTCCAGCTCCACCACACCCGGCACTTTTCCCTGCAACCGCAGGAAGTGCTACACCTGCCCCCATACCTCCTCCCTCACCCCCATCCCAGGCCCCAAGAAGACTTTCCACATCAAGCAGATGTTCACCTGCACATCTGCCAATCCGCTGTACCCGGTGTGGCTTCCTCTACATCGGGGAAACCAAGTGGAGGCTCGGGGACCGCTTTGCAGAACACCTACGCTCGGTTCGCAATAAACAACTGCACCTCCCAGTCGCGAACCATTTCAACTCCCCCTCCCATTCCTCAGATGACATGTCCATCCTGGGCCTCCTGCAGTGCCATAACGATGCCACCCGAAGGTTGCAGGAACAGCAACTCATATTCCGCTTGGGAACCCTGCAGCCCAAGGGTATCAATGTGGATTTCACAAGTTTCAAAATCTCCCCTCCCCCTACCGCATCCCAAAACCAGTCCAGCTCGTCCCTGCCTCCCTAACCTGTTCTTCCTCCCACCTATCTCCTCCTCCCACCTCAAGCCGCACCTCCATCTCCTACCGACCAACCTCATCCCGCCCCCTTGACCTGTCCGTCCTCCCTGGACTGACCTATCCCCTTCCTAACTCCCTACCTACACTCACCTTTACTGGCTCCATCCCTGCCTCTTCGACCTGTTTGTTTCCTCTCCACCTATCCTCTCCTCTATCCCTCTTCTATCCGCCTCCCACTCTCTCCCTATTTATTTCGGAACCCCCTTCCCCTCCCCCTTTTCTGATGAAGGGTCTAGGCCCGAAACGTCAGCCTCTCTGCTCCTATGATGCTGCTTGGCCTGCTGTGTTCATCCAGCCCTGCACCTTGTTGTCTCGGACTACAATCTGGTGTTGTGTGACTTCTGACTTTGTTCACCCCAGTCCAACACTGGCACCTCCACATCATGATATATTTCCATGACAGGATGGTGACTGGCTTACAGAGAAACGAAGGTGGTGGCATCCCCATGTGTCGGCTACCCTTGTCCTTCCAGATGGAAGTGATCCTGGGTTTGCAACATGCAATCTCAGGATCTTTGGTGAATTTCTGTACTGCATGTTGTAGATAATACATACTGAGCGTCAGTGGTTGAAAAAATTGACATCTGTTGATGCAGTGCCAAGTGGGCTGCTTTTCTTTGATGCTGTCAAGCTTCTTGAGTGTTGTTCCCATCCAGGAAATTTCAGAGTATTCCATTTCACTCCCGACTTGTGCCTTTTAACTGGTGGACAGACTTTGGGGAGTCAGGTAATAAGCTATAATGAATAGCTGATGCTGTTGAGAGCAAAATCTTAACTCTATAAAACTCTGGTTAGACCACACTTGGAATATTGTGTTCAGTTCTGGTCACCTCATTACAGGAAAGATGTGGAAGCTTTAGAGAGGTTGCACAGGAGATTTACCAGGATGCTGCCTGGACTGGAGGGCAGGTCTTATGAGGCAAGGTTGAGGGAGCGAGCGCATTTTTCATTGGAGCAAAGAAAGATGAGAGATGACTTGATAGAGGTTTACAAGATGATGAGAGGCATAGATAGAGTGGATAGTCAGAGACTTTTTCCCAGGGTGGAAACGACTATTACAAAGGGGCATAATTTTAAGGTGACTGGAGGAAAGTATAGGGGAGATGTCAGTGGTATGCTCTTCACACAGAGTGGTGGGCATGAGGAATGCGCTGCCGGCAGTGGTATTGGAGTCAGATACTTTAGAGACTTTTAAGCGACTCTTGGATTTGCACATGGAGGATAGTAAAATGTAGGGTATGCAGGGTAGATTGATCTTAGTAGGATGATAGGTCGGCACAACATAGTGGGCCGAACGGCCTGTATTGTGCTGTACTGTTCTATGTTCACATATATTTTGGATTATGCTCATGAGCTTAATGATCATAAGGTCGATGATTAACAAGCTGCAACACTGCTTCACACATTAGATGAATATAGAAACTTGAAAGCCAGAAAGAACTGCAAATGTTTACATTATTCTATCCATACGATGGGTTAAAATTTGTCTCACGCCCCCTACAACATGCTGAAACTCTGAAAACCACGGACCAGAAATCCTCTACTCTTCTACTTTCAAAGATGAAGAGGTAAGAGAGATAGAGGAAAGTGACTGAATGGACACAGAAACAAAGGAGTCAGAAGAGAACAAGTGATGAATGAGGGAAGATAGAAATTGGATAAAGTAAAATTGAGGACAGAAAATAAGCAGAAGGAAATTGTATCAGATGTGGAAGTTCACGTACAAGGGAAAGGGGAAACGGGAGTTGGCAAGCAACATATAAAGGCTTCTGAGAAAGTGAAGTATTGAGAGAAGGTAACAGATGGAAGGACAAGATTTAGGTTTCTTTGGGGAAAAAGCATGACTGAAGCATAGAGGAGCGTAAGGACAAATAATTGAAAGAAAAGGATTCACTAACAGCTTTAGGCCAAGTAAGAAGAGTTTCCAGTTGAAAGGATAAGTTAGGAGAGGGCTCAGAAGCAACAAGGAAGAAGCAAAGTGAGAAAAGGACCAACACAAGGACAAAGGACAAGGCACCAGTCCAAGTACAAAAACAAGGGGGCCTTAGAAAAACAAACAAAAGAAACTAAGTAAATATATATGCATCTCGTAATAAAGAAGGCAATTGGAATTTTGTCCTTCATTGATTGGGGGTTGGAGTTTAAAGCAGGCAAGTCTTGGCACGACTGCGTAGAGTGCTGGTGAGGCTGCACCTGGAATACTACAATAGTTTCAGTCCTTACATTCAATAGATGTTATACTGTCATTGGAGGCCATTCAAAACAGATACATGAGGCTAATTCCAGGGATGATGGATTTCATTTATCCAGGTCAGTTGAACAAATTTGGCCTTTATTCATTAGCTTTTAGAAGAATTAAGGATGATTTTATTGAATGTATGCCCCTTGGTACTGATCCTTCAACTAAGGGGTACAGCTGCTTTCTATCTACCTTGTCCATGCCCCTCATAATCTTATACACCTCAATCAGATCCCCTTTCAGCCTTCTCTGCTCCAAAGAAAACAACTTGAGCTGATCCAGCCTCTCTTCGTATCCAAAGTGCTCCATCCCAGGCAACATCCTGGAGAATCTCCTCTGCACTTCTTCCAATATAATCACATCCTTCTTCTAGTGTGGTGACCAGAACTGCACACAGTGCTCTAGCTGTGGCCTAACCAAAATTGTGTACAGCTTCAATATAACCTACCTGCCCTTCTGATCTGTCATGGCTGATAAAGGCAAATGCCCCGAACACCTTCTTAACTACCCTATCAACCTGTCCTGCTGCCTTTAGGGATTTGTGGACAAGCAATTCAAGGTCTTTCTGTTGCTCGGAGCTACCTTGTGTCCTGCCAATCACTGAGTGCACCACCTCACCTCTTCCAAAGTGTATCATTTCACATTTTTCAGGATTAAAGTCCATCTGGCACCAATCCGTCCTCAAGGAGGTCGCTGAAGAGATAGTAGAGACGTTACTAGTGATCTTCCAGGAATTGCGAGAGTCAGGGAGGGTCCCAGTGGATTGGAAAATCGCTAACGTGACACCACTGTTTAAAAAGACTGAAAATTACAGGCCGATTAGCCTAACCTCAGTCGTGGGTAAGATTTTAGAATCCATTGAAGGATGAGATTTCTGAATACTTGGAACTGCATGGTAAAATAGGGCAAAGTCAGCATGGCTTCATCAAGGGGAGGTCATGCCTGACAAATCTGTCAGAATTCTTTAAGGAAATAATGACAGCCAATGGATTTTATCGCCCTGGACTTCAAGAAGGCCTTTGTCAGGGCTGCCGAGTCAGATAAGGGCCCATGGCGTTAGAAGCAAGGTGCTAGCATGGATAGAAGATTGGCTGTCTGACACAAAGCAGAGAGTGAGGATAAAGGGGTCTTTCTGAGGATGGCAGCTGGTGACAAGTGGTGTTCCACAAGGGATAGTGTTAGGACCACAACTTTTCGCTTTGTACATTAATGATCTAGATGACAGAACTGTGGGCATTCCAGCTAAGTTTGCAGATGATACAAAGATAGGTAGAGGGATAGGTAGTATTGAGGATGCGGGAGGCTGCAGAAGGATTTGGATAGGTTCGGGGAGTGGGCAAAAAGTGGCAGATGGAGTACAACGTGGGAAAGTGTGAGGTCATGCACTCTGGTAGGAAGAATAAAAACATGGACTATTTTCTAAATGGGGAGAAAATTCAGAAGTCTGAAGTGCAAACAGACTTGGGTATTCTAGTCCAGGATTCTTTCAAGGTAAACTTGTAGGTTGAGTCAGTAGTCGGGAAGGCAAATGCAACTTTGGCATTTATTTTGAGAGGACTTGAATATAAAAGCAAACAGGGTTAAGAAAAATCCCAAAGCCTTTTATTCATATGTAAGGAGCAAGAGGGTAACTAGAGAAAGGGTTGGCCCACTCAAGGACAAAGGCGGAAAGTTATGCGAGGAGTCAGAGAAAATGAGTGAGATTCTTAATGAGTACTTTGCGTCGGTATTCACTGAGGAGAAGGACATGACGGATGTTGAGGTTAGGGATAGATGTTTGATTACTCTAGGTCAAGTCGGCATAAGGAGGGGGAAAGTGTTGGGTATTCTAAAAGGCATTAGGGTGGATAAGTCCCCAGGTCCGGATAGGATCTATTCCAGGTTACTGAGGGAAGCAAGAGAGGAAATAGTTGGGGCCTTAACAGATATCTTTGCAGCGTCCTTGAGCACGGGTGAGGTCCCGGAGGACTGTGGCACATCCGGGAGGGGGAGAGTTACCTGGACGCTTTGTTTCAGGAGGCAGTCACACCTGGTAGATTAAGTAATTCAAATTCAGTTAGTGATCAGGGACAACAGGGTGTGACTGCAAGTGAGGCAGGTAGGGGGATCCCGAGTTCAGGAGTGGAGGAGCCTCAGCTTTTGACCTTATCCAACAGGTACAAGATACTTGCTCCCTGTGTGGATGAAGAAAAGGGCGGCGGGGAGGATGAGCCAGCTCACCACGGCACCGTGGTGCAGAAGGCCATTCAAGAGGGGGGATCAAAAAGACAAGTGGTAGTTATAGGGGATTCTATAGTTAGGGGGATAGATAGTATCCTTTACAAGCCGGATTGGGAGTCCCACGTGGTGTGTTGCCTACCCGGTGCCAGGGTGCAGGACATCTCTGACTGGCTTGAAAGAATACTGGGGCGGGAGGGGGAGGATCCAGTTGTTGTGGACCACGTTGGGACTAACAACATAGGCAAGGCTAGAATGGAGGACCTGTTTGGGGATTATCAAGCACTAGGAACGAAATTAAGGAACAGGTCCTCGAGGGTCATAATCTCCGGATTACTGCCCGAGCCACGTGCAAATTGGCTTAGGGATAAGAAAATTAGGGAAGTAAACACGTGGCTAAGGGAGTGGTGTGGGAAAGAGGGGTTCCATTTCATGGGGCATTGGCAACAGTTTTGGAACCAGAGGGATCTGTACCGATGGGACGGTCTTCACCTGAACCGATCTGGAACCAGTGTTCTTGCGAAAAGGATAAATAGGGTGGTCACTAGGACTTTAAACTAGTGAGTTGGGGGGAAGGGAAAGGGAAAACGACAGGGAGTATGATGGTAAATAGAAAGGTAAGCAGCAGGTTAGCATGTGTGCAGGAGGGTTTAAGTTCAAGGTAGACTATGAAAGATGCAAAAAGGAAGGATAACTCAGGAGATATTATTAGAGATGTTGGAAATCATAAGGGTAAGAAAGCTAGCATAAAGGCACTTTACCTGAATGCTCGTAGCATTCGTAACAAGGTTGATGAGTTAACGGCACAAATCATCGCGAATGAATATGATTTGGTAGCCATTACGGAGACATGGTTACAGGATGTTCACGACTGGGAGTTAAATATCCAAGGGTACCAGACTATTCGGAAGGCCAGACAGGAAGGTAAGGGAGATGGCGTAGCTCTGATATTCAAGGACGCCATCAGGGCGGTGCTGAGAGATGATATAGGTTCTATGGAGAATGAGGTTGAATCCATTTGGGTGGAAATTAGAAATTCTAAGAGGAAAAAGTCACTGATAGGAGTAGTCTACAGGCCACCAAATAATAACATCACATTGGGGCGGGCAATAAACAAAGAAATAACTAATGCCTGTAAAAATGGGACGGCAATTATCATGGGGGATTTTAACCTACATGTAGATTGGTCAAACCGGCTTGGTCAGGGTAGCCTTGAGGAGGAGTTCGTTGAGTGTATCCGTGATAGTTTTCTTGAACAGTATGTAATGGAACCGACGAGGGAGCAAGCTATCCTAGATCTGGTCCTGTGTAATGAGACAGGAATAATTAATGACCTCATAGTTAGGGATCCTCTTGGAAGGAGTGATCATAGTATGGTTGAATTTAGAATACAGATGGAGAGTGTGAAGATAAAATCCAATACCAGGGTCCTGTGCGTGAACAAGGGGAACTACAATAGAATGAGGGAGGACTTGACTAAAGTAGACTGGAAACAAAGATTTTATGGTGGGACAATTGACGAGCAGTGGAAGACTTCCAAAGCAATTTTTCAAAGTGCTCAGCAAAAGTATATTCCAGTGAAAAGGAAGGACTGTAAGAAAAGGAGTAATCTGCCATGGGTGTCTAAAGAAATAAGGGAGGCTATCAAATTGAAAGAGAAGGCATACAAAGTGGCCAAAAACAGCATGAAACTAGAAGATTGGGAAAACTTTAAAGGTCAACAGAAAGCCACAAAAAGAGCTATAAGGAAAAGTAAGATAGAACATGAGAAAAAACTAGCACAGAATATAGCAAAAGTTTCTATAAATATATAAAACAAAAAAGAGTGGCTAAAGTAAACGTTGGCCCTTTACAGGATGAGAAGGGGAATTTAGTTATGGGATATGATGAAATGGCCGAGGCATTGAACAGGTACTTTGTATCGGTCTTCACAGTGGAGGACACTAATAACATGGCAGTAATTGACAAAGAGACAAAGGTAAGTGAGGACCTGGAAACAATCATTATTACGGAAGAGGTAGTGTTGGGCAAGCTAATGGAGCTAAGGATTGATATGTCTCCTGGCCCTGATGGAATGCATCCCAGGGTACTAAAAGAGATGGCAGGAGAAATAGCAGGTGCACTAGCGGTAATTTTCCAAAATTCGCTGGACTCTGGGGCAGTCCCAGCAGATTGGAAAACAGCAAATGTGACGCCACTGTTTAAAAAGGGAAGTAGACAAAAGATGGGGAATTATAGACTGGTTAGCTTAACCTCTGTAGTGGGGAAGATGCTTGAGTCTATTATCAAGGAAGAAATAGCAAGGCATCTTGATAGAAATTGTCCCGTTGGGCAGATGCAGCATGGGTTCATGAAGGGCAGGTCATGCTTGACAAATCTTTTGGAATTCTATGAAGACATTATGAGCGAGGTGGACAATGGGGACCCAGTAGATGTGGTGAACCTAGATTTCCAAAAGGCCTTTGACAAGGTGCCGCACAAGAGGCTACTGCATAAGATAAGGATGCATGGCGTTAAGGGTAAAGTATTAGCATGGATAGAGGATTGTTTGACTAACAGGAAGCAAAGAGTGGGGATAAATGAGTGCTATTCTAGCTGGCAGTCAGTGACTAGTGGTATGCCTCAGGGATCGGTGTTGGGACCGCAATTATTTACAATTTATATAGATGATTTGGAGTTGGGGATCACGTGTAGGGTGTCAAAGCTTGCAGATGACACTAAGATGAGTGGCAGAGCAAAATGTGCAGAGGGCTGTGAAACTTTGCAGAGGAACATAGATACATTGAGTGAGTGGGCAAAGGTCTGGCAGATGGAATACAATGTAAATAAATGTGAAGTCATACATTTTGGTAGGAGTAATAGTAAAAAGGATTATTACTTGAATGGTAAAAAGTTGCAGCATGCTGCTATGCAGAGGGACCTGGGTGTCCTTGTGCATGAATCACAGAAGGTACGTCTGCAGGTACAACAAGTAATTAGGACGGCAAATGGAATTTTGTCCTTCATTGCTAAAGGGATTGAGATTAAAAGCAGAGGGGTTATGTTGCAGCTGTACAAGGTGCTGGTGAGGCCACACCTGGAGTACTGTGTGCAGTTTCAGTCTCCTTACTTGAGAAAGGATGTACTGGCACTGGAGGGGGTGCAAAGGAGGTTCACTAGGTTGATTCTGGAGTTGAGGGGGTTGGCTTATGAGGAGAGACTGAGTAGATTGGGATTACAGTCATTGGAATTCAGAAGATTGAGGGGGGATCTTATAGAAACATATAAAATTATGAAGGGAATAGAGAAGATAGAAGTAGAGAGGATGTTTCCACTGGCAGGTGAAGCTAGGACAGGAGGGCATAGCCTCAAAATTAGACGGAGCAGATTTAGGACTGAATTGAGAAGGAACTTCTTCACCCAGAGGGTTGTTAATCTATGGAATTCCTTGCCCAGTGAATTGTTGACGCTACTTCAGTAAACATTTTTAAAGATAAGGTAGATTTTCTTTGAACAATAAAGGAATTAAGGGATACGGTAAGAACGCGGGTAAGTGGATCTGAGTCCACAAAAAGATCAGCCATGATCTTATTGAATGGCGGAGCAGGCTCGAAGGGCCGGACGGCCTACTCCTGCTCCTAGTTCTTATACTCTTATAACTGGAGAATTGCTAATGTTGTCCCCTTGTTTAAGAAGGGTAGCAAGGATAATCCAGGTAATTATAGACCGGTGAGCCTGACGTCAGTGGTGGGGAAGCTGCTGGAGAAGATACTGAGGGATAGGATCTATTTACATTTGGAAGAAAATGGGCTCATTAGTGATAGGCAGCATGGTTTTGTGCAGGGAAGGTCATGTCTTACCAACTTGATAGAATTCTTTGAGGAAGTGACAAAGTTGATAGATGAGGGAAGGGCTGTAGATGTCATACACATGGACTTCAGTAAGGCATTTGATAAAGTTCCTCACGGTAGGCTGATGGAGAAAGTGAAGTTGCATGGGGTCCATGGTGTACTAGCAAGATGGATAGAGAACTGGCTGAGCAACAGGAGACAGAGAGTTGTAGTGGAAGGGAGTTTCTCAAAATGGAGAACTGTGACCAGTGTTGTTCCACAGGGATCCGTGTTGGCACCACTGTTGTTTGTGATATACATAAATGATCTGGAGGAAGGTATAGATGGTCTGATTAGCAAGTTTGCAGATGACACTAAGATTGGTGGAGTAGCAGATAGTGAAGGGGACTGTTGGAGAATGCAGCAGAATATAGATAGATTGGAGAGTTGGGCGGAGAAATGGCAGATGGCGTTCAATCCAGGCGAATGCGAGGTGATGCATTTTGGAAGATCCAATTCAAGAGCGAACTGTATGGTAACTGGAAAAGCCCTGGGGAAAATTGATGCACAGAGAGATCTGAGTGTTCAGGTCCATTGTACCCTGAAGGTGGCAACGCAGGTCGATAGAGTGGTCAAGAAGGCATATGGCATGCTTTCATTCATCGGACAGGGCATTGAGTACAAGAGTTGGCAGGTCATGTTACAGTTGTATAGGTCTTTGGTTCGATCACATTTGGAATACTGAGTACAGTTCTGGTCGCCACATTACCAAAAGGATGTGGATGCTTTGGAGAGGGTACAGAGGAGGTTCACCAGGATGTTGCCTGGTATGGAGGGCGCTAGCTATGAAGAGAGGTTGAGTAGATGAGGATTATTTACATTAGAAAGACGGAGGTTGAGGCGGGACCTGATTGAGGTCTACAAAATCATGAGAGGTATAGACAGGGTGGATAGCAAGAAGCTTTTTCCCAGAGTGGGGGACTCCATTACTAGGGGTCACGATTTCAAGGTGAGAGGGGAAAAGTTTAAGGGAGATATGCGTGAAAAGTTCTTACGCAGAGGGTGGTGGGTGCCTGGAACACGTTGCCAGCGGAGGTGGTAGAGGCGGGCACGATAGTGTCATTTAAGGTGTATCTAGACAGATACATGAATGGGCAGGGAGCAGAGGGATACAGATCCTTGGAAAATAGGCAACAGGTTTAGATAGAGGATCTGGATTGGCGCAGGCTTGGAGGGCCAAAGGGCCTCTTCCTATGCTGTAATTTTCTTTGTTCTTTGTTCTTTATAAAAGCAGGGATCTACCTCTGAGGCTCTATAACGCTCTGGTCAGGGCACATTTGGAGTAGTGTGCACAGTTTTGGGCCCCATATCTCAGGAAAGATATAGTGGCCCTGGAGTGGGTTCAAAGGAGGTTCACAAGAATGGTCCCAGGAATGAAAAGCTTAACATGTGAGGAATGTGTGAGGACTCTGGGTCTATAATCGATGGAGTTTAGAAGGATGAGGGGGGATCTAACTGAAACTTACAGAACACTGAATGGCCTGGACAGAGTGGATGTTGGGAAGATGTTTCTGTTGGCAGGAAAGACTAGGACCTGAGGGTACAGCCTTAGAGTAAAAGGAAGACCTTTTAGAATGGAGATAAGGAAAATCTACTTTAGCCAGTGTGGTGAATCTATGGAATTCACTGCCACAAAAGGCAATGGAGGCCAGGTCATTGAGTATATTTAAGACAGAGATAGATAGGTTTTTGATTGTCAAGGGGATCAAGGGTTAAGGGAGAAAGCTGGGAGAATGGGGTTGAGAGTCTTGTCAGCCATGATTGAATAGTGAGCAGACTCGTTGGGCTGAATGGCCCAATTTCTGCTCCTATGTCTTATGATCTTATGGAGTGGCACTAAACAATGCATTTTTGTCTCTGTCTCTCTATATCTCTCTCAGCTAGGAAACGTCAAGGATGTCAAGGGGTGGTTGGTGAGACTGTCTCTTAATGGAGATGGGCATAGCCTGGCATTTGTGTGGCACGAATGTCACTTGCACTTGCCAGTCCAAGCCTGGATATTGTCCGGATCTTGTTGCATGTGAACATAGACTGCTTCAGTATCTGAGGGGTCACAAATGGTGCTGAACATTTGCAATCATCGGTGAACATCCCCAATTCTGACCTTATGATGGAGGGAAGGTCACTGATGAAGCAGCTGAAGATGGTTGGGCCTAGGACACTACCCTGAGGAACTCCTGCAGAGATGTCTTCGAGCTGAGATGATTGACCTCCCACAACCACGACCATCTTCCTATGTGTCAGGTATGACTCCAATCACCAGAGAGTTTGCCCCCTGACACCCACTGATTCCAGTTTTTCCAGGGATTCCTCAATGCCACACTCTGTCGAATGCAGCCTTGATATCAAGGGCTGTCACTCTCACCTCACCTCTGGAATTCAGCTTTTTTGTCCATTTTTGAACCAAGGCTGTAAATGAGATCAGGAGCTGAGTGGCCCTGGTGGAACCCAAACTGGGTGTCGCTGAGCAGGTTATTTCTGAGCAGGTGCTGCTTGATAGAACTGTTGATGACACCTTCCATCACTTTACTGATGATCGAGAGGAGACTGATGGGGTGGTAATTGGTCGTGTTGGATTTGTCCTGCTTTTTGTGTACAGGACATCCTTGGGCAATCTTCCACACTGTCGGGTAGATACCAGTGTTGTAACTGTACTGGAACAGCTTGGCTACGGGAGCGGCAAGTTCTGGAGCACAAGTCTTCAGTACTATTGCCGGAATGTTGTCAGGGCCCGTAGCCTTTGCAGTATCCAGTGTCTCCAACCGTTTCTTGATATCACGTGGAATGAATCGAATTGGCTGGAGACTGGTTTCTGTCATGCTGGGGACCACTGAAGGAGGCCGAGATGGATCATCCACTCGGCACTTCTGGCTGAAGATTGCTGCGAAAGCTTCAGCCTTATCTTTTGCACTGATGTGCTGGGCTCTTCCATCATTGAGGATGGGGATATTT
>NC_063348.1:61247272-61250806 GCF_021869965.1 Rhincodon typus
AAATATCCCCATCCTCAATGATGGAAGAGCCCAGCACATCAGTGCAAAAGATAAGGCTGAAGCTTTCGCAGCAATCTTCAGCCAGAAGTGCCGAGTGGATGATCCATCTCGGCCTCCTTCAGTGGTCCCCAGCATGACAGAAACCAGTCTCCAGCCAATTCGATTCATTCCACGTGATATCAAGAAACGGTTGGAGACACTGGATACTGCAAAGGCTACCGGCCCTGACAACATTCCGGAAATAGTACTGAAGACTTGTGCTCCAGAACTTGCCGCTCCCATAGACAAGCTGTTCCAGTACAGTTACAACACTGGTATCTACCCGACAATGTGGAAAATTGCCCAAGTATGCCCTGTACACAAAAAGCAGGACAAATCCAACTCGGCCAATTACCACCCCATCAGTCTCCTCTCGATCATCAGTAAAGTGATGGAAGGTGTCATCAACAGTTCTATCAAGCAGCACCTGCTCAGAAATAACCTGCTCAATGACACCCAGTTTGGTTTCCGCCAGGGGCACTCAGCTCCTGATCTCATTTACAGCCTGGTTCAAAAATGGACAAAAGAGCTGAATTCCAGAGGTGAGGTGAGAGTGACAGCTCTTGAAGGCTGCATTCGACCGAGTGTGGCATCAAGGAGCCCTGGCAAAACTGGAATCAATGGGTATCGGGGACAAACACTCCAGTGGTTGGAGTCAGAAGGTAAGGTTTATAATTAGGGGAAGGGTAATTACAATTCTGTTAGGCAAGAACTGGGTAACATAAAATGGGAACAGATACTGTCAGGGAAGGACACTATTGAAATGTGGAGATTGTTTAAGGAATGCATACTGCATGTGCTCGATATGTTTGTCCCTACCAGGCAGGGAAGATGCGGTCGAGTGAGGGAGCCATGGTTCTCGAAACAGGTCGAACGACTGGTTTAAGAGGAAGACGGATCCTTATACAAGGTTTAGGAAACAAGGAGTGGAAAATGCTCCAGAGGGATACAAGTTAGCCAGGAAGGAGCTGAGGAAAGGGCTTAGGAGAGCTCTAAGGGGGCATGAGAAAACCTTGACAGATAGGATCAAGGAAAACTCCAAGGCTTTTTACACCTACGTGAGGAATAACAGAATGATCAGAGAAAGGGTAGGGCCGATCAAAGATTGTAAAGGGAATTTGTGCACGGAGCCTAAAGAGATAGGAGAGGTCCTTAATGAATACTTTTCTTCGGTATTGACAACTGAGAAGGACCTAGTTGTAGGGGAGGACAGTGTGAAACAGGCTGGTGGGCTAGAGGAGGTCGATGTTAGTAAGGAAGATGTACTAGGAATTTTGAGGAACTTGAAGACAGATAAATCTCCCGGGCCTGATGGGATTTATCCAAGGATTCTATGGGAAGCGATCACAGGGCCTTTGGCGATGATCTTTTCGTCCTCATTGTCCATGGGTGTAGTGCCGGAAGATTGGAGAATGGCAAACGTCATTCCCTTGTTCAAAAAAGGGAACAGGGATAACTCCAGAAATTACAAAATTGGCTGGCCCTTAGAAGACAAAGGGTGTAGTGGACGGAAAATATTCAACATGGTGCTCAGTTACGAGTAGTGTATCACATCTGTTCTGGGTCCTCTTCTATTTGTGATTTTTGTAAATGATTTGGATGAAGGAGCGGAAGGGTGGATTAGTAAGTTCGCGGATGGCATGAAGGTGGATCGAGTTGTGGACAGTGCGGAGGGCTGTTCTAGGTTACAAAGGGACATTGATAGGATGCAGAGCTGGGCTGAGAAGTAGCAGATGGAGTTTAACCCTGAAAAGTGTGAGGTGATTCATTTTGGAAGGACAAATTTGAAAGCAGAATACAGGGTTAACGGAAAGATTCTTGGCAGTGTGGAGGAGCAGAGGGATCTTGGGGTTCATGTCCACAGTTCCCTGAAAGCTGCCACCTAGGTGGATAGAGTTGTTAAGAAGGCGTATAGTGTGTTAGCTTTCATTAATAGACGGACTGAGTTCAACAGCCATGAAGTTATGCTCCAGCTATACAAAAGCCTGGTTTGGCCACATCTGGAGTATTGTGTCCAGTTCTGGTCGCCTCATTACAAGAAAGATGTGCAAGTGTTGGAAAAGGTGCAGAGGAGATTTACCAGGATGTTGCCTGAAATGGAGGGAAGGTCTTACCAGGAAAGGTTGAGAAAGCTAGGGCTTTTCTCTTTCGAACGACGAAGGATGACAGGTGACTTGATAGAGGTGTACAAAATGAGCAAAGGTATCGATAGAGTAGACAGCCAGAGACTTTTTCCTATGGTGAAGGTAGCAATTACGAGGGGGAATAGTTTTAAAGTGAGTGGAGGTAGATATAGGGAGATGTCAGAGGTAGGTTCTTTACTCAGAGAGTGGTAGGGGCGTGGAATGCATTGCCGGAGAGGGTAGTGGAGTCGGCCTCATTAGGGGCATTTAAGCAGCTATTAGATAGGCATATGGATGATAGTATAAGGTAGGGGTGGAGGTTAGATAGACCTTAGGATTAGAGTAAAATTTCGGCACAACATCGCGGGCCGAAGGGCCTGTACTGTGCTGTACTGTTCTATGTTCTATGTTCGATTCTGGAGCAGGTGTGACTTTATATATATAGACAGGGCTCGAGAGGGTTACAAAGTCGGTATAAGAGAACTGAAGAATGGACTTAGAAGAGCTAGAAGGGGGCATGAAAAAGCCTTAAGTGGGTAGGATTAAGGAAATCCCCAAGGCGTTCTATACTTATGTGAGGAACAAGAGGATGGTCAGAGTGAAGGTCGGGCCGGTCAGGGATAGTGGAGGTAATCTGTGCCTGGATTCGGAGGAGGTAGGGGAGGTCCATACTTTGCTTCAGTATTCACCAGTGAGAGGGACCTTGTAGTTTCCGAGGATACTGTGAAACAGGCTGATATGCTTGAACAGGTTGATGTTAGGAAGGAGGATGTGGTAGAAATTTTGAAAAATATGAGGATAGACAAGTCCCCTGGGCCAGACGGGATATGCCCACGGTTGCTGTGGGAAGTGAGGGAAGAGACTGCTGCGCCTTTGGCGATCTTTGCGTCCTCACTCTCCACTGGAGTCGTACCAGATTACTGGAGGGTGGCAGATGTTACTTCCTTGTTCAAGAAAGGGAATAGGGATAATCCTGGGAATTACAGACCAGTTAGTCTTATTTCTGTGATAGGAAATTTATTGGAGAGGATTCTGAGACACAGTATTTATGATTATTTGGAAAAGCATAGTTTGATTAGAAATAGTCAGCCTGGCTTTGTGAGGGGCAGGTCATGCCTCACAAGCCTTATTGAATTCTTTGAGGATGTAACAAAACACATCGATGAAGGTAGAGCAGTGGATGTGGTATATATGGATTTTAGCAAGGCATTTGATAAGGTTCCACATGGTAGGCTCATTCAGAAAGTAAGGAGGCATGGGATTCAGGGAAACTTGGCTGTCTGGTTACAAAACTGGCCGTCCCGATACGGAACTGGCTGTCCGGTTCCGGATAGGGAACTGGCCGTCCGGATAGGGAACTGGCCGTCCGGAT
>NC_063348.1:61250816-61335252 GCF_021869965.1 Rhincodon typus
TCCGGATAGGGAACTGGCCGTCCGGATAGGGAACTGGCCGTCCGGATACAGGATTGGCTGTCCAATAGAAGACAGAGGATGGCAGTAGACAGAAACTATTCAGCCTGTAGCTTGGTGCCCAGTGGTGTTCCGCACGGATCTGTTCTGGGGCCTCTGCTCTTTGTGATCTTTATAAATGACTTGGATGAGCAAGTAGAAGGGTGGGTTAGTAAGTTTGCCGATGACACGAAGGTTGGAGGAGTTGTGGACAGCGTGGAGGGCTGTTGTAGATTGCAATGGGACATTGACAGGATGCAGAGCTGGGCAAAGAAGTGGCAGATGGAATTCAACCCAGAAAAGTGTGAAGTGATTCATTTTGGAAGGTCAAATTTGAATGCAGAATACAGGGTTAATGGCAGGAGTAATGGCATATGGTGTGTTGGCTTTCATTGGCAGGGGAATTGAGTTTAAGAGCTGCGAGGTTATGCTGCAGCTCTATAAAACCCTGGTTAGACCACACTTGGAATATTGTGTGTAGTTCTAGTCGCCTCATTATCGGAAGAATGTGGAAGCTTTAGAGAGGTGCAGAGGAGATTTACCAGAATGCTGCCTGGAATGGAGGGCAGGTTTTAAGAGGAAAGGTTGAGAGAGCTAGGGTTTTTCTCATTGGAGCGAAGAAGAATGAGAGGTGACTTGATAGAGGTGTACAAGATGATGGGAGGCATAAATAGAGTGGATAGTCAGAGACTTTTTCCCAGAGCAGAAATGACTATTACTAGGGGGTATAATTTTAAGGTGATTGGAGGAAGGTATAGAGGATATGTCAGAGGTAGGTTCTTTACACAAAGAGTGGTGGGTGCATGGAATGCACTGCCAGCGGTAGCAGTAGAGTCAGATACATTAGGGACATTTAAACGACTCTTGGATAGGCACATGAATGATAGAAAAATGAAGGGTATGCAGGTTAGTTTGATCTCAGAGTAGGATAATAGGTCGGCACAACATGGTGGGCTAAAGGGCCTGTACTGTGCTGTATTGTTCTGTGTTCTATGTTTGTTGCATGCAGAGTGCAGATGCTCTCTGAAACAGTCTCCGAGTCTATGCTTGGTCTCACTGATGTAGTGGAGGCCACATCGGGAGCAGCAGATACAGTAGACCAAGTTGACGGATGTTTTTCTTCTTTTTGCTATACCTGCCCCTACACCTCCCCCCTCACCTCCATTCAAGGCCCAAAACAAACTTTTCATATCAGATAGGGGTTCACCTAAACATCCGTCAATTTGGTCTCCTCTATTGCTGCTCCCAATATGGCCTCCTCTCCAACAGTGAGACCAAGCGTAGACTTGGAGACCGTTTTGTAGAGCATCTGCGCTCTGTATGCGACAAACGACAACACCTTCTGGTCACCAACCATTTCAACTTCCCCTCCCACTCCCTGGGTGATACGTCCATCCTGGGCTTCCTCCAGTGTCACAACGGCACGACCCACAAACTCGAAGAACAACACACCTCATATTCTGCCTTGGGAGCCTACAGCCTGATGGCCTAAACATGGAATTCACCAGTTTTAAAATCTCCCCAACCCTGGCCTCATCCATGTCCAACTCTCCCTCTCATCCCCGCCTCCTTGAACTGACACAACCTGTCCATCTTCTCTCCCACCTATCCACCCCACCCATCCCACTGACCAATCCTCACCTCTCCCTACCTGCACTCACCTATCACCATCCCATCTACCTGCCCCAGTTCCACCCCTCCTCTCTCTATCTATCTCCCAGCTTTCTTCCCACTCCCCATTCTAAAGAAGGGCCCGACCCGAAATGTCAACTTTCTTGCTCCTCTGATGTTGCCTGGTCTGCTGTGTTCTTCCAGCTCCACACTATGTTGTCTCTGACTCCAGCATCTGCAGTTCTTGCTAACTCTCACTGTTATACTTGCATTAAGTTTATATTAAACTGAATGAACAAAAGCATAAGATATTGTATTATGTGACTGCAATTGCCAATGCAACTACAGTAAGAAAATATTTTTTTATTACCCAAGCACCACAGCCCCTACCCTCAATGAAAAATCATGTTAAAACATCATTTTGCTTAGTTTAGATTTTTAAAAAAACTTTGATGACATTTTATCTTCTGGATAAGGCAGAAATTCTAATTTAACTATAAAATATGTAGATCTTAAAGGGATTTTTAATGTATCGTGAAAAGAATTATTAAATTTTTAATTGCAATAAGAAATGCAAATCATTGAACAGTTTGTGTCCGTTTCTGAACAAGCACTTTGTAACTTGGGTTTTGCATCAACTTTGTTGTATACGCAGCACCCATAGCCTATGTTTAGAATATCATTAACTGCACTACTGAGTAAAATTAAATACATTAAACCACTCACAGTCACCTCAAACTGAGAGAATTTCTCAAATGAGGCAGAGAAGTGAGGCATTGCTTAGGTGAGTGGAGCACCGCAGTGCATTTAGCTCTCAGGAGCACACTGTGTCTCAAACATTTGAGCAACAGATGAAGCTAATCATTTTACACTGCTTCTGACCACTAGATATGGGGATAAGGTAGGAGTTTGGCACTTGATAATAAAGCTGGACTGGATAACTGAATTGGCGTAGACATGATGGGCTGAATGGCCTTCTTCTGCAACATAATAATTGTGATTCTGATACATCGTTAATTCCAAAAATTTGTTCATTCACTTTTAGTATTGCCATCTTCTTTTGCATGTGTCATCAAGTCTTTTCCATTTAATCTACTTTGCCCTTCATCCTATCAAAGATTTTCAATTTTGTTCTTCCCACCCTTCTGTCTCTGTACATGTTACGACCTATTACATCTCTAACATTTTATAAAATATAGAGGAAGTTATCACTGAAACATTAAGTCTATCCCATCTTATGTTCTTTGTTCATATGTCATTAAAGCAAGCACGTATGCATAATCAACAAGGAAGGCAAATGGTATGATGGCCTTCAAAGAGCTTTGCATATTAACATAAAGATGGCTTGCTGCAATTATATAGCCTTGGTGAGGCCACATTTGGATTGCTGTGGACATTTTTGGGTCTTGTCTCGGGAACGACATTACTCAGCACGGACTGGAGCAGGCCCAGAAGCACGGGCTTGTGGTGGTGGTGGAAGCAGGTTTGAGTTCTCAGCGGCTTCTGCATTGTTGAGGCGGTCCTAGCGCCAACTCATGGCTGCTGCTGCAGGGGTGAGTTTGAGTATCCAGTGATGTCTGCTGCCAGCATAGATTCATGGAGGAATTGGTGGAAGCAGGTTTGGGTCAGTACGAGACCCGGTGGCATCACCAGCAGCTGCATCAGCGAGGTGGGCCCACAGCAGATACATTGCGGCGGCAGAGTTGAGTTCAGGCTGGGTTGACACGCAGCAGCGAGGGTGCTATCTAAATTGGTGAGGTCCAGCAAGAACTCAGTGATGAGAGCATTGGTGGAGGCCAGATGGTGCCGAACAGTGATTTTTGTGACTTTTGTTGCAGTGGCGATGCTTCAGCAAAAGGGATTTGGCCATAAGGCCCATGGTCCATGATGCAGCACTCAACAAGAAGCGCTGCAAAGTTGGATATTTCTTTATTTCTTCATTTTTCTGCCTTTATATTCTATGATTTGGTGTATTTGTCTGTGTTTTAAGATGACATTGGAGACTGATGACACCACACATTTTTCACTGTAGTTTGCAACAAGATACACATGACAATAAATAACTCAAATAAGCACTGGAGTTCACGAGACTAACTCCAGGAGGACAGTCTTAATGAGGAGAAATTGAGGAAACTGGGCCTGTATTCCGTTAAGCTTCGAAGAATGGGAGGTGATTTAAATTAAATTTACAAGAGTGTTACAGAGTATGACAGAGTGTATTGAGATAGGTTGTTTCCTCTGGCTAGTGGCTTGAGAACCAGAAGACATAATCTCAGGATAAGGGGAGGCCATTTAAGACTGTGACGGAGAGGAACTTCTTCACAGGGAGGATAATGATTTGTCTACTCCAGAGGGCTGTGGAAGCTCAATCATTGAACATGTTCAAGTCAGAAATTGCTAGATTTCTGGTGACAAGTGCCATCAATGGGTATGCAAATAGCACAGCAAGTGGTGTTGACATACATGATCAAAGCCATGATCTAACTGAACTATGGTGCAGGCTCAACCGGCTAAATGGTCTGCTCCTGTGCTTATGTTCCTAGCCTGCAGTTATTTTCAGAGTTTTGTTTTATTTCAGATTTCCTGCAACTGAAGTATTTCCCGTCCATAAATGAAGCTTCATAGAAACATACAAAATACAGTATCCCATTCCCACTTTCTCTCCATACCCTTTGGTCCCTTTAGCTGCAAGGGCCATGTCCAGCTCCTCTTGAATAGATCTAATGAGCTGACCCCAACTGCTTTCTGTGGGGGAGAATTTCACAGGCTCACAACTGTCAGTGAAGAAATTCTTCCTCATCTCAGTCCTGAATGGCTTACCCCTTATTCTTAGACTGTGTTTATCCTTTATTCTCAGATTTCACTTTCAGCATTAGAATTTCAGCAACATAACCTTTAGAAATGTAGTAAGATTAAACTGAAATCAAATCAGAAAATATCTAACTCTACCTTGGAGGAACCACTTTAAAGCACTGTCACTGGCATATGGATACAGATAGAAAAGCTTGAACAGGAATTGTTATCAGTTAGAAGGGGGATATTTGACTATTAGGGATGAAAACACTTCAGACTAGTAATCAGCTGAATATCATGGTGATTCGGAAGATATAAAATGTAGACAAATGTACGTGGTAACCGTTTTACAAATATTAATGTAAAAGGAACATTATCAATCATAGTACCATTGCATATCACTTACACGATGCACTGCAAATAACTCACCAGGGCTGTCTCAACAGCACATTCCCAATCTACAACCTTTACCATATGAAAGGTCAAGGGCAGCAGATACACAGAAACAGCACCACCTGTAAATTCCCCTCCAAGCCACACACCATCCTGAATTGGAACAATATCACTGTTCCTGCACTGTTGTTGTGTCAAGATCCTGTTACTCCTTTCTTAACAGCACTGTGGGTGTCCCTACATCCCAAGGACATCAGCAGTTCAAGATCACCACTTTGCAATTCCAAGAGGGAAATGGAGACTAAACTAGCCAGCAATGCTCCCATCCCATGATCAAATATTAAGAAATCATTGTGATTTTTAGATTGAGACTGACAATATATCCTGTTATGGTAAAACAAACTTGTCTCAGCATGCAAAGCAGCAAAAGAAATTATTAAAGATGATAACATAATCAAATGACATCATATAATTTAGGACAAACATTTTCTTGTCACGCAAAGACAATGGTTTACATATGAAGGTATCAGTCGCAAAACATCTTTGGCCAGAAATGTTCATCAGCATTTCTGAGCATTAAATGTTCAGTTAAAAAACAGTTAGATCACAGCACAACAATTATTCAAGTACACTGCTGATGATTTCCAGAGATACTAAGTCCAAAGGCTAGAAATAACTAGCAGTGCACTGTTTGAAACATGTAGACATGAACCTGCACAAAACTGATGGGAAACTAAGCTCTTAATGGCTGGCCAAATCACAGTTGCATGAGCAATGGAAGGGGAAGTGGATGGAAGTGCTGAGCGCTCATCAGAAATACAGTGGAGAAAGAAAATAAGATCAACAAAGTCATGCAAAGCTGAAAGGAAACTACTCATCAGTTTTTCTCATTTTAAAATAGAATCTTTCCATATCAATTTCAGAGATGTAATTTAAAAAAAAAATTTTAACTTTGTATGTACATCACCATGGATACATTTAAACACAGGCAAAATACCTGAACTTAACGTGTAAATAAAGAAGCAACGAGGAAAGGTAAATTGTGTTATGGGCAAATTTCTGTCCAATGATATCACTTTTAAATCTAAAACAGTTTTTGGGAAGTTGTAAGCTACTCCTCTGACTGTGTTTTTCAATTGGTTTCAAGTACCTGCATATATTTAAAGCGACAGATTCTCTGCATCTTTAATATTGCATCAACTTCACTTTCCACCATTCAGTACTAGAACTTTTTGGCCCACCGTAATCACATATTTTCTGCCATTAAAAACAGCACCAGCAATTGGCAAGGTGCCCAATCAACAAATGGATTAACATAAATATCAATACTCCAAACGCGTACTTCATTGGAAATTCTCAACTAGAAAGCAAATACCAACAAAATAATTAAATAAAAAGTCACAGCTTATTTACGTAACCTTGCAAATTATTGTGTACTTTTGTTTATTGGAATTTTCCACTTACTTACCAGAATTTAATATCATTAAGTTAGGAAATTACTGGCTGGCATATTACTGGGACTTGAAGAAATGACAAAGTATCTCAATTACATTTTCAACAATTAATGTTTTGTACTGCACTGTACTCCTCAGCTTTGTCTTTTTTAAGGTTGGCAACCCTAAAGTTGGAACCAAAAACTTGAAAAAAAGAGACTGAAGTCATAAAATAAAAATTATTAAACAGTAATGAATCCTTCTAAATTGTGCATTTAAGTTTCACTGGTGCACAGATTTTTTTTGAAATTCATAAGTGGAAACCACTGAACTTCCTGCGTACGAACTGATGCTGATAACCATTTAATGCAAACTACATAACCTAAGCTTACCATCAGGCTGAGATTTAAAAATATATCTCTAAGAGACAAAATCAAAAACAGCTGGAATAATTATATTCTCACTAAGTCATTTCTTTTTCCTGGTAAGTTTATCCATAACAGCACAGGCTGAAGTCACAATATTGTGCACTTCATGTCAAATGAAATTGAGTATCTTTAATCAAGGTGAACAATCAAGCAACTTTTGCATAAACCGGACATTAAAATCAATAATGCAACTATTAATGGCGAGACTTAAGCTCAGATCCATTCTTAAGATATGTTTTTCAGTTGTGAAGTAGTAATATTAGACTTGAAACTTTAATGTAACTTCTCTCCCCACAAATGCTGTCAGGCCTGCTGAATTTCTTGAACACTTTGTTTTTATTTCTGGTCTCCAAAATGCACATTGCCTTTATCTGTTTAGATAATGTATTCTGAGTTCAATTACTACTTCTGATTAATTAATTTGGATAGCTTCTTGTGGGGCATACTCCTACTTATACAAACATATAAAATTGGAGCAGAAATAGGCCTTTTAGCCCTTGAAGCCTGTTCCACTATTCCATTAGATCATGGTTGATGTGTTTGTTTCTCAAATTCCAGATTCCCATTTATCCCCAATAACTCTTGATTCCCTTGAACAAGAATCTAACCATTTATTTCTTAAAAATATTCAATGATCTTTTATCCACTGCCTTCTGAGGCAGAGTGTTCTAAAGTGACACAATCTTCAAAATGAAATTCTTACCACCTCTGTCATTAAAGTGGCCTTGGATAGTGAAGAGAAAGTAAACATTCTCCATTCCATTTTCCCATTTTCTCCATCTACATCACATCTGTTCTGACGATGCCATCTTCCACATGAGTAAAGCAGAATATTTCCGAGGCCCCCAACAGAGCATTACCCAGCACAATGGTGGATAGAGGCCTCAGTCATGTCTAACAAGTTTCCCAATGTCTTCCCTCACCTCTTCTCTTTCCTCCCACAATACCAATAGGATCCCTCTGACCCTCACTTTCCACTCCACCAGCATATGCATTCAAAGTATCATAACCCACCATTTCCACCACCTCCTGTGGAATTCCATCATAAAGATACATATTTCCCTCCCCTCCCCTGTCAGTATTCCACAGGGACCTCCTGGTCCACTCCTTCTCCACTTTCAGCACATCCCCAAGACACCCTCCGATGTAACCGCAGATGGTGTAAACCTGCCATTTACTTCCACCCGCTTCACTATCCAAGGCTCCAGACACACTTTCCGCGTTAAGCAGTGATACGCCTGCACTTCATTCAATCTGGTTTAAGTATTTGCTGCTCACAACGTGGTGTCTACACTGGGGAGATGAAACGCAGGCTAGGCGACCACTTTATGGAACACCTAGGTTCGGCCTACAAAAATGACCGAGCTTCCAGCTGTCTGCCACTTCAAAACACCCTGTGTTCCTTAGCCAACATTTTTATCTCAGAGACAGAAAGGACTGCAGATACCGGAAGCTAGAGTCAATAAATGTGGAACTGGAAAAGCACAGCAGGTCAAACAGCATCCGAGGAGGAGGAAAGTCAACATTTCGGGCCAAAACCGTTCGTTCAGGACTGGAGTTCTCAGGCCTGCGACAGTGCTCCAGTGAATCTCAGAGCAAGCTGGAAGAACAGTATTTTATTATCTGTTTGGGAACCCGGCAGCCTTCAGGCCTCAACATAGAGTTCAATAATTTTAGGGCCTGAACTTCTTTTACCATGTCTTTTACCCAATCCCACACACCTAGACCGGATCGTGACATGGGCTGGAGTTGGAATTCTTGAAATTGGATAAGTCATCAGGGCCATATGGATTGGTCCCTGCGATGTTGAAGGTGGGCAGAAAGGAAGTGGCAGATGCTCTGAGGATTATTTTCCAATTTTCACGAAACACACGTGAAGTCGCTTCACTTGACGAAGGAGCAGCGCTTCGAAAGCTTGTGATTTTAGATAAACCTGCTGGACCAGAACCTGGTGTCATATGTCTTCTCACTTTCTTAAGGCAAGGTCATGCCTTACAAATTGGATTGATTTCTTTGAGGGAGTTATGGATGTTATCTACATGGATTTTACTAAGGCATTTGACAAGGTCCCACATAGCAGACTGGTCCAAAAAGTAAAACCCCATGGGATACAGGGTAATGTGTCAAATTGGATCTAAAGTTTGCTTAGTAACAGGAATCAAAGGGTAATGGTCGATGGCTGCCCTTGTGAATGGAAAGCTGTTTCAAGTGATGTTCCACAGGGATCAGTGTTGGGACACCTGCTGTTTTATACATTAATGATGTGGACTTGAATGTAGAGGGCCCAATTGGGAAATTTGCAGACAACATAAAAATTGGCCATGTAGTGGATAGTGTAGAGGATAAATGTAAGGTCTAAAATGATATAGATGGGTTGGTGACGAGGCCGGGAAAATGGCAAATGGAGGTAAACTCTGATAAGCGCGAGGTAATGCATTTAGGGACGT
Source organism: Rhincodon typus (assembly GCF_021869965.1). NCBI lineage: Eukaryota > Metazoa > Chordata > Chondrichthyes > Orectolobiformes > Rhincodontidae > Rhincodon > Rhincodon typus. The sequence goes on from NC_063348.1 coordinate 61,259,958, forward strand.
CAAACAGTAAAAGGGAACACATTATAAATGAGAAGATACTGAGAGGGGTAGGTGAAGTGAGAGATCTTGGCATGTAAGTGTACAAGTCCCTAAAGACAGTAGTATAGGTTGTAAAGATAAGGTTCTAAAGAAGGCATATGGATGTTCTCCTTCATTGGCAAAGACATAGAAGACAAAAATAGGATATAATGACAAAACTGTATAAGACACTGGTGAGGCCACAACTGGATTAATGCATGCAGTTCTGGTACCCACATTAGAGGAGTGACTATGCAGAGAAGCTTTACTAGAATGTCGCCAGGGCTGGAGAATTGTAGGTATAAGGAGAGATTGGAGAGGTGGGGGTTGTTTTCCTTCAAACAGAGAAAGCTGAGGGGTGACATGATTCAGGTCTACAAAATTGTGAGGGATAGAGATTGAGAGACAGGAGGAACCCGTTTCCCTTGGCAGAGAGTTCAAAAATCAGGAGTCACAGATTCAAGTTAAGTGGCAGAAGAATGACAGGGGATGTGACGAAAAAGTTTTTTACGCAGAGGCTGGTGGGTGTCTGGGATTTGTTGCCTGAGCTGTTGTTGGAGGCAAAGACTAAACTCTTAGATAAAAGTAACTGGATCTGCACCTTAAGTGCTGGGAGCTGCAGGGCTATACACCATGTGCATGAAGATGGGATTAGAACAGGCATCTGGTGTCTTTGGGTTGGCATGGACAAAATGGGCCAAATGACCCCCTTCTGTGTTGTATCATTTCTATGGTTGGTCTCACTACAGCCAACCTATTTTCACCAACTTATGGTCTCCAGTCTTTTTTACCCCACTTACCATCATCCATCTCTTTGACTGCCTAACTACCCCTTTACACCCACCCTACCTAATATGTATATTCCATCTTTTCCTAGCTACCAGTTCTGATGAAGTGTCACTGGACCCAAGACGATAACTCAGCTTTCTTTCCGCAGATACAACAAGATCGAGTCTCTCTAGATATTTGTTTTTGATCCTTACATTTAGCTTCAGTTCCCTCTCATAAAGGAATATATTCCATCAACCTTCTTCATTAGATGCAATACATGCATACTAACTTTCTGTGGTTCACACACCAGAACAACTAGATTCCTTTGCACTTCAGAATTCTGCAGTCATTCTCCATTTAAGTAATACTCTGCCTTTTTATTCTTCCTGACAATTCACAATTTCCCAAATTATACTCCATCTGCCAGATCTTTGCACATTCACTCAAACTATATCTGTCCGAAAATTCTCTATATGTTCTTCAGAACAGACTTTCCTACTATCTTGTGAATTTACATACCATGCCCCTCATCTAAGTAAATGATGCATATTGAAAGAAAGCTGAGGCCCCAGCTTGGACCTTTGTGGGACTCCATTTGTCACATTCTGTCAATCAGAAAAAGAGCTATGTTTTTATTCATTCCTGGGTTGGAAACATCGCTGGCTGGTCAGCATTTATTGCCTGTGTGTAGTTGTCATTGAGAAGGTGGTGAGCTGCCTTCTTGAACTGCTGCAGTCCATGTACTGTAGGCAGACCAACACTGCCAGTAGAGAGTAAATTCCAGGATTATGAGTGAAAACAGAAGTCGCTGGAAAAGCTCAGCAGGTCTTGCAGCATCTGTGAAGAGAAATTGGAGTTAATTTTTCGAGTCTGGTGACCCTTCTCCAGAACAGCTCTGAGGAAGGGTCACCGGACCCAAAATGTTAACTCTGATTTCTCTTCACAGTTGCTGCCAGACCTGCTGAGCTTTTCCAGCAACTTCTGGTTTTGTTTATGATTTACAGCATCAACAGTTCTTTTGTTTTTTACCCACGATTATGACCAAGCAACAGTGAAGGAACGGCAAATGGTTTCCAAGTCAGGACGATGAATGGCTTGGAGGGGAGCTTGCAGGTGGCGGTGGTCCCATGTATCTGCTGCTCTTGTTCATCTAGATGGAAGTGGTCTTGGTTTTGGGAGGTGCTGTCTGAAGATCTTGGTGAATTTTGCAGTAAAGCCTGTAGATAGTACACACAGCTGCTGTTGAACGTTGGTGATGGAGAGAATGGATGCTTGAGGATGCGATGCCAATCAAGCGGGCTGATTTGTACTGGATGGTTCACGCTACCTGAGTGTTGTTGGTGCTGCATCCATCCAGGCATCACACTTCTGACTTGTGCTGGTGGACAGGCTTTGGGGAGAGAGGAGGTGAGTTATACACCACAGTATTCTTAGCCTCTGACCTGCTCTTGTAACCAGTGTTTCTGTGGCAAGTCCAGTTGAGTTTCTAGTCAATGGTAACCCCAAGGATGTTGATAGTGAGAGATTCAGTGATGGTAACACCATTGAATGTCAAGCAGTGGTTAGACTGTCTCTTATTGGTGATGATCATTGCCTGGGATGTGTGGCATGTATGTTTATTGCCACTGGTCAGCCCAAGTCTGGATATTGCCCAGATCTTGTTGCATTTGAACACAGACTCCTTCACTATGAGGAGTCATGAACAGTGCTGAACACTGAGCAATCATCAGTGAATATCCCCACTTCTGACCTAATGATGGAGGGAAAGTCATTGATGAAGTAGCTGCATGGGGCCTAGTTCACTACCTCGAGGAATTCCTGCAGAGATATCCTGGAGCTGAAATGACTGACCTCCAATAACCACAACAATCTTCCTACGTGCCAAGTATGCCTCCAACCAACGGACAGTTTGCCTCTGACACGCACTGATTCCACTTTTGCTGAGGCTCCTTGATGTTACTTTAGGTCGAATGCAATCTTGATGTCAAGGGCTGTATCCAACACCTCACCCTTGGAATTCAGCTCTTTTGTCCACATTTGAACAAAGGCTATAATGAGGTCAGGAGCTGAGTGGCCCCATTGGAACCCAAACTGGGCGCCAGTAAGCAGGTTATTGCCAAGCAGGTGCTGCTTGATATCACTGTACTTCACACATTCGATTGTTTTACTAATTATCAAGAGTAAACTAATAGGGTGGTAATTAACCAGGTTGGATTTGTTCTGCTTTTTGTGTACAGGACATACCTGGACAAATTTCCACATTGTTGGGTAGATGCCAGTTGTATCTGTACTGGAAGAACTTAGCTAGGCAACAGCAAATTCTGGAACACAAGTCTTCAGTACTATTGCTGCACTGTTATCTAGGCCCCAAGCCTTTGCACTATCAAGTGCCTCCATCCATTTCTTGATATCACATGGAATAAATCAAATTGGCTGTACACTAGTATCTGTGATGCTGGAGACCACTGGAGACCGATGAGATGGATCTATTCAGCACTTCTTGCTGAAAACTGCTGCCAACGCTTCAGCCTAATCTTTTGCATTGTTGTGTAGAGCTCTTCAGACATTGATGACGGGGCTATTTGTGGAGTCTCCTCCTCCAGTGAGTTGTTTAATTGTCCACCACCATTCAGAATTGGATGTGGCAAGACTGCAGAGCTTAGATCTGTCGATCACTTGCTGTTTATGCTTTGGCATGCAAGTAGTCCTGGGTGGTGGCTTCACCAGGTTGACACCTCATTTTTAGGTATGCCTGGTGCTACTCCTGGCATGCCCTCTGCACTCTCCATTGAACCAGAGTTGATCTCCTAGCTTGAATGTAATGGTTGAATGGGGGATATGCTGAGCCATGAGGTTACAGATTGTGGAGCACAATTTTGATGCTATTGTTGGCCCACAGCGTCTCATGGATGCCCAGTCTCGAGCTGCTACATTTGTTCAAATTGTGCCCCGTTTAGCTCAGTGACAGTGCCACACAACACAATGGAGATTATTTTAAATATCAAGACCCGTTTACATACATGCTGTTTTCTACCAGTCAGCTAATCTTCCATCCATGCTAATTTATCACTCATTACGCTATGAGCTTTTATGTTCCACAATATCCTTTGATAGGCATCTTACCAAAAGGTTTCTGGAAATCTAAGTCTAGTACAATTACAATTTCTCCTTTATCCACAGCACATTTTATTCCTCCAAAGGACTCCAATAAATTGGTGAAACATGGGATTCCCTTTGAGGAAATCATGCCAATTCCTCCCAATTACCTTGAGTCAAGTGGATCATTACAATTTCTTTAATGATCAACTCTAATACCTTCCCCACGATTACCTTCAAGATAACTGACCTATAGTTTTCAGTTTTCGTTCTCTCCTTATTGAGTAGAAGGGTTATATTTGTTATTTTCCAGTCTAATGGAATCTTTCCTGAATCGAGGGAATTTTGGAAAATTAACATCAACGTGTCCAATGCCTCGTCAGCAACCCCCTTTAAGGCCACAAGATGAAGTACAGCTGGACTCAGATGTTAGTCCAAATTTCCATCAGATTGCTTCATACCACTTCCCTCATGTTTGTAATTTCCCAAAGGCCCACTCTCCCTTCCTGCTTTGCAACTATTACTGAAATGATTTTTGTATTCTCTACAGTGGACAGCGATGTAAAATATTTGTTTGCTTCATCCATCACTTCGTTTTTGTCTCATGTCAACTCCCAAACTCACTCTGTAAAGGTTGAACACACAATTTACATACTCTTTTCCTTTTTAAATACATGTAGGAATTCTTGTTATCTGGTCCCAGCTAGCTTCATCACAAACTCTCATTTCTTTCTCAAGATTAGACTTTCAGTCATTCTCTGCTGTTCTTTATATTCTCATCAATCATCTGAACTGCCATGCATCCTTGGGCATTTAATTGTTCTTCATGTTGATATTTTCCCTAACCTGCCTTAGTTAATCATGGATGATGGATCCTCCCTTTAAAAGTTTAGTTTATATTGGGAATATACTCTGAACCTCAGAGCTGTTACAACGCAGAATGGCAGGCATCTCGTCCTTACACCATGGTTGCACTTACATCAGTTGTTACCTAGTGCCAATTTCCTGCCTTTTCCCCATATCCTTGAACATCACTTCCATCCAATGCCTTTCTGAATGCCTCAATTGAACCTGCCTCCAACACATTTTAAGGCAGTGTATTCCATACCCTACCACTCACTATGTGAAAAAGCTTTTCTCCCATCATCCTTACTTTGCACACCACTTTAAATCTACGCTCTCATTCATTTTTCTTCCAGCCGCTCATGATTTTGAAAACGTCTGTCAGATCATGCAGCCTTCTTCTCTCTAAGGGGAACAGTCCCATTGTCATAAATCGCTTTTGCACTCTCTTCAATGCATTCACATCTTTCCAATAATATCACGTCCACAGCTGTGCACAAGACACTAGCTGTGACCTAGCAAGTATTTTAAACAAATTCATCATCACCTTCCTACTCTTGTACTCTATGCCTCTATTAATAAAGCCAAGAACATTGTATGATTTACTAACTGTATCTGTGCAGACACACACAACTCCTTCTGCTCCTGCACCCCCTTTAAATATATAATTTGGGTGAAGAGATCAAAGGTATGATAGCTAGATTTGTAGTGACATAAAGATAGGTAGGCAAGTGAGTTGTGAAGAGGACATAAGGAGCCTTCCAAAAGGGATACAGACAGGCCATGTAAGTGGGTGAAAGATCTGGCAAATGGAAAACAATGTGGGAAAATGTGAAATTGACCATTTTGGCAAAAAGAATAAAAAAATTAACTAAATGATGAGAGATTGCAGAGATTCTGAGATGCAGAGAGATCTGTGTGCCCTACTGCAAGAATCACAGAAGGTCAGGATGCAGGAATAGCAAATGATCAGGAAAGCTAATAGAATGTTATGGCTTATTGCAAAAGCAATTGAATGTAAGGGTAGAGAGGTTATGCTTCAATTATACAGGGCATTGATGAGACTCCCATCTGGAGTGCTGTGTACAGTACTGGATACTGTACTTACAGAAAGATGCTGATGCTTTGGAAACAGTCGGGAAAGGTTTACTTGATTAATACCTGAAATGAGCAGGTTGCGTTATGAGGGTAGGCTAGACAGGCTAGGCCTGGATCCACTGGAATTCAGAAGCATTAGAGGCGAATTAATTGAAACATATGAGATCCTGAGGGGACTTGACCAAGTTGACGTTGAAAGGATGTTTCCTCTTGTTGGAGAATCCAGAACTAAGGGCCATAGTTGAAAAATAAGGAGGCGCCCATTTAAAACAGATGAAATTTTTTTTTCTTTCTCAGAGAGATGGGAGACTTTGGAATTCCTCAAAAATCAGTGGATGTAGAATCTTTAAACATTTTTAAGGCATAGCATATAGATTATTGATTACCAAGGAGATGAAAGATTATTGGGGATATCCAGGAATGTAGAGGTGAGGTTAAAATCAGATCAGCCATAATCTTATTGAATGGCAGGGCAAGCTCAAAGAGCCAAGTAGCCAACACTTGTTCCTCGTTGGTATGTTTGCATTGCATCCCCAATTTTATATTGATCAGAAGGATATTAAAAGACAAAGTACACGACTTCTCATATCTCCGTATTGAATCTCATCTGCCACCTATCCAACCACTCCATCAATTTGTCAATGTTCTTTGGAGTTCCACACTGTCCTACTAACATTCTTCCAAGTTTTGCATCATCTGCAAACTTTGAAATAGCCTCCTACACACCAAGATTCAGATCATTAACATCACTTCTGCCGACATCGCAGCTGACCATATTGCTTTTCCGCTTCTGCCCAAATGACCATTCCCATACACACACCCACTCCTGAGCCAGTCTCCACCCGCACTCCCAGGTCCAGCTCTACACCTAGCCCCAGAGACAAACCCAGCCGGGTATTCATCATTCCCTCAGACCTCCCTTTCACTAAGGATGAACGGTCACTCCTTAGCAAAGGACTTACCTCCATTCCCCTGCGCCCACACATCAACAAATTCTGTACATGCCTAGATGTCGAACGCTTTATCTGTTGCCTCCATGCCTATTTCTTTGACTGGGAGTCTTACCCACCCTCTACAGACTCCTTCTCCAGCCTCCAACAAACTTCATCCTCCTAGGCACTCCTCCTTGGCTTCCTACCCTCCTTCGACCTCTTCATCTCCAACTGCAATCTCGACATCAATTGCTTAAATCTCTCCACCCGTCACTCACTCCAACCTCACCCCAATGAAACGTGCAGCTCTCTGCTCCAACCCCAACCTCACCATCAAACCCGCTGATAAGGGGTGGGGCTGGTATGGCGTACTGACCTCCACATCGCACAGGCCAGGCGCCAACTCTCTGACACCTCTTCCTACTGTCCCCTCACTTAGGACCCCACCCCTGATCATTAAACCTTTATCTCTCAGACCATCGCAGACCTTATCACCTCAAGAGCCTTCCTATCCACAGCCTCTAATTTCATCATTCCCCAACTCTGCACCACCCGTTTCTATATTATTCCCAAAATTCACAAACTTGACAGACCTGGTCGACCCATTTGTCTCTGCCTGCTCCTGCCCCACTGAACTCATCGCCGCTTACCTCGACTCCGTTTTTTTCTCCCCAGGTCCAGGAACTCCCCACCTATGTTCAGGATACTACTCGTGCCCTCCACCTCCTCCAAGCTCATCAGTTCATGTCAGCAAATTCTATTTATGTCCACATAGTGGTCCTTACTTAGATTTAGATACGAGAGTTTGAACCAATCTCTCCCTTTCAATCTGAATGTAAAATTCAATCACATTGTATTTGTTGCTACTTCAGTGCCTTAACTCTGTCACATCACACAGCACTAAATCTAAATATAACCTACTCTTCAGTTAGTTCCAAAATGTGGTGCACAAAGTAACTACCTTGAAAGCAATCCTGGAGCACTTCATCCAGGCTCTTACTGCTAAACTGTTTTTTCCAGTTTTTGTGTAGACTAGAAGTACCCATAATTATTGCCAAGCGTAGGATGGCTAATTTGGTTCTACTTTTTAAGAGGGGCGTAGACATGATCCAGGAAGTTACAGATTGGTAAGTCTCGCATTAGTGGTAGGGAATCTACTGCAGAAAAACTATTGTGTAAAAAAACCTTGTCTTGCACATCTTTAACATAGAACATAGAACATAGAGCAGTACATCACAGTACAGGCCCTGCAGCCCACGATGTTGTGCCGACCTATTATCCTACTAAGATCAATCTACCCTGCATACCCTACATTTTACTATCCTCCGTGTGCCTATCCAAGAGGTGCTTAAAACTCTCTAAAGTATCTGACTCCACTACTGCTGCCGGCAGCGCATTTCACACGCCCACCACTCTCTGTGTGAAGAACCGACCTCTGACATATCCCCTATACCTTCCTCCAAACACCTTAAAATTATCACCCTCGTAATAGTCATTTCTGCCCTGGGAAAAAGTCTCTGACTATCCACTCTATCTATGCCTCTCATCATTTTGTAAACCTGTATCAAGTCACCTCTCCTTCTTCGCTCCAATGAAAAAAGCCTTAGCTCCCTCAACCTTTCCTCAGAAGACCTGCTCTCCAGTCCAGGCAGCATCCTGGTAAATCTCCTCTGCACCCTCTCTAAAATTTCCACATCTTTCCTATAATGCGATGACCAGAACTGAACACAATATTCCAAGTGTGGTCTAACCAGAGTTTTATAGAGTTGCAGCATAACATCACGGCTCTTAAACTCAATTCCCCTGCCAATGAAAGCCAACACACCATACGCCTTCTTTACAACCCAATCAAATTGGGTAGCAACCTTGAGGGATCTATGGACGTGGACCCCAAGATCCCTCTGTTCCTCCACACAGCCAAGAATCCTGCCATTAACCCTGTAGTCTGCATTCAAATTCGACCTTCCAAAATGAATCACTTCACACTTTTCTGGGTTGAGTTCCATCTGCCACTTCTTTGCCCAGCTCTGCATCCTGTCAATGTCCCGTTGCAACCTACAACAGCCCCCCATGCTCAACTCCACCATCTTCATGTCATCGGCAAACTTACTAACCCACCCTTCTACTTCCTCATCCAAGTCATTTATAAAGATCACAAAGAGCAGAAGTCCCAGGACAGATCCCTGCGGAACAGCACTGGTCACCGAGCTCCAGGTTGAGCACTTTCCATCTACTACCACCCTCTGTCTTCTATTGGACAGCCAGTTTTGTATCCAGACAGCCAAATTTCCCTGAATCCCATGCCTTCTTACTCTCTGAATGAGTCTACCATGGGGAACCTTATCAAATGCCTTGCTAAAATCCATATACACCACATCCACTGCTCTACCTTCATCCATGTGTTTTGTCACATCCTCAAAGAATTCAATAAGGCTTGTGAGGCATAGCCTGCCCCTCACAAAGCCATGCTGATTATTTCTAATCAAACTGTGCTTTTCCAAATAACCATAAATACTATCTCTCAGAATCTTCTCCAATAATTTGCCCACCACAGAAGTAAGACTGACCGGTCTGTAATTTCCAGGATTATCCCTATTCCCTTTCTTGAACAAGGGAATGACATTTGCCACCCTCCAATCTTCTGGTACTACTCCAATGTACAGTGAGGATGCAAAGATCATTGCCAAAGGGGCAGCAATCTCTTCCCTTGCTTCCCCTAGAAACCTTGGGTATATTCCGTCTGGCCCAGGGGGCTTATTTATCCAAATCATCCAACTTATCTAACCTTACCCTCTTTTATCTTATTTTAAACCTACGTCCCCTGCGGGGGCAAAAACATTGAATCTTTATTTTATCCATGTCTGTTATAAGTTTGTAAACTTCTATCAGGTTGCCCCCTCATTCTTCAACATTCAAGTGAAACCAAACCAGGTCTGTCCAATTTCTCCTTGTAGCTAACAACATCCTGGTAAACCCAAAGCTACCACGACCTTCTGAGAGTGTGGCAACCAGAATTGTGCACATATTCCAAATGTGACGGAACTAAAGGTCAAACAACTGTAACTTGACTTGCCATTTTCACACTGCGCCCTGACCAATGAAGGCAAGCATGCCATATGTCTTCTTGACCATCTTACCAATTTGTGTCATCAATTGCAGGGAACTGTGGACTTGTACACCTAGATTACTCTACTAAGGGTTTCGCTACCTACATTCCCCTTCAAATCATTTATATAAGTTACAAACCATAGGAGTCCCAGCCCTGATACCTGCATGGAATCACTGGTTAAAAATCTCTAGTCAGAAAAACATCCTTTTACTGCTAATGTCTGTCTTCTATGACTAAGCCAGTTCTACATTCACCTTACCAGCTCACCACAGATCCCACGTGACTTCATCTCTTGTATCAGCCTGTCATGTGGGACTTTGTCAAAAGCCTTGCTGAAATCCACACAGACAACATCTACTGCCCTGCCCTCATGAATCATCAAGTTTGCAAAACACAACCTCCTCCACAGTTATGCTGTCTATCACTTCTAAGTCCATAATTTTACAAATGTGAGCAAATCCTATCCCTAAGAACCTTTTTCAATAATTTCCCTACCACTGATTTAAGGATCATGAATTTGCAGTTGCCTCGATTCCCCTGTTGCCCGTCTTAAGCAATATCCTCACCTGCATCCTTTGGCATTCTGGGATAGATCCCATCTGGTCCTGGGGAACTTGTTGAACTTACTGCTTTTCAAAACACCCAACACCACCTCCAGTTTCATACTGACATGCCCTAGAATATTAACATATCCCTCTATGGGCTCACCATCCACCATGCCTTTCTCACTTGTGAATACTGATGCAAAGTATTTGTTAAGAACCTGAGATAATTTCCCATCTTCTGCCTCTCTCCCTTCTTAAACAGAAGTGTTACATTAGCCATTTTCCAATCATCTGTGACCCCCTCTGACACCACTGATTCCTTAAAGATCACTGCGAATGACTCCACAATCTAGGCGATTTATCCATCTTCAGACCTTTCAGCTCCCACAGCACCTTTTCCTTCATGACAGCCACTACATTGATCTCTGTCCCCTGATTCTCAAACTTCTGGTATGCTACCGGCATCTTCCACTGTAAAAACTGATGACTACTGAGTGCCTCTGCCATTTGTTCTACTTTTCCATCCTCATTTCCAGCAGTTCAACGTCCACTCTTATCTCTTTTACTTTGTGTATATATTTAAGGTTCTTGAGTAGATTTGTAGCTTGGATTGTGGATGCTGTGGTTAGTTGGCTCGCTGAGCTGGTTCGTTAGTTCGCAGATGTTTCATTGCCCTGCTGGGTAACATCATCAGTGCAGCATCCGATGAAGTGCCGTTGTGTTTTCCCGCCTGGTATTTAAACTCTGGGGTCTGTTGGATTTGATTACCTCATTTCTGGTTTTCCTTCGCAGTGGTGTCTATATGGGGTCGAGTTCTATGTGTTTGTTGATGGCCTTCTTGGTGGAGAACTAGGCCTCTAGGAATTCCTGTGCTGGTCTCTGTTTGGCCTGTCCTATCGAACTGATGGTTCTCCTTACGTGTGTGAATGGAGATGATTGAGTATTGGTCGTGTCTTTTTGTTGCTAGTTGGTGTTCAAGTACTCTTGTGGCCAATTTTCTTCCTGTCTGTCCAATGTAATGTTTGTCACAGTCCTCGCATGGAATTTTGTACATTACGTTGATTCTGTCCATTGTGGGTAGGGAATCCTTGGTTCGAGTTAGTAGTTGGCATAGGGTTGACGTGGGTTTGTGTGCTAGTCTGTGCCCAATCGTCGTAGGAGTCTATTTGTGTATATATAAAACCTCTTGCAATCTTTTATATACTAGCTAGTAGAAGCCTTTTCTAAGGATGCCCACCTTAAAGAAGTTACCCTCCTCCCTCCGGAAAAACCTCAGTGTATCCCTCTCCCACTGCAACCCTCTTGTAATCTCTTCGGCCCTGAAACTGCTCGACCACGTCCTGAAGCAAACCAGGTACTACAGCCACATGCCCTTTCTGAGTACCTGCCTACAGAACTGGATCATCCCCAATGGACTACAGTCTACATTTAAGCCTTCCCAATTTGGCCCCAACCACGACGACCGCTACATTTACAACACTGATATCCTACAGAAGCGTTTCTCCTTGCGACTCCTGAAATACACACTCGCTGCAATGAGCTGGCATCTCAAGATACTACAATTAAGCCTACCCCAGCTCAAAGCCTCCCTCTCCCAGACCTGCAAAAGGACCTCTCCTGTTTTTCATTCTTCGCAAGATCCACAACCTGAACTCACAATTCTACTCGGCTTTATTGGACACTAAAAACCGAAAGTACTTTAAACTTACTGGTGCCTGTCACCCTACCCAGGACCTTCCCCACCATGTGCCCGCCACCATTGGCCATGTGGCCAGCTTCGGAGCACCAACGGTTTCCACGGATGACGTCACATTCGCTGCCGCCCTGTACGCCACTTCCGGTACAGCCGACACCATCGACACCGCTGCTGATGCCGCCGCCTCCTACACAGACATCGAGGGCGCCGCTGCCACCAATATCCAAGATTTACCAGCCTACGTCGCTCTGCCCACCACCTCCACAGCCAACAGCTCCAGAGGAGACAATAGCATCCAGCCCTGCCGAGCCTTCACCATCCCCCCAGACCTCCCCCTGACTGAGGACGAATGGTCAGTCCTCAGTAAAGGACTCACCTTTGACCCCCTCCACCCAAACCTAGACGAATACAACTCACATTTGGACATTGAGCAGTTTTTCCGCCAGCGCGCTTATTTCTTTAACCGTGAGCCTAACCCTCCCTCTACTGACCCCTTCTCCCACCTCCAACACACCCCCTCCTCCTGGACACCACCCCAAGGCCTCCTACTCTCCCTCGACCTCTTCATTTCTAACTGCTGACGAGACATCAATCGCCTCAACCTCTCCAACCTCCTCCCTGCAGAACGTGCGGCCCTCCGCTCCCTCCGCTCCAATCCCAACCTCACCACAAAACCCGCGGACAATGGAGGCGCAGTTGTAGTATGGCGCACTGACCTCTACATCGCCGAGGGCAGGTGCCATCTCTTTGACACCTCCTCCTACCGCCCCCTTGATCATGATCCCAACCCCGACCACCAAACCATCATCTCCCAAACCATCCACAACCTCATCACTTCAGGTGACCTCCCACCTACAGCCTCTAATCTCATCATTCCCCAACCCCGCACGACCTGTTTCTATCTCCTTCCCAAAATCCACAAACCTGACTGCCCTGGTCGACCCATTGTCTAAGCTTGCTCCTGCCCCACCAAACTTATCTCCACCTATCTCGACTCCATCTTCTCCCCCTTAGTCCAGGAACTCCCTACCTACGTCCGTGACACCATCCACGCTCTCCACCTCCTCCAAAACTTCCGATTCCCTGGTCCCCAACACCTCATTTTTACCATGGACGTCCAGTCCCTATGCACATGCATTCCCCATGCAGATGGCCTAAAGGCCCTCCGCTTCTTCCTGTCCCGCAGGCCCGACCAGTCCCTCTCCACTGACACCCTCATTCGCTTAGCTGAACTCGTCCTCACCCTCAACAACTTCTCTTTCAATTCCTCCCACTTCCTACAGACAAAGGGGGTGGCCATGGGTACCTGCATGGGCCCAAGCTATGCCTGCCTCTTTGTAGGATACGTGGAACAATCCCTCTTCCAAAGCTACACTGGCCCTATCCCCCACCTCTTCCTCCGTTACATTGATGACTGTATCGGCGCTGCCTTGTACTCCCACGAGGAGCTCAAGCAGTTCATCCACTTCACTAACTCCTTCCACCCAACCTTAAGTTCACCTGGACCATCTCTGATACCTCTCTCTCCTTCCTGGACCTCTCTGTCTCCATCTCTGGTATCCACCTGGAAACCGATATCCATTTCAAGCCTAACGACTCCCACAGCTACCTAGAATACACCTCCTCTCACCCACCTTCGTGCAAAAAGGCCATCCCCTATTCCCAATTCCTTCGCCTCCGCCGCATCTGCTCCCAAGATGAGGCATTCCACTCCCGGACATGGCAGATGTCCTCGTTTTACAAGGACCGCAACTTCCCCTCCAGTGGTCGAAAATGCCCTCGACCATCTCTCACATTTCCCGCAACTCATCCCTCACACCCCCTCCCCGCAATAACAACCAAAACAGAATCCCCCTCGTCCTCATGTACCACCCCACCAACCTCCGAATCCAGCGCATCATCCTCCGACACTTCCGCCATCTGCAATCTGACCCCACTACCAAAGATATTTTTCCCTCCCCACCCTTATCTGCTTTCAGAAGGGACCACTCTCTCCGTGACTCCCTTGTCCGCTCCACACTCCCCTCCAGCCCCACCACCTCCAGCACTTTTCCCTGCAACCGGAGTGCTACACCTGCCCCTACACCTCCCCTCTCACCCCCATCCCAGGCCCTAAGAAGACCTTCCACACCAAACAGATGTTCACCTGCACATCTGCTAATGTGGTATACTGTATCCGCTGTTCCCGTTGTGGCCTCCTCTACATCGGGGAAACCAAGCGGAGGGTTGGGGACCACTTTGCAGAACACCTACGCTCAGTTCGCAACAAACAACTACACCTCCCAGTCGCGAACCATTTCAACTCCCCCTCCCACTCCTTGGACGACATGTCCATCCTGAGCCTCCTGCATTGCCACAATGATGCCACCCGAAAGCTGCAGGAACAGCATCTCATATTTCGCTTGGGAACCCTGCAGCCCAAGGGTATCAATGTGGACTTCACAAGCTTCAAAATCTCCCCCGACCGCATCCCAAAACCAGCCCAGCTCATCCCCGCCTCCCTAACCTGTCCTCCCACCTCAAGCCCCACCCCCATCTCCTACCCACTAACCTCATCCCGCCTCCTTGACCTGTCCGTCTTCCCTGGACCGAACTATCTCCTCCCTAACTCCCCACATACATTCACCTTTACTGGCTCCAACCCCGCCTCTTTGACCTGTCTGTCTCCTCTCCACCTATCTTCTCCTTTATCCATCTTCCATCCGCCTCCCCCTCTCTCCCTATTTATTTCAGAATCCCCTTCCCCTCCCCCATTTCTGAAGAAGGGTCTCGACCCGAAACGTCAGCTTTCCTGCTCCTCTGATGCTGCTTAGCCTGCTGTGTTCATCCAGCTCTACACCATGTTATCTCAGTCTATCCTCATATTTTACCTTATTGCTTTTTTGGTTGCCCACTGCTGTGTTTTTAAAGGCCTCCCATTAATCTTCACCACATTGTCTGCTTTCTCTTTTGTTTTCATGCAATTCTTCACTTCCCTTGTCAGCCACAGTTGCTTCATCCTCCCTTGGTACATTTTGTCTTCCTTGAGATGAATTACTACTGTGCCTCCCGAACTACCACCAGAAACTCTAGCCACTGCTGTCCCACCATCTTTCCTGCTAGGATTCCCTTCCAATCATCACAGACCAGCTCCTCCTTCATACCTTTACTCAATTGTAAAAACATTAAATTGGATTCCAGCTTCTTCCTCTCAAACTACAGGGTGAATTTTATCATGTTATGGTCACTGTCCCCTCGGGGCTCCTTCACCTTAAGCTCCAAACTTGGATATATTACATTTAACTTCTTCAAATAAATCATTATTATGTATTGTGAATAGCTAGAATCCAAGCATGGATCTTTGCAATACCCCACTAGTCACTGGCTGCCCTTCGGAAAAAGACCAGTTTATTCCTACTCTTTGTTTCTGGCCTGACAACCAGTTTTCTATCCATGTCAGCATGCTCCTGCCAATCCCATATGCTTTAATTTCAGATACTAATCTCTTATGTGGGACCTTATCGAAAGCCTGCTGAAATTCTAAGTAAACCACATCTACTGGCTCCCTTTTATCAAATCCAAGAGTTACATCCTTGAAGAAATCCAATTGATTTGTCAAGCATGATTTCCCTTCCATAAATCTGATTCTGTCCAATCCTGTCACTGTTTTCCAAATGCCCTGCTATTAAATCTTTTATAATGGACTCTAGAACTTTCCCCAATACTGATGTCAGGCTAACAGGTCTATAATACATGTCTTCTCTCTCGCTCCTTTTTTGAAAAATAATAGCTACGTTAGCTACCGTCCAACCCAAGCAAACTGTTCCAGAACCCATAGAATCTTGAGAAAAATGAACAGTGATGCATCTGCTTCCTTAAGTTCTCTGGGATGTAGATTATTGGGCCTGGGGGATTTACCACATTTAATCTGATCAATTTCCCCAATACCATTTCCTTACCAATACTGATTTCCTTCAGTTCCTCTGTGCCATTAGACATGTTCACCAACATTTTTGGTACGTTATTTGAGATTTTCTTTGTGAAGACAAAAATAAAGCATGCAACTAACTGTGCTGTCTATTTGTCCCCCAGAGTAACTTTCCCTGCTTCTGACTGTATTTGTCTTCACTCATATTTTTCTCTTTTATTGTATTCTATTTTCCTCCTCTTACTCAATCTCTTTATCCTCCTTTACTGAATTCTAAAGTGCTCTCAATCCTCAGGTCTACTGCTTTTTTGACCAATTTGTCTGTCTCTTCTTTGGATCTAGTACTATCCATAATTTGCCTTGTTAGCCATGGTAAGGCCACCTTTCCCTTTCATTTTTGCGCCAGACAGTAATTAACGATTTCCAAGCACTTCAAACTGTAATTATCAGAATACATTTTGGCAATGCAAGTGCAAGGTCATGTAAACTCTGTTTCAAATAGCTACTAATATTCGGTATTTCAAATGGAATTAACAAAACAAACTGGATCCTAAATGCAAATGAACAACAACATTCACCAGAGTAATTCACCGGTTAGCCTACTTACAATTAATTTTCACTAACTAGGAATGTCAGAGCCCCATAAATTTACCTTCTCTTTCTTCCTCAATTTGCGTCATCTGTAATTCCATGACAGCCCTCTCCTCTTTGGGCTGTCTCCTTGCTGATTCAGAAACCATTTCTTGCCACTCAAACAGCCGATTCTGCAGTTCTTCAGCACTACCGGATTCACTTGTCTACAGGGACATAATACAAGTGTGCACTCAGATATAAGTCTAATTCAATAATTATGCATTCTTCTTATTCATGCCATTACAATTAAGAACAGATGGCCAAAGGCTAATAATAATACAAAATTGCCACTCAATCATATTTGGCTAACAGTGTAATAAATGGACCTGTGATTAAAGGTAATGCATCAAAGCTACTGCTAGTATAAAAAAACTGAAAGGCCACCTTCTGTGCTGTCACTTATGACTAGTAAATTTATTCTTCTTTCTGAAGTTAATTAATTCATAAGAGATTCTTGTCTTCAATTACTTACTACTACAAATAGTGTAATAAATGGGTGTTCAGTAATTATATGATTGCTTTATAGGTATTCTAATCAGTTTGAAAATCCACAGCTGGATTTCCCATCCCATCCCTGTCAACTGGAGCAGCCCTACAGCCATTTACCACTCCAAGCAATTGTAATTGGCTGAAGACAGAATTTCTGCCCACCTCAAAATTACTGGCCACAGCTCTGTCATTCTACCAGTCTGACTGGCCAAGACTGGGACCAAAAGAAATTCTCAGATTCTAAACTCCAGACGAGGTGGGGTATCTCATGACAGGAATAAGGTAAGACCCCTGAAGATGTCAAAGGAGGCTGATGTTTTGATGGAAGGACCAGGGACATGGACTGGTGAGGAGAGAGAATCCAATGTGGAATTGAGGCTCTTGCAGTAGGCACACAGAGCTGCACGTGGGTTAGCACTCACAGCACCAGGGGCCAAGGTTCAATAACAGCTTTGAGCAACTGTCCATATGGAACTTCCACAACTCCGTGCCAGGGTTTCTATTGGGTGTTCTGGATTCCTCCCACAGACCAATGATGTGCAGGTTAGGTGGAAGCAGGAAGGTGGTGGAAAGGCCAACCAGGAAATTTGCAAGTCACTCTCAAAGCTGCTGACATGATCCATGTAATTCTTTCTATAAATGAAAGAGATGTTGCAGCGCATCACCCTGTGCTGCTGTATACAACTTTTCAAAAATCTTATGTTTCAAGTCACTATTACAGAAAACAACATAGATGAATTTCTCAAACCTTATTGCTCCTGGTCTTATGGATTTTCACTAAAGAATACCTTTACATCAAAAATCTTCCATTGCATCGAAGTCCTCACTTCCAACATTGGTTTGAAAGAGGATACTTTGGCTAACAGTGTAGTAAAGAAAATGCACCTTTTCTTCCTTCAATCCACAGACGGTTGTAATTAAGATAATTAGTATTTACCTCTTAGGCTTTTGTGGTGCAGTGTTAGTGTCCATACCTCTGGCCTGGGAGGCCCAGGTTCAAGTCCTACCTGCTCCAGAGGTGTGCAATAACATCTCTGAGCGAGTTCATTGGAAAAATGGGTTAAATGAAAAATTAGGGCCCCCTTGTAGTACAGAGATACAGTCCCTACCCATGGTCTAGGAGGCCTGGGATCAAGTCCCACCTGCTCCAGAGGTGTGTGACAACATCTCTGAATAGGTCGATTAGAAAAATGAGTTAAATGAAAATTTTTAAAAATTAAAGGATCTTTTCGCACAGCAGTGGTGTCCCTTTCTCTGAGCCAAGCAGCCTACATTCAAGTTGCACCTGCTCCAGAATGCATCATAGAACATAGAACAATACAGCACAGTACAGGCCCTTCGGCCCACGATGTTGTGCCGAACTTTTACTCTAATCCTAAGGTATATCTAACTTCCACCCCTACCTTATACTATCATCCATATGCCTATCTAATAGCCGCTTAAATACCCCTAATGAGGCCGACTCCACTACTCTCTCCGGCAATGCATTCCACACCCCGGCCACTCTGATTAAAGAGCCTACCTCTGACGTCTCCCTATATCTACCTCCACTCACTTTAAAACTATGCCCTCTCGTAATAGCTATCTCCACCCTAGGAAAAAGTCTCTGGCTGTCTACTCTATCTATACCTTTGATCATTTTGTACACCTCTATCAAGTCACCTCTCATCCTTCGTTGTTCTAAAGAGAAAAGCCCTAGCTCTCCCAACCTTCCCTCATAAGACCTTCCCTCCATTCCAGGCAACATCCTGGTAAATCTCCTCTGCACCTTTTCCAACGCTTCCACATCTTTCCTGTAACGAGGCGACCAGAACTGGACACAATACTCCAGATGTGGCTGAACCAGGCTTTTGTATAGCTGGAGCATAACTTCACGGATCTTGAACTCAATCCCTCTATTAATGAAAGCTAACGCATCATACGCTTTCTTAACAACTCTATCCACCTGGGTGGCAGCTCTCAGGGAACTGTGGACATGAACCCCGAGATCCCTCTGCTCCTCCACACTGCCAAGAATCTTTCCGTTAACCCTGTATTCTGCTTTCAAGTTTGTCCTTCCAAACTGAATCACCTCACACTTTTCAGGGTTAAACTCCATGTGCCACTTCTCAGCCCAGCTCTGCACCCTATCAATGTCCCTTTGTAACCTAGAACAGCCCTCCGCACTGTCCACGACACGACCCACCTTCGTATCGTCCGCGAACTTGCTTATCCACCCTTCCACTCCTTCATCCAAATCATTTACAAAAATCACAAATAGAAGAGGACCCAGGACAGATCCTTGTGGTACACCACTCGTAACTGAGCACCATGTTGAATATTTTCCGTCCACTACCACCCTTTGTCTTATAAGGGTCAGTTAATTCGGAATCCAATCTGCCACACTGCCCCCTATCCCATGCCTCCTTATCTTCTGCATGAGCGTACCATGGGGAACCCTATCAAATGCCTTACTTAAATCCATGTATACCACATCCACTGTTCTACCTTCATCCACGTGTTTGGTCACCTCTTCAAAGAATTCAATAAGGTTTGTGAGGCATGATCTACCCCTCACAAATCCATGCTGACTATCACGAATCAAACTGTGCCTATCCAAGTGATCATAAATCCTATCTCTTACAGCCCTTTCCAATAATTTGCCCACCACTGAAGTAAGACTAACTGGCCTGTAATTTCCGGGGTTATCCCTATTCCCTTTTTTGAACAAGGGAATGACGTTTGACTCTCTCCAATCTTCCGGCACTATACCCTTGGACAGCGATGATGAAAAGATCATCGCCAAAGACCCTGCGATCTCTTCCCTTGCTTCCCATAGAATCCTTGAATAAATCCAATCACGCCCGGGGGACCTTTCTATCTTCAACTTCCTCAAAATTCCTCGTACATTTTCCTTACTAACATCAACCTCCTCTAGATACCAGCCTGTTTCACACTGTCTTCCTCTACAACTAGGTCCCTCTCAGTTGTGAATACCAAAGTAAAGTATTCATTAAGGACCTCTCCATTCTCTTTCGGCTCCGTGCACAAATTCCCTTTCCAATCCTTGATCGGCCCTACCCTTTCTCTGGTCATTCTCTTATTCCTCACGTACGTATAAAAAGCCTTGGAGTTTTCCTTGATCCTATCTGCCAAGGTTTTCTTATGCCCCCTTATAGCTCTCCTAAGCCCTTTCTTCAGCTCCTTCCTGGATAACTTGTATCCCTCTGGAGCCTTTTCAGTTCCTTGTTTCCTAAACCTTACATAAGCATCCTTCTTCCTCTTAACCAGTCGTTCAACCTCTCTTGAGAACCAAGGCTCCCTCACTCGACCACATCTTCCCTGCCTGGTAGGGACAAACATATCGAGCACACACAGTATGCATTCCTTAAACAATCTCCACATTTCAATCGTGCTCTTTCCCTAACAGTATCTGTTCCCATTTTATGTTACCCAGTTCTTGCCTAATAGAATTGTAATTACCCTTCCCCCAATTATAAACCTTACCCTGTTGTATATACCTATCCTTTTCCATGACTATTGTAAAAGTAACAGAGTTATGATCGTTACTGCCAAAATGCTCTCCTACCAACAGGTGTAACACTTGGCCCGGTTCATTGCCAAGCACCAAATCCAAAGTGGCCTCTCCTCTTGTTGGCCTATTTACACATTGTGTCAGGAATCCTTCCTGAATGCACTGGACAAAATCCGCTCCATCTAAACAGTTATAACTAAAATGTTTCCAATCAACATTTGGAAAGTTGAAGTCACCCATGACTACAACCCTGTGACTTCTGCACCTTTCCAGGATCTGCCTCCCAATCCACTCCTCCACTTCTCTGCAACTATTAGGGGGTCTGTAAAAATCCCCCAAAGTGACTGCTCCTTTCTTGTTCCGGACCTCAACCCAAACTGACTCTGTTGACATATCATAGAACAAAGAACAAAGAAAAAAGAAAATTACAGCATGGGCACAGGTCCTTCGGCCCTCCAAGCCTGCACTGACACGCGACCCGTCACAACTAAAACCCCCTATTCTTCCAGGGACCATATCCCTCTATTCCTATCCTATTCATGTATTGTCAAGGCGCCCTTTAAAAGCCACTGTTGTGATTATTTCCACTACCTCCCCTGCCAGTGAGTTCCAGGCACCCATCACCCGTTGTATAAAAAAAACTTGCCTCATACATCACCTCTAAACCTTACCGCTCACACCTTAAACCCATGGTCCCTGGTAACTGACTCTTCCACCCTGGGAAAAAGCTTCTGACTGTCCACTCTGTCCATGCCCTTCATAATCTTGTAGACCTCTATCAGGTCGTCCCTCAACCTCTGTCGTTCCAGTGAGAACAACCCAAGTTTCTCCAACCTCTCCTCATAGTTAATGGCCTCTATACCAGACAACATCCTGGCAAATCTTTTCTGTACCCTTCAATCTTTTCTGTGCCCTTCAAAGATTCCTAACATCTTTGAATCACACTGTTCAGATATATCTTAATTAATCTCCAAATTTCCAGGAGATCTGGGTTCAAATCCCACCTATTCCAGAAGTGAGAGATAACATCTCTGAATGCGTTGATTAGAAAAGCACTTATCTACTGATTTTCAAGAACACATTTTTGCTCTTTGCAGCAAATTTAGTTTATCTAATGTCAGCTGCATTATTTTCTCTTTCTTGCCGACAGGTGGTCATCTTCTTTCAATACAACATTATCATTCAAACAGTGGTTGCAGAACTTTCTAAAACATCAAAACTGATTCAAGAACGCGCAAAGCACCCACTATTACACAAGCTAATTACAGCAGGCATTTTCAGGTCAAGTGTATGCAATAATGTATCTAGAAGCGAACATTTTTTCACGGATGCAGGGTGAGCACCTAAAATGTAGATACCAAGTCAGGTAAGCAAAACGGTCAAGAAAAATAGGGAAGACAAACTTTGTCAAGTACCCCATAGTTTAAAAAATGTATAATAAGCAACAATAAAACTCATCAATCTAAAAAAATCCATGTAAGATGATACAGCTTGTACATTATCAGTTCATAATATTGGATATGAATAAATTACAGACAACACAAAGCATTTTGCAAACCTGGGAAGTTGCCCTTTTGGTCATCTGTTCGAGATCTGCTTGCATTTTCTGTTGCTGTTCTTCATACAGTTCTAATTTAGCCAGAAGCTCCTCTGCAAGAAAAATCCACCATTCTCTTAATGTTTGGAAGAACAAAATGACAAAATAATTCAATAAGTCAATTATTGAAGTACCATTTTGCACTCTTATCTTTTCAAGATCATCCACTTTTTGTTCAAGATTTCCTTTCTCCTCTTCCAGTTCAGCAACTCGGCTTTTGAGGATAATTTGCTCCTGGTGAGAAGTTTCAGTCTAAAATGAAAATGAAACGTAGTTAAAGAAGAAGTTTTTCTTTTCATGAGTGACATAAATGCAGTTCAAATTAAAGAGAGGCAAAATACTTATTCAAATAGTTTTTATATAAGTTCTTTTTACTTCATACTTGCACTTAGTATTTCACTTTGTCCTACATCCTCATGTCAACTCCCCATTATTTCCTTATTTGAAACAGTTCGTACTGAATCTGCTGGTACCTGTAATTCTGCTAAATCAGTAAAATGCCAGGCTTAACATATTTAACAGTATGCAAGATGACATATGCCAGGAGAAAGGAAGAGAAGGATAGACAGCAGTAGTAATTTAAATGGATTGCATTGATTTGTTGGGTTGAGTAACTTATTAGTGTCTCAGACTGAGATATTTACAGCATTTACAGCACAGGAGGCCGCCATTTGGTCCATGGTATCTGCACCAGTTACCAAAGATTTGAGTAATCCCATTTTCCAGCTTTTGATCCCTAGCCCTGAAGGGAAAGACAATGCAAGTGAATATCTAAATATATTAGGAGTTTCTGACTCCCAACACATTCTGGGCAAAAATAAATTCTTCTCAACTCTCTTCTTAGCCTTCTACCTACCTTCAATCTCTGCCCCCAGTTACTGAACTCTCCAGTAATGAAATGTGTCTTTCTACCCACTCCATCTATCCCCCTCATATATACCTCTATCAGGTCCCACCTCAACCTTTACCACTCCAAGGAAAATGACCCCAGCCTATTCAATATTTTGTCATTTTCTGCTTAGGCTATATCCTGGTAAACCTCCTCTGCACCTTATTTAGTGCAATTACATCCTTTCCATAACGTAGTGGCTAGAACTGCACACAGTACTCCAGCTGTGACCAAACCAGCGTTTTATACAGTCCCAACATGACCTTCTTGTTCTTGTAGTCTATACTTCTGCTAATAAAGGCAAGTATCCCATATACTTGGGATAACCACCTCACAACCACCTCACGTGCGTCCTTGCTATTTTTAGGATATGTATACAAAATATCTCTTATCTCCAGTATTTTCCAGGCCATTCACCGTGTTATTGCTTACTTTGTTAGTCTTGCTAAGTGATTGTCACTGTTGTGTCCACCTGACCAGTCAGTTGATAGACTCCGACACAGTAGGAACTGCAGATGCTGGAGAATCTGAGTTAACAAGGTGTAGAGCTGGATGAACACAGCAGGCCAAGCAGTATCAGAGGAGCAGGAAGGCTGACGTTTCGGGCCTAGACTCTTCTTCAGAAACTTTTCTGAAGAAGGGTCTAGGCCCAAAACATCAGCCTTCCTGCTCCACTGATGCTGCTTGGCCTGCTGTATTCATCCAGCTCTACACCTTGTTATCTCTGTTGATAGCCTCTTGCAGTTTAAGACTATAAGATATTAGAGCTAAATTAGGTCATCCAGCCCAATGAGTCTGCTCAGCCATTCGATCATGGCTGATACGTTTCTCGACACCATTCTCCCTCCTTCTCCCGTAATCCTTGACCTCATTACTAATCAATTTTCTGTTTTAAGGAAACTCAATGACTTGGCCTCCAAAGGCTTCCGGCTGCCATCATGAAAAAGACCTTTTTATCCCTACTCTCTGTCTTCTGCCAGTCAGCCAATCCTCTATTCGTGCCACTACCTTGCCCCTAAAACCATCTTAGCTTATTTATCAGCCTCCTGTGTGGCACCTTGTCAAAGGCCTTCTGGAAATCCAAATAGATCATGTTCATGGGCTTTCCTTTGTCTAACATACTCATTACCTCCTCAAAGAATTCTAACAGATTTGTAAGGCATGACCTCCCCTTCACAAGGCTGTGGTGACACAGCCCTTTCCACCACATACCTCTACGTACTCTGCAATTCTGTCCTCTTTAATGGACTCTAAAATCTTAACAATGATCAAAGTCAGGCTAACCAGCCTATGATTTCTCATCTTCTGCTTCCCTTCTTAAACAGAAGAGTTACATTAGCCATTTCCAAGTTCCTGGGCACATTCAGGAATCACTGCAGTCAGGGAAAGATCACCACCAACATTTCCACAATCTCTTCAGTTATCTCCTTCAGAAACCTGGGGTGTAGTTCATTCCGGCCAAGGCTTCGCTATTCTGCTCAGTATTTACCACCAATCAACTTTCATATTATCTGTGAACTTCATGATCATACCCCCTACATTTAAGTCCAAACTATTAACATATACCAAAAACAATAAACACCCCATCACCAAGCATTACAGAACTCCACTTCCAGTTACAGAACTATTCCTTCAATCACCCTCCATTTCCTGCTTCCCTGCCACTCTGGGATCCACATATCGATTTTGGCTTAGATCCCACAGACTCTTAACAGTCTGCTATAAGGGACCTTATCAAATGTCATGCTGAATTTTGTGAAGACCACATCAAATGCCTTAAAGGAGTGGCAGGTGGAGTTTAATTTAGACAAATGCAAGGTGTTGCATTTGGAAAGGCAAATCAGGTTAGGACTTATACACCTAATGATAAGGTCTTAGGGAATGTTGCTGAATAAAGACACCTTGGAGTGCAGGTTCATATTCTTTGAAAGTGGAGTTGCAGCTAGACAGGAGAGTGAAGGCGGTGTTTGGTACACTTGCCTTTATTGGTCAGTGCACTGAGTATAGGAGTTGGGAGGTCATGCTGTGGCTGTACAGACTGTACAGGACATTGGTCAGGCCACTTTTGGAATACTACAAGCAGTTCTGGTCTCCCTGCTATAGGAAAGATGTTGTGAAACTTGAAAGGGTTCAGACAAGATTTACAAGGATGTTGCCAAGGTTGGAGAGTTTGAGCTATAGGGAGAGGCTGAATAGGCTGGGGTTATTTTTCCTGGAGCGTCTGAGGTTGAGGGGTGACCTTATAGAGGTTTATAAAATCATGAGGGGCATGGATAGGGTGAACAGACAAGATCTTTTCCCCTGGGTGGGGGGAGTCCAAATCTAGACGGCACAGGTTTAAGGTAAAAGGGACCTAAGGGGCAACTTTTTCATGCAGAAAGTGGTGTGTGTATGGAATGAGCTGCCAGAGGAAGTGATGGAGGCTGTAAAAATTACAAGATTTAAAAGGCATCTGGATGGGTATACAAACAGGAAGGGTTTAGAGGGATAATGGCCAAATGTGACTAGATTAATTTAAGATATCTGGTCAGCATGGACGAGTTGGACCTAAGCGTCTGTTTCCATGCTGTACAGCTCTATGACTCTAACTTCTTCAATACCTCTGGTTATCTCCTCAAATAAAATGTCAAACACAACATTCCCTTAACAAATGCATGCTGACTATGCTTAATTTAGTCCTCGTCTCTACAAATGTACATATATCTATTCCTCAGAATTCTTTCTAATAATTTCCTCAGCAAGGATAGCTGACTGGGCTGCCATTTCCTGGTCTATCCCTTCCTCCCTTTTTTTAAATAATGTGACAATGTTAGCAGTCCTCCAGATCTATGGACCAAGAGGATTTGAACATTACTGCCACGGCCCCCAATATTTCCTCCCTTAAAGCCTGGTATGCATCTCATGCATTTAGCATCTCTTCTCACTCTATGTTAATCTCTTCTAATATTCAAACGTTTAAGGTTTTAGCAAAGATTTGCAGCTCGAGTCGTGGGTGAGGTTGTTGACTTGCTCGTCGAGCTGGCTTGTTTTCGTTTGAGACGTTTCGTCACCATGCTAGGTAACATCATCAGTGAGGCCTCCAATGAAGCAATGTTGGTCTACTCCACTTGAAATTTATACTGTCCAGTCTGTTATGGTGAGTAGTCTCAGTTCTGGATTTGTTCTGTAAGGGTCTGTATATGGGGTTCAATTCTTTATGTTTGCTGACGCACGGGAATTCCTAGAGGCATGGTTCTCAACCCATAATGCAACATCAGAATACACGAACATCAGCTAGCAGCAAAACGGCACAACAAACTTTCCTTCATATCAGTACACTCGGACAATGAAGGCCATCAGTTTAGCTGGGACAAGATAACCATAGTAGCCCAAGCCAAACAGAGACACACACAGGAATTCCTGGAGGCATGGTTCTCAACCCATAATGCAAATCAACAAACATGTAAAATTGGACTCCATGTACAAACCCTTACATAACAAAACCAGAAATGACACAATTCATTATAACAGACCAGACAGCATAAATTCCAAGTGGAGTAGAACAACATCGCTTCATTGGAGGCCTCACTTTGATGTTACCTAGCATGGTGTTGAAACATCTGAACGAAAACAAGCCAGCTCAGCGAGCAA
This sequence comes from Rhincodon typus, assembly GCF_021869965.1. Classification (NCBI taxonomy): domain Eukaryota; kingdom Metazoa; phylum Chordata; class Chondrichthyes; order Orectolobiformes; family Rhincodontidae; genus Rhincodon; species Rhincodon typus. The sequence goes on from NC_063348.1 coordinate 61,286,725, forward strand.
GTCACCTACATCAATTTTCAAATGTCATGCTGAACTCCTGTTTCCTCAGCCTTCCAGCCTCATTTACTCATTTTCTAATTTCTAATTTGTCTCATCCTGTCTCCCCTCTGAACCTCTTCTCAGGAGCCCAACCCCTTGCCAATTCAGTTTAAATCCTCCCATTTCCATTTTACATCATTTGAGTACAGTGAAATGGATGGTGCACTGAGATTCAGACTTTCTGTCCATTACTCAGGAAAGTATTCCTTTACATGGTTCAGCTGAGACAGAAGGGTTACTTTGAATAGAGATTATTGATTTCCACCGCAAGGAAGGAAACTTCAGTGTTTCACGGAAAAAAAAGGATCAATGCTACCCTACTTTCATTAAGAGATCATGCCTTGCGTTTTACTTCCATCTAAATAAAAGATGTGCAGTTGCCAGATATCAGAGGTTTAGATTTACACGTACAATTGCATTTTTCACATCTTCTTCAGCCTGCCTGATTCTGGATTTGGACCAAGCTTTCAATTTCAGGAATTTGGCCTCTGATTTAGCAACTTCTTCCATTTTAAGTTTTAGCTTTTCTAGAAAGAAAGAGAATGCAAATAAATATACTGATCACACATCTCAACAATGTCATTAACACCAGCAGAACAAACATCAATAATTTGTTAAAATCCGAAATATCTGCAGATGCTGGAAATCAGAGACAAAAACAGAAATTGCTGGAAAAGCTCAGCAGGTCTGGCAGTAGCTGTGAAGAGAAATCACAGTTAACGTTTCGGGTCAGGCAACTTCCTCAATAATTTGTTTATCGTGTAACTTTGTAGCCAACAATTCTTACTTCTAATATAAAATGTATGGCAGTTTCCATTACAGTTAGTCTATTATGTTGGCTCCTGGTTTATTGTACTAAGTAAAGCAAACAGTGAGTATTGTACTTAGACAATGTGATATTTGTCCGTTCTTGCCATTGATGTGTTCTGTAGCTGATTAGGCTGGGACTATTTTCCCTAGAGCGTCGGAGGCTGAATGGTGACCTTATAGAAGTTTATAAGATCATGAGGGGCACAGATAGGATGAATAGCCAAAGTCTTTTCCCCAGGTTAGCAGAGCCCAAAACTAGACGGCAAAGGTTTAAGGTGAGAGGGGAAAGATTTGAAAGGAACTTAAGGGGCAACATTTTCATGCAGGGGGTGGTGCGTGTATGGAATGAGCTGCCAGAGGAAGTGGTGGAGGCTGATACAATTACAACGTTTAAAAGGCATTTGGACAGGTATATGAATAGGAAGGGTTTAAGAGGAATATGGGCCAAATGCTGGCAAATGGGACTAGATTAATTCAGGATATCTGGTCGGCATGGATGAGTTGCATTAAAGCATCTGTTTCCGTGCTTCGCAGCTCTTTGACTCTTAAGTGGCAACACAAAAAAAATAGACAAGGTGTATGTGAAAATCAAATATTAAATCCACTCTTTCACTGTCGCTGGGTCAAAATTCTGGAGTTCTCTCACAAATGGCATTGTGGGTCAGCACATGGACAGCAGCAGTTCAAGAAGGCAGCTCACCACCACCTTCTCAAGGACAACTGGGGCAGGTAATAAATGTAGGCCAGCCAACAACACTCACATCCCACAAGTGAATCAAAAGAATCTCCTCTGCACACCCTCCAGTGCAAACACATCTTCCTATCGTGTGTACTGACTAAAAGTGCACATAGTACTCCAGCTGCAGCTTAACCAAAGCCAAAGCACGGTACTGTACATGGTGTCCCAGATATGGTCTCACTAATGCTCTGCATAACTGATACGTAATGTCCCTTTTCTTGCATTCAATTCCCTTCGCAATATTCCATAACATTCTATTAGCTTTCTTGACTACTTGCCGTAACTGCACGCTAATCTTTTGTGATTCGTGATTTTTGTGATTGTGATGTCTCTACGTATCAGAGTTGTGCAACATCTCACTACTTAGATAATGTGTCTTTTATATTCTTTCTGCCAAAATGGACAATTTCACAGTTCCCCACATTGTACTCCATTTCCCAGCATTTTACCCACTTACTTAACCTAGCTATATCCCTTTCAACAAAGAACAGTACAGCACATGAACAGGCTCTTCAGCCCATCAGGCCTGCGATGACACATGACACCTTTCTAAGTAAAAAACCTTTTGCATCTATGCAGTCTGTATCCCTCTATTCCCTGCCTATTCATGCATCTGTCAAGATATCTCTTAAGCATTGATACTCTTATCGACTTCTACCTCCTCTGGCACTATAATCCAGGCATTTACCATCCTCTGTGTAAAATATTTTCCTCTTTTACCTTAAACCTATGTCCCCTAATAATTGACATTTCTACCCTGGGAAAAAGACTCAATTATCTACTCCTCTCATAATTTTGTAAACTTCTTTATAGATTACACAGGTCTTCTTCAGAACTCACTTTCTTAGTTAAATTTGCTAATGACACAAAGATAGGTATCAGTTCCGAGGAAGGGTCACTAGATCCAAAAGGTTAAACCTGATTTCTCTCCACAGATGCTGCCAGACCTTTTGAGCCCTTCTAGCAATTAGCTTCTTGGCTTTTGATTTCCAGCATCCGCAGTTCTTTTGATTTTTATCATACCTTCATTCCTCTCATCCAAATCATTTATATGAATTGTAAAGAGTTGAGTCAGTACCAACATGGACCATGACATTTTGTTGATCTCCCTCCCGAAAAGAACGTCCTGTAGCCACAACATGATAACCTTGATCTGGAGAAAAGACTTTGACTATCTACCCTGGAAAAAGGCTCTGACTATTCACACCTCTCAATTTTATATACTTCTATCAGGTCCACAGCCTTCGATGCTCTAGTGAGAACAACCCACGTTTGTCCAAACTCTCCTTATAGCTAAAAGACGTCAATCCAGGCAACATCCTGGTAAACGTCTTTTGCATCCTCCCCAGAGCTTCCACATCCTTCCTGTAGTGTGGTGACCAGAATTCCACACAATACTCCAAAATGACCTAACGAAAATCTCACACAGTTGCAACATGACTTGCCAACTATCAGACTCAGCACCGCGATTGAAGAAGGCAAGCAGAGCTATACTCCTTCTTTACCACCTTATCCACTTGTATTGATACTTTCAGGGAGTTATGGACTTGCACTCCAACATTCCTCTGTACATCAACGCTCCTAAGGGTTCTGCCATTTATTGTATACTTCCCTCTTGCGTTTGACCTCCCAAAATGCATCACCTCACACTTGTCCATGTTAAACTCCATCTGCCAATTCTCCTTCCAACTTTCCAAGTAGTCTATATCCGGATTCCTTTGACAACCTTCCTCACTATCTACAACTCCACCAACTTTCATGTTGTCTGCAAACCTACTAATCAGCCTACTCATATTTTCATACAAATCATTTATACGCATTACAAACAACAAGACATCTCAGGCCTGATCCTTGCAGAATTTCACCGGTCACAGACTTCCAGTCATGAAAAAAACCCTTCCAGAAGTACCTTCTGTCTTCTGTGACCAAGACAATTTTGTACACAACTTACAAACTCACCATGGATCCCATGTGATTTCATCTTCTGGATCAGCCTACTATGAGGGGGACCTTGTCAAATGCTTCATAAAGTCTATGCAGACAACATCCACTGCTCTACCATTATCACTCATCTTTGTCTTTTTCTCAAAAAACTCAAACAAGTTTGTGAGACCAGATCTCTCCCTGCACAATGCCATGCTGACTCTCTCTCTAATAAACACAACCTTCTCCTAACACGAGTAAATCCTGTTCTTAAGAATCTTCTCTAATCATTTCCCTACCATTGATGCAAGGCTCACATTAATCTCCTGGATTATCCCTATTGCCCTTTCAAAACAAAGGAATAAACCTGACTATTGTCCAGGCTTCTGAGACCTCACTCATGTCAAAAGTGGATGCAACAATCTCTGTCAAAGCCTGAGAAATCTCCTCCCTTGTCTCCTTCAATATCCTGGAATAGGTCCCTTCAAGTCCTAGTGACTTAGGTTCCTTAGAACATAGAACTGTACAGCACAGGAACTGTACAGCTGTTTGGCCCAGGGTATTGTGCTGAACGCGACACCAAATTAAACTAATCCATTCTGCCTGCTCTTAGTCCATATCCCTCTATTCCTTGCATATTCGTCTGCTTATCTAAAAGTTTCTTAAACACTCCTATCGTATCTGCCTTCACCACCAGCCCTGGCAGCGCATTCCAGACCCCTACCACTCTCTATGTGGAAAAAGCTTGCCCCTTAAATCTTTGAACTTAGCCAGTCTCACCCTAAATGCATGCTCCTGAGTTGAGACATTTCAACTCTGGAAGAAATGTTCCGGCTGTCAACTTTATCTATGCATCTTACAATTTTATAGACTTCTATCGAGTCCCCCTCAGCCTCTGCCACTCCAGAGAAAACAACCTGAGTTTTTCCAGCCTCTCTTGAGAGTTCATTATAGTTCATACCCTTTAATCCAGGCAGCATCCTGGTAAACCTCTTCTGCACCTTCTCCAAAGCCTCCACATTGTATCTGTAAGGTGGTGACCAGAACTGAACTTCCAGTCAGACTAAGTGTGGCCTGACCAAAGTCTTGTAAAGCTGCAACATGACATCCTGACTCTTATCCTCAATTCCCTGAACAATAAAGGCAAGCATGCCATACACCTTCTTTACCATGCTATCTAATTGCACAGCCACTTTGAGGGAGCTATGGACTTGAACCCCAAGATCCCTCTGTACATCAATGCTGTTTAGGGTCCTGCCATTAGCGTTGTATACGTTTCCTTAACAATGATCTCCCAAACTGCAGCACCCCACACTTACCTGGATTAAACTCCATCTGCCATTTCTTCACCCATATCTGCAACTGATCTATAACCCATTGTATCCTTTGGCAAACTTCTATACTATCCACATCTCTACCAATCTTTGTATCGTCTGCAAACTTTCTAACTCACTCATCTACATTTTCATCCGAGTCATTTATATACATCACAAACAATAGAGGTCCCATTATGGATCCCTATGGAACACCACTAGTCACAGACCTCCAGCCTGGAAAATAACCTTTCACCATTACCCTCTGTCTTCTATGGGCAAGCCAATTCTGAATCTTAAACGTTACATACCTTAATGTTTTTCAAGATAACCAACACATCCTCCTGTTTAATATTGACCTTTTCTTCCTTCATTCAAGCAGTGTGGAGTCACTAGCTAGGCCAGCATTTATTGACCTTCCCTAATTGCCCAGAGGTCAAGAAAGAGTCAACCACATTGCTGTGGGTCTTGAGTCACCTGTAGACAGACCAGGTAGAGACAGCAGATTTCCTTCCCTAACGGACATGAGTAACCCCGATAGGTTTTTCCCTGACAATCCTCAAAAGTCTCATTAACTGTGTCTCTGGATTAATATCTAGCAATAATACCACTAGGTCATCATCTCCCCTTAAAATAGGTCCCAGAATATCAACATATCCATCCCTCATCTTACCATCTTACCATCTTTCACATCCTTCTCCATGATGAATACTGATCCAAGTTACTCATTAATGACCTCTGGCTCTATGTATTAAATTCCCTCCTCTATCCTTGAGTGGGTCAACCCTTTACTTAAGTACCGAAAACAAAGTTGTTGGAAAAGCTCAGCAGGTCTGGCAGCATCTGTGAAGGAAAAAACAGAGTTAACGTTTCGGGTCTGGTGACCCTTCCTCAGAACCCTTTCCTTAAGTACCCTCTTGCTCATAATATATGTATCAAATACCTTGAGATTCTGCTCAGGCCTATTTGACAAGGACTTTCATGGCCCCTTTTAGCCCTCCAAATTTCTTATTTATATTCTTTCCTGCTTCCTTTATATACTCAAGGGCCTTGTTTAATTTCAGTACCTTAAACTTTACATTGGATTCTTTTTTCTTTTTGACTAACGTTTCAATATGTTCTGAGGAAGGGTCACCGGACCCGAATCGCTAACTCTGTTTTTTTCTTCACAGATGCTGCCAGACCTGAACTTTTCCAGCAACTTTGTTTTTGTTCCTGATTTACAGCATCCGCAGTTCTTTCAGTTTTTTATGATCTTTTCAGATTCTTTATCATCCTAGTGAACGTTCTCTGAACTGCCTCCAATGAAATTACATCTTTCCTTAAGTAAGGGGACCAAAACTGCTCACAGTACTCCAGATATGGTCTCACTAGTAACTTGTACGGTAAGACTTCCCTAATCTTATATTCTAACTCCCTTGAAATTTGGGCCATCATTCCATTAGCCTTCCTAATTACCTAATGCACCTATGCGACAGTGTTAGAGTGAGGTCTCTCCCCACTCCTTTTAAATTGCGATGGCCTAGTGGTATTATCACTGGACTGTTAATCCAGAAAGCCGGGATAATGGTCTGGGTATTGGGTTCAAATCGTGTCATGGTAGATGGTGGAATTTGAATTCAATAAAAAGTCTGGAATTAAGAGTCTAATGACGACCATGAATCCACTGTTGCTGGTTGGAAAAACCCATCTGAAATTCACCGATGTCTTTTAAGGAGTGTAACTGCCATCCTTACTGGTCTGGCCTACACGTGACTCCAAACCCACAGCAATATGGTTAACTCTTAACTGCCCTCTGGACAACTAAGGATGAGCAATAAATGTTGGCCTAATCAGTTATGCCCACATCCCATAAATAAATAAAAACAAAAACTGACTCTGGACGGTCCTCAGAATTCGGGCTCTCCCTACACTTCACTCTCTTTGTAAACTTAATGACTCACCTCTTGGTGCTGACTTCAGAAGACACTCCCCATTCCCCACTCAATTTTTAAATTGCTGACTCCTCTTTCAGCATTCTGTTCAGAATATGGTAGTTCATAAAAGCCAGACTCCTTGCCTTGCCATGGTTGACGTACGGTGATACCCCTCAAATCATCTGTCCTCTCTCTCTAGCTGAGAGATGTCTGCAACCCTTCATGGACCATAGTTAATGACCTTATCAAGCTTGCCATAAGGTAGGTCCCACCAACAGCAACGTAACAGTGACTATGTTATTTTATTTGGTTGTTAAGTCATATAAATTACTTATGTTAGGGATGCCTTTACCACAGCATCACTTTAAATCATAATATATTTGGATAAGTTGAAGAAATATTGCACAAGATGAACTATCTCTTTCATACCGACAACTTCAGAAAATCTCATCTAATTACCTTCCAATTCCTTAATCTTCTGTTTATCGATAGTAGCAGTTGTCTCTAACATTACAGAAGCGTTATCATGGGCTTGTAAATCTTGCAGTTGCTTCAAAAGTTTTAACTGATGTTGATCTTTCTCAGCTTGTTCATCTTCATGTTTCTCCTCGATAGCTTGCAATTGCATGCTGTGTTTCTCTCTCATTGTTTTCAAATCCATCTCATGTCTTTCCATCAAATCTCTCACTTGGGCTCTCATCACATGCTTTTCAGCATCAAGCTTAGCCTCAAGATTGTCTTTTTCTAACTGCACAAGTTTCAATTTTTCAATAATCTCCTGAAATTTTTAAAATAATGTTTTAATTTTCTTCCAATGAGAAGTGCAAACCAAAAGGACCTCTGCAAATCTTAAATACAAAATGTCCGACTTCTTTAATAGCAATATAGAATACATGATATGAATGATAAGCAAACAGACAAAACAGCAGTTGAGACAACAAGGTGCAGGGCTGGATGAACACAGCAGGCCAAGCAGCATCATAGGAGCAGAGAGGCTGACGTTTCGGGCCTAGACCCTTCATCAGAAAAGGGGGAGGGGAAGGGGGTTCTGAAATAAATAGGGCGAGAGTGGGAGGCGGATAGAAGAGGGATAGAGGAGAGGATAGGTGGAGAGGAAACAAACAGGTTGAAGAGGCGGGGATGGAGCCAGTAAAAGTGAGTGTAGGTAGGGAGTTAGGAAGGGGATAGGTCAGTCCAGGGAGGACGGACAGGTCAAGGGGGCGGGATGAGGTTGGTCGGTAGGAGATGGAGGTGCGGCTTGAGGTGGGAGGAGGGGATAGGTGGGAGGAAGAACAGGTTAGGGAGGCAGGGACGAGCTGGACTGGTTTTGGGATGCGGTTGGGGGAGGGGAGATTTTGAAACTTGTGAAATCCACATTGATACCATTGGGCTGCAGGGTTCCCAAGCGGAATATGAGTTGCTGTTCCTGCAACCTTCGGGTGGCATCGTTGTGGCACTGCAGGAGGCCCAGGATGGACATGGCGTCTGAGGAATGGGAGGGGGAGTTGAAATGGTTCGCGACTGGGAGGTGCAGTTGTTTGTTGCGAACCGAGCGTAGGTGTTCTGCAAAGCGGTCCCCGAGTCTCCGCTTGGTTTCCCCGATGTAGAGGAAGCCACACCGGGTACAGCGGATGCAGTATACCACATTGGCAGATGTGCAGGTGAACATCTGCTTGATGTGGAAAGTCTTCTTGGGGCCTGGGATGGGGGTGAGGGAGGAGGTATGGGGGCAGGTGTAGCACTTCCTGCGGTTGCAGGGAAAAGTGCCGGGTGCGGTGGAGCTGGAGGGGAGTGTGGAGCGGACAAGGGAGTCACGGAGAGAGTTGTCCCTCCGGAAAGCAGATAAGGGTGGGGAGGGAAAGATGTCTTTGGTGGTGGGGTCGGATTGCAGATGGCGGAAGTGTCGGAGGATGATGCGTTGGATCCGGAGGTTGGTGGGGTGGTACGTGAGGACGAGGGGCAGTTGACATGTTCAACAATTGAAAGAACAAATGTGCACCTGAACTAATGAAAAGGAAACTGAACAGCACTATTATAAATAGAGATTCAGTTACATCATAGGCATAGAAGACTTTTTTTTATCTACTGATAAATGTCACCAGGTGCTCTTCAGCACGTGTTCCGAAAACATAGTGGTATAGTACAACAATCTACAGTGCCACTTCGTGTTCAAAACCTGGAATTACAGTACCACTGGGATTTATTCATCTGGGAAATCCTCATTAAAAGTGTCCATGTAATGAGTTCTATTGTTAGCTGTTTAAAAAAAATTCAAGTGAAAATAGATAACTAAGCGCGTTGACAGGGCACTTTTTTTTTCCCCCAAAAGAAGCTCGTTACATAGTAACATTCCACATATGTCACTTTAAATTATATTGCTAAAGGCTGAAATGAAGTCTTTCAGCTGGTCAACTGCAGAGATCTTTATTGTCAATTTACAGAGCAGCAGGAACCTCTGTCCTCACCTGTATCTTATGGTCTCTCCCATCAAGTTCTTTCTGCAGCACATCCACAACTTGTGTCCTTCCCATTAGTACTTCCTCCTTTTCATGAAGTTTTTGTTTGAGGGCTTTCAACAACTGAAGGAATCAATTAAGTGAAAAATCATCCCCAATACTATAAAAAATTGTAATGCATCATAAAAACCTTGTGCCAGTACCAACATTTATAGTCAGAACACTCCAATGAGTAGGTCCCCATCTGACTTTATTTTTATGCTAAAAATTGCTATTAATGATCCTAAGAAATAAAAGGTTTGTTCACCCATGACATTCCATTGTCTATATTAAGACCATAGGAGCATATGAATTGGAGCAGAATTAGGCAATCTGGCCCATCGGGTGTGCTCTATCACTTAGTAATGGTTGATAGTTTTCTCAAACTCGTTCTCATGCCTTCTCCCTGTAACCTTTGATTCCCTTACTAATCAAAAACCTATCTACCTCTGTCTTAGATAGACTGAATGAATGGTAATGGGTTCCACAAATTCACCACACTCTGGCTGAAGAAATTCCTCCTCATCTCAGTTCTGAAGGGTCATCCCCTCACACTGAAGCTGTGCGTTCAGGTCCTACTATCTCCTACTACATCTTCTGCATGTCCAGTCTATCCAGGTCTCTCGGTATTCTGTAATTTTCAATGAGATCACCCCTTATTCTACTAAACTGTACTGAGTACAGACCCAGAGTCCTCAACTGCTCCCCATATGACAAGTTCTTCATCACCAGGATCATCTTGTAAACCTCTTCTGGAGCCCCTCCAATGCCAGCACATCCTTCCTTAGATCCAGGGCTCAAAACTGCACACAATATTCCAAATGCAGTCTGGCCAGAGACTTCTACTGCTGAGGCTGTTTATCTCTGCTCTTGTATTCTACCCGTCTTGAAATGAATGCTAAGATTGCATTTATCTTCCTAACTGCGAACTGAACCTACATGTTAACCTTAAGTTTATCCTGAACAAAGACTCCTAAGTCCCTATGTGCTTCAGATTTCCTTTAGAAAATAGTTATTTTAAAATCACCTGATGTAGTTGTAAAATTGCACACAAAGGAATGTCAACTTAACAGGCTAAGAATATGCTTACTAGCATTGAGCGTAATTCATAACTTAAGGATACTTGATGGTTTAATCATCAAAAATATATATTAAATGTCCCATGCAAGTACCAGAATTCATACACAAAGAACATTGTAAATATTGTAAATAAACAATACTGCATAAAATCTCTAAATCTTCAATAAAAACAAAATACTGTGGCTGTTGGAAATCTGAACTAAACACAGAAAATGCTGGAGAAATTCAGCAGCTCTGCAGCATCTGTGGAGAGAGTGTTAATGCTTTGAATCTGGTATGACTCTTCTTCACTGTCCAGTGTTAAAAACACAAGTAAATAAATCTACAAGATAGAAGTTATTTTCAAATGAACATTACACAGTTCTGAACAATTTGTAGCTGCAATTTACTTCAATGGAGCTTCAGCAGTATTCATGGAATCTTTCACACAAAATCTGCTTTGTATTTTTGATAGTGAATATCAATTTGTCAAATTCTTTTATTACACATATAACAGTCTTAGTTCAAATATAGTTATCATAAAAAGTTAACCTGTTCAAAATCGGCACTAGCATCTAATTTTGAGGCCAGAATGAAGAGTTCTTGCTCATGCTTCTGTGCTTGCTCAGCAAGTTTGTTTTCCTTTGCTTGAATTATTTCTTGAAACACACGAATCTGAAACAAAGATTCCACCAATGACAAGGTGACATAGATAATGGGATTATTGCTGTTAGTGGAAGAGCGAGGCTGATTGCACTTCCCACTACTAACGAGTAAATATCTTCAAGGGGCAGATCCACAGTTAATTCTGATACAAGTAATTGCTACCACAGTTGCAAACTCTGCAACCAGCTTCACAAAGGAAAAGCATCTTACTGTGTACCTCACCACTAACTTAAGATAATAAGATCATAAGACAAAGGAGCAGAAGTAGGCCATTCAGCCCATCAATGAGATCATGGCTGATCTGATAATCCTCAACTGCATTTTCTTGCCTTTTCCAAATAACTCTTGATTCTCTTACTCCTTTACCTAAAAATCTTTCTCAGCTTTGAATATACTTGACAACTCAGTCTCTATAGCCCTCTGGGGTAAACAGTTCCTCAAATTCACAATCCTCTGAGAGAAGGAATTCCTTTTTATCTTTCCAAGTGTGATGCCTTATTTTGAGATTTATTCCCTCCAGTCCGAGACTCTCCCACAAGGGGAATCAACTTTCCCACACCTAACCTAACCTGTCTTGTCCCCTAAGAATACTCTAACTTTCAATAAAGTTGCTTCATATTCTTCTAACTTTCAATGAACACAGGCCCAACCGACAGAACATTTCCACATAAAAGAGTCCCTTTACGCCAAGGATTGGTCACCAAAGATCAGTTGTCGTGGTCTACATAGGTACCCACAACCTAGATAAAACTAGGACAGAGGCTCTGCTAAGGAAGTATGAACAGCTAGGAGCCAAATTAAAAAGGAGAACGAAAAAGTGAATAATCGCTGGATTACTACCTGAGCAACAAGCTAATTGGTACAGGGTCAATAAGATTAAGCAGGTAAATGCGTGGCTTAAATATTGGTGTGGGAGAAATGGGTTTGAATTCATGGAACATTTGCACCAGTACTGGGAAAGAAGGGACTTGTGACGATGGGATGGTCGTCATCTGAATCGTGCTCGGACCGGAGTCCTAGCAAATCGCATAACTAGGGCTGTAGACTGGGCTTTAAACTGAATGCTGGTGCAGGGAGGTGGTTACTGTTGTAGGGGAAATTAGAAAATCCAAATTAAAGGAGGAGGTAAGAGTGCAAGCTGACAAAGTGGGGGGATGGTTACCAGACAATAAAGGTGAGGGACAGAACAAGTGATTGCCTCTATGCATCAAGGATTTACAAAAGAGTAGGGAAATTTACCAGTAGAACAAATTTAAAAGCTTTCTATCTAAATGCAAGAAGCATTCGAAACAAAATTAATGAGTTAATGGCACAAACAGAAACAAAAGGGTATGATTGGGTAGTAATTACTGAAACATGGTTACAAGGAGACCAGGTCTGGGAATTGAATATCCAAGGGCGCTCAGCATTTTGGAGGGATAGAATGAAAGGAAAAGGAGGTGGTATAGTTTTGCTGCTGATGGAAGCAATCAGTGCTGTAATGAGAAATGACATAAGCGTGGGAGATCAAGATGTGGAAACAGTCTGGGTTGAAATAAGAAATAGCAAAGGGAAGAAGTACTGGGCAGGAGTAATCTTTAGGTACCCAAACAGTAGTTCCACAGTGGGGCACAGTATAAACCAGGAAATGTTAGAGGCTTGCGAGAAAGATACAGCAATAATCATGGGTGATTGGAAGAATCAAACTGGCAAGGGTAGCCTGAAGGCAGAGTTCATTGAATGCATTAGAGATTGTTTCTTGGAGCAGTATGTTGTGGAACCAATCAGGGAGTAGGCTACTCTGGATTTGGTATTGTGTAATGAGGAGAGATTAATTGATAACATCATAGGATCCCCTAGGGAGTAGTGTTCATAGTATGATTGAATTCAAAATTCAATTTTGGGGATAAGAAAGTGCAGTCCCACGGTAGTATTCTAGAATTAAACAAAGGAAGTTACATAGGATCGAGGACAGATTTGGCCTGAGTACATTGGGCAGGAAAGCTGAAAAATAAGACAGCAGATCAGCAGTGGCAGTTGTTTAAGGAACTACTCAATTCCTCACAACTACAATGTATCCCAGTGAGGAACAAAAACAGTAAGGGGGATAATAAACATCCATGGTTAAACAAGGAGGTTACGGACAATATAAAGTCAAAAACTAAGGTATACCATATTGCAAAGGCCAGTGATAGGCAGAAGGATTGGGAAACTTGCAAACAGAAACAAAGGGATACTAAAAAATTAATAGAAAGAGCTAAGGTAAATTATGAAAGAAAACTAGCACAAAATATCAAAAAGTACAGCAAAAGCTTTTACAGGTATATCAAAGGGAAGAGAGTTGCGAAGGTGAATATGGTCCCTTGGAAGATGAAATCGGAGAATTAATAGTAGGGAACACTGAAATGGCAGAAATGCTAAATCAATATTTTGCCTCAGTTTTCACAGTAGAAGAAATTAGTACCATTGCAAAGTGTTAGAATCAATTATCAAGGAAGAAATATCAGGGCATTTGGATAGTCAAAATGCTATCCTTCAGAGTCAGCATGGTTTTATGAAGGGCAAATCATGTTTGACTAATTTGCTGGAGTTCTTCGAAGATGTAACAAGCAAGTGGATAATGGGGATCCTGTTGATGTAATATAATCTGGACTTCCAGAAGGCGTTTGATAAGGTGCCACACAAAAGGTTAATTCACAAGGTTGGATCATATGGGATTATGGCTAATTTATTACCTTAGATAGGTGACTGGCTGATGGACAGAAGACAAAGTCAGGATAAATGGATTTTTTTCTGGATGGCAAGAAGTAACTTCGGTCCTTGGGTGCCAGCTATTTATAATCTACATGAATGACTTAGATACAAGAATAAAGACTCTATTGTCAAATTTGTGGACGACACAAAAAATAGGTGGAACAGTAAATTGCAACGACAAAACAGAACCTTACAAATGGATATAGATAGGCTAGGAGAATGGGCCAAAATGTGGCAGATGGAGTTTAACATGGATAAGTGTGAGGTCATGCATTTTGGTCAGAAAAATGGGAAGAGATTTTGGGGTGCTCCAGTGCAGAGGGATCTGAGTGCCCTCATTCATGAGTCACAGAAAACTAATATGCAGGTACAGCAGATACTAAAGAAATTAAATGGAATGTTGGCTTTTATTGCTAAAGGAATAGAATCTAAGGAAGTATTGTTGCAACTATACAAGGCATTGGTGAGACTGCACTTGGAGTATTGTGCACGGTTTTGGTTCCCTTATTTCAGGAAAGATGTAGTAGCATTGGAGGCAGTTCAGAGGAGGTTCACTAGATTGATCCCAGAGATGAGAGGTTTTTTGTATGAGGAGAGAATGAGCAGTTTAGGCCTATACTCTCTGGAATTTAGAAGAATGAGGGGAAATCAAATTGAAGTATTCAAGATGATGAAAGGTGTTGATAAAATAGATGTGCAGCAGATGTTTCCTCTTGTGGGGCATTCTAGGACAAGAGGTCATAGTCTTAGGATAAGGGGGAAAGTTGAGAAGAAACTACTTCTCCCAAAAAGGTTGTGAATCTGTGGAATTCGCTATCCCAAAGTGCAGTGGATGCTGGGACAGTGAGTAAATTTAAGGAGGAGTTAAACAGAGTTTTAATTGGTAATGGGTTGAAGGGTTATGGAAAGAAAGCAGGAAAATAGGGGAGAGGAGCATATCAGCCATGATCAAATGGCAGAGCAGACTTTGATGGGCTGAATGGCCTAATTGAGCCCCTGTATCTATCTTATGGCCTAGTGAACCATCTCTGGACAGGCTCAAATAACAGTATGCATTTCTTTAGATACAGACCACAAAGCTTCACCGTATTCCAGGTGTGGTCTGACAAGTGCATTGTGCAGTTTTTGCAAGATTTCCTTATCTTAATACTCCATTACCTTTGAAGTAAAGGCCAACATTCCGTCTGCTTTCCTTATTACCTGAAGAACCTGATACTAGTTTTTTGAGATTTAAAGGACTCCCAAATCCCTCTGTGCTGTAGCTTTCTGCAGTCTTTCTCCCTTTAATAATATTCAGCCCTTCTGTTCTTACTGCTCAAGTGCATAACTCCATACTTCCTCATAGATTCCATCTGACAAGTTTATGCCCACTCACTCAACGTGTCTAAATTCCTCTGTAGTTGCTTTGCATCATCCTTGATACTTTTCTACAGGATGGAGGTTTTCAAGACGAGGAGGCACATTCTTAAGGTGAAAAGAAAGAGATTTAAAAAAGACATGGAGGGCAATTGTTTTACACAGAGGTGGTTCACATGTGGAATGAACTTCCTGCGAAGTGGTGGATGTACAACTACAACATTTAAAAGACGCTTTGATAAGTACATGAATAGGAAAAGTTTGGAGGAATATGGGCCAGGAGAAGGCAGGTGGGACTAGTTTAGTTTGGGATTATGTTCGGCATGGACTGATTGGACCAAAGAGTCTATTTCCGTGCTGTTTGGCTCTATGACTGCATGACTTGCATTCCTACCTACTTTTGTGTCATCCACAAAACTATCTAACTTACATTCACAGAAATTAAGAACTGCCGATGCTGGAACCTTCAGAAAACGAAGAAGGGTCCTGACTTGAAACGTCAACTTTCCTGCTCCTTTGATGCTGCCTGGCCCACAGTGTTCCTCCAGCTCCACACTGTGTTATCTTCTAACTTACATTCACTTTGCTTATCCATGTCATTAATAATTGTTGTAGATAATTGCAGCCCCAATGCAGATCCCTCTGGCACACCACTAGTTATAGATTGTCATTCTGAAGTGTTCCCCTTTTCCCAATTCTCTACCTCTATTAGTTAGCCAATCCTCTATCCAAGCTGATACTCTACCTCCAACACATGGGCTCTTAGCTTATTCTGTAGCCTATGATGTGGTACTTTATCAAATGCTTTCTGAAAATCCAAATACATTACAAGCACTGGTACGTCTTTATCTATCCTTCTTGTTACTTCCTCAAAGAATTCTAATTAGTTTGTCAGGCATGATTTCCTCATTGCGAAATCATGCTGACTCTGCTTGAACGTTTCATCCATTTCAAAATGCTCCACTGCCCAATCTTTTGTGATAAGGCTCTGATATTTTCCCAGTAGCAGTATTTCAGGTAACTGGCCTATATGACCAGTATTTTGTCACCTGCTCTTTTTAAGTAAAGGTATTACACTAGCAGTTTACCAATCCTCTGGTATTTTTCAAGAATCTAAAGATTCTTGAAAGATTACTACCAGTACATCCACTACCACTGTAACAACTTCTTTGAATATCTTAATGTGCATCTCATCAGGTCCAAGGGACTTACAGTCTTTTGCCCATTAGTTTCCCTAGAACATTTACTCTAGTGCTATTAATCATATATACTTTCTCTCCACCTATTGTCTGTGATTATGTAGTAATTTTGGAATGGTATTAGTGCCTTAGAACGTAGAACAGAACAGTAGAGCACAGGAAAAGGTCCTCTGGCCCATCATGTCTGTGCCAGTCATGATGCCTTTCAAAACTAATCACATCTGCTTGCACAGAATCCATATCCCTCTATTCCCTGCCTGTTCATGTGTCTGTCTAAATGCCTCTTAACCGTTGTTATCATATCTGCTTCTATCACCTCCCCTGGCAGCATATTCCAGGCACCTAGCATCCTCTGTGTAAAGTCTTTCCTCGTACATCTCCTTTAAATCAATGTCCCCTAGTGTTTGACATTTGGCACTCCACAAAACGTTGTAGGAAGTTAGGGAGAAAACTACAGGGTTCCTTTCAGAAATATTTGTATCATCTATAACTATAGATGAGGTGAGATACTATCTGAAAGATAGGATTTATATGCATTTGGAGAGACAAGGAATAATTAGGGATCGTCAATAGGGTGTTGTGGGAGGGAAATTATCTCAATAATTTGATTGAGTTTTCTGAGGAAGTAACCAAATAGATTGATGTGAACAGAGCAGTAGACATTGTTTACATGGACTTTCACAAAGCCTTTGACAAGGTTTCGCATGGTAGACTAGTTAGTAAAGTTAGATCACATGAGAATTAAGCTGAGTTTGTCAACTGGATACAAAACTGGCTTAATGGCAGGAGACAGTGTGGTGGTGGAAGGTTGTTTTTCGGGCTAGGAGGACTGTGACCACCGGTGCTCCACAGGGGTCAATGCTGGGTCTGCTTTTGTTTGTCCTTTATGTAAATGATTTAGGTGACACTATAGAGGCATGGTTTGTAAGTTTGTAGATGACACTAAAATTGGTGGGATAGTGGACAGTGAAGAAGGTTATCTAAGATTACGAAGAGATCTTGATCGATTGGGTCAATGGGCTGAAGAGTGGCAGATGGAGCTTAATTTGGATAAATGCGAGGTATTGCATTTTGATAAAACAAATAAGGGCAAGACTTATACAATTAAAAGTAGGGCCTTGAGTAGTATTGTAGAACAGGGAGACCGAGGGATTCAGGCACATACTTCTTTGAAGCTTGCATCACTGTAGACAGGATGGTTATAAGGCATTTAGCATGTTTGCCTTCATTGCTCAGTCCTTTGAGTATAGGAGTATAGGAGTTGGGAAGTCATACTGAGTCTGTACAAGATGCTGGTGAGGCCTGTCCTGGAGTACTGTGACCAGTTCTGGTTGCCCTGTTATAGGAAGGACATTATTAAATTGGAGAGGGTTCAGAAAAGATTTACCAGGATATTGTCGGGAAAGAAAGTCAATTTGACTTAAATCATGATGGGTATAGATAGATGAACAGCAGAGATCTTTCCCATTTGATGGAGGATTTCAAGTCTGTTTTTTAAGGTGAGAGAGTAAAGATTTAAAAATGACAGAGTGGCTAACACAGAGTGTGGTTCATGTGTGGAATGAACTTCCAAAGAAAATGGTGGATGCGGGTACAGTTACAACATTTAAAAGACATTTGGATAAGTACAATAATAAGAAATGTTTTGAGGGGTATGGGCCAAGCACAGGTAGGTGGGTCTAGTTTAGTTTGGGATTATGGTTGGCATGGACTGGTTGAACCAAAGGGTCTGTTTCCGTCCTGTACGACTTTACGACTTGGTTTCTACCCTGGGAAAAAAACACCAACTATCCACCCTATCCATGCCTCTCATAATTTTAAATACTTCTATCGAGTTGCTCCTCAGTCTCCAACGCTCTAGTAAAAACAACCCAAGTTTGTCCAAATTGTCCTTCTAGATAATAGGCTCTGATTCAGACAACATTCTGGAAAACCTCTTTTGCGCTCTCTCCAAAGTCTCCAAATCCTTTCAATGGTGCAGCTGACAGAACAGCACACAATAATCCAAGTGTGGCTGAGCTAAAGTTTTCTACAGTTGCAACATGACTTGCCAACTTTCATACTCAGTGCCTCGACTGATAAAGGCAAGCTCGCTGTATGCCCCTTTACCACCTTATCCACCGTGTTGCCACTTTCAGGGAGCTATGGACTTTAACCCCAAGATCCCTCTGTATATCAATGCTCCTAAGGGTCTTGCCACTTACTGTATATGTTCCTCTTGCATTTGGCCTTCCAAAATGCATCACTTCACACTTGTCTGGATTAAACTCCATCTGCCATTTCTCTGTCCAACTTTTCAACCGATCTGTATCCTGCTGTATCCTTTGACAACCTTCCTCACCATTTATAACACCACCAATTTTCATGTTGCCTGTAAATTTACTAATCAGGCAAATCATTTATACATGTCACAAAAGAGGTCCCAACACTGATCCTATTGGAATGCCGGTGGTCACAGATCTCCAGTCAGAAAAACACCACTCTCCACAATTAACATCTGTCTTTTACAACCAAGCCAATTTTGTATCCCACCTAGCAGTTTTCACTGGGAAGACTGATGAAAAGTATTTGGTTGACCCCACTGGCATTTCTTTGCACCCAATACTATTTCCCAGCCTCGGAAAAGCCTTGAAAGGGCCTCTGATAACTTTGGCTTCTCTGTTCCCTTTTATATATTTAACGAAGCTCTTGCTATCCACCTTGAAGGAAAGCATGCCATATGCCTTGTTGACTACCTTCTCCACCTGCGTTGCCACTTTCAATGACCTGTGTACTTGTACATCCAGATCTCTCTGCCTATCAGTACTCTTAAGGGTTCTGCCATTTACTGTATAGTTTATTTAGTTCCCTTTGATCTTCTTGTAACCATGCCTCTGTAATGGCTAAGATCATATCCACTGATTTGTATTTATGCTATTAATTAATTTTGCCTTTTTACCATTTTTCTCCTTTTGACTCTACTTCCTGCAGTTTTTGCATGTTTGTACAGTCCCTTTCCATTACACCTTTGGTATCATTAACCAAACAGCTGCCCTGAAACTGTTGTTATATCCTGTTGCTTCATCAGCCTACATTTCCTTTCTCTCTAACCTTCACTACTCTAATTAGTTTAAAGTCCTCTTTACAGCGCTAATCATTCAATTTGCCAGGACACTGGTCCCAGCACAGCTCACATGAAGCCCATCACCCTTCCCTTCTTCCCAATACTACTGGGCCAGTACCTCAAATTTTGTGAATTTCTTGAGAAATATCTTTTGGATAGTTCCAAAACAAATTAAAACTGTTGCTATTTGGAATCAGTAATTACAAATATAAGTACTCTTTCCAAAAACATGTTAAACATTAGGGACTGCAAATGAGGGGATGGTGCACAGGGTAACTCCCTGGGGACATAAGTTCATAAACCATCAGAGCAGCAGGAATTCACCAAGGGTCCTTGGACAAGACTTACCAAATCTATGACTGTCTAGAAGAATGAGCTTTGCATAAATGTGGGAACACCACCACCTACAACCTATGACACTAAGCTGGGTGGCAGTGTGTGCTGTGAGGAGGATGCTAAGAGGCTGCAGGGTAACTTGGACGGACTGGCTGGATGGTCAACTACTTGGCAAATGCAATATAATGTGGATAAATGTGAGGTTATCCACTTTGGTTGCAAAAACAGGAAGGCAGATCATTATGAGAATGGTGGCAGTTTAGGAAAAGGGGAAGTGCAATGAAACCTGGGTGCCATGGTGGAACAGGTTGGCATGCAGGTGCAGCAGGCAGTGAGGAAAGCTATTGGCATGGTGACCTTCACAGCGAGGGGATTTCAGTATCGGAGTAAGGATGTCTTACTGCAGTTATACAGGGCTTTGGTGAGGCCACACCTTAAGTATCCTGTGCAGTTTTGGTCTTCTAGTATGAGTAAGGACATTCTCACTACTGAGGGAGTCGAGCGAAGGTTCACAAGACTGATTCCCAGGATGGCAGGACTAACTTACCTGCAATAACTGGTGAGAAATATCACTTTTGAATTGACAAATCAAAAACATTTTAAGTTAATCAGTCACTCAGTACTCCTTACAAACCAGTGGAACCTTCTAGAGAAGGACAATGGAATGCCAAGGGCCTGGCTAGCCAAAGAATGATCATCTCAACATTGGAATTGGGAAGCAAAGACCAGTGAATTGACTTTCCAGTCTTTCTCTATTTCTTTCAATAATCTATTTTCCCTGTTTGTTTATCCAGGAGTGTTTGCACACACATAAAGGGGGAGTTTAAGGAGATTATATCTTTCAGAAAGCACTTGATCAAGTCCCACATAAGAGATTAATGTGCAACATTAAAGCGCATGGGATTGGGGTAAGTGTACTGAGGTGGATAGGAAACTAGTTGGCAGAGAGGAAACAGAGTAGGAATTAATGGGTCCTTTTCAAATCGGCAGGCAGAAACTAGGAGGGTGCCACAGGGATCGGTGCTGGGACCCCAGCTATTCACAACATATATTAACGATTTGGATGAGGGACAAAATGTAACATCTCCAAGTTTGCAGATGATACCAGGTTGGGTGGGAGGGTGAACTGTAACAAGGATACAGAGATCTTTCAACATGATAGTTTGAGTGAGTGGGCAAATCAATGGCAGATTCAGTATAATTTGGATAAATGTGAAATAATTCACTTTGGAAGCAAAAACAAGAAAGCGAATTCCTCCCTGAATGGCTGTAAATTGGGAGAGGGGAGTGTGCAGTGGGACTTGGGTGTCCTTGTGCACCAGTCGCTGAAGGTAAGCATGCAGGTGCAGCAGGCGGTAAAGAATGGTATGTTGGCCTTCATTGCAATAAATCTTGAGTACAGGGGCAGGGATGCATTGTTGCAGCTATACAGGACCCTGGTGAGGCCACACCTAGAACATTCCGTGCAGTTTTGGTCTCCTTTTCGGAGGAAGGATGCTCTTACTCTTGAGGGAGTGCAGCAAAGGTTTACCAGGCTGATTCTGGGGATGGCAGATCTGACTTATAAGGAGACAGTAACTAGGTTGGGATGGTTTTTGCTAGACTTCAGATGAATGAAGGGGAATCTTGTAGAAACTTATAAAATTCTAACAGGACTGGACAGGGTAGATGCAGGGAGGATGTTCCCAATGGTGGGTGTGTCCAGAACCAGGGGTCACAGTCTGAGGATTCAGGGTAGACAATTTAGGACGGAGATGAGGAAACATTTCTTCACCCAAAAAGTGGTGAGCCTGTGGAATTCATTACTACAGGAAGTAACTGATGCCAAAACACTGAATGTATTCAAGAAACAACTAGATTTGGCACTTGGGGCAAATGGGATCAAAGGTTATGGGGAGAAAGCAGAATTAGGCTATTGAGATGGACGATCGCCATGATCGTGAAGAATGGAGGAACGGTCTCAAAGGGCTGAATGGCCTCCTTCTGCTCCTATCTTCTATGTCAGTTAGCTATGTTATATGCCAAAGGTTTGTGTCTGTTTACTTGTAGCTATAGTCTAATTACAAATAATAAATAATAATTCTGCTTGGTACAGAAACATGATCCATACTTTCTATCAATCTTGGTCTGAAAGTCAGGTAAATCAAGGCACTGGGTGTACCTTTAAAAAAAAAATTAGCATTTGGTATAATTCTGGAAGAGTGGGGTTCAATGTACGCATTGTGGAATATAATAATGTGTACTCACATTTTTCATGTACATTGCTTCCTTCTCCTGATACTGGATTTTCTCTTTGTTGAGCTGTTCCTTCAAATTCTCTGCCTGCTCTTGGAGGAGGCTGAAGCTTTCTTCACTCTCCTCAACTTTTTTGGTCAGACTGTGAACCATTGACTGTAAATCACTGCTGGGAGTCTCCTTCCCTTCAAACTGATGCTGCACTACCTAATTAAGAGAATGAATGCAGGTTTGAGAGTTTTTGTCAATAGTTCCGTTCAGATGGGTTAAATCTAATTACACCCAAAATAAAATATCTGAACAGTAGGATGGGAGTCGAGCGAAGTTTGAAAGTAAGAAATAAAAGCAGCAATGCTGGAGAACCTCAGCAGGTTTGGCAACACCTTTGGAAACAGAAACAGATTTAACATTTCAAACCCAATATGACTTTTCTTTAGTCATATCACACTCGAAATGTTACACTGATTCTCTCCATAAATGCTGTGAGACATTCTGAGATTCTCCAGCACTGCTTTTTGTTTCCGATTTCCAGTATCCACAATATTTTGATTTTTATTTATGTATTTAATGATTCATAATTTAGTGTGTACATATTTAAGATAAAATAAAGATGGAAGTCTTTTTCAGCTTGTAAAATAAAAATTATACAATGCATAAATTCACCAAATAGTGTGGGATGATCATAAAAGAGTAACAGTTATACACAACGGAAACAGGCCCTTCAACAGGTTGCAAAGTTTCTGCAAGATTCCACATCACTACACAGAATGTTAAAATAATATCTTTGTTTTCTTTTTACTTTCCTAATTTCCCCCTCTTTGCTTGTTTCCATCATGTTTCACATTTTTCACTACACTCAAGCCTAAAATGATGTTCCCAACGAAGTCCACAGTGCTGCCTTGTAACATATTCTCAGCTACAATTCAATTCACTCCAGATACTCTGCATGCCCAATGCAAAATACATTTCCACAGGGAAGTCACAGTTCTAATAAGAGAAGAGGGCACTTGGCAGAACACATATTCCGCTACACTGCGTTTAACTGAACATTATTACAACTACACAACTTTTTCTTGAAGCTTTTCCCTGCCTGGCCCATATGCTACAAATGCAAAGTTGGAAAAAGATTTACTTTTTGAGAATTAACATCTAAAGAGGAGGCTGTAGACTAATCTAAATCCATAAACCTACTCTTTAAACCCTGCTTGAATTTTGACTGTTGTGCAGCTGAGCCAATCCACAGTATTCTAAATACTATAACCCACAGCATTCTAATGAAAAGTCAATTTGCTCTTCGAAATCTAATTTCTTCTTCTATGGGCCAAGCCTATCTCTGTACCAAGCTTGGTAGAAATCCATCATTGTTAAGATATATTGTTTATAGACAGACTAGTAAACAGGGGGCATAAGCATTATTATCACTTACCTTTAGGTGTTAACAAACCAAAGAGTGAGCCTGTACCTGAAGTAACAGGTCAGAAAAGGAACCTTTGGCCAAAGTTACAGACAGGATTACCACCATAAGGCAGACTAACAATACAGGGGCAGAACACCTCAGACTACAAACTATAGATTTGGTTTACTAAGCAAAGTGAAACAGAAATTAAGGGTTCGCTCTAAGAACATTTTTATCTCAATGTTCCAAAATAATGTGGTCTCGAGCCTTAGCAGTTCACATGAATTGAAATATAATTCTGATGAAATAAGTTTAATGCAGGACAAAACTCCCACAGAATTGTTAACGTACCACCACACATCAATGGTGCAAAAGTGATACTAAACGGGAACGGCACAAATATTAAGTTCAACCCAGCAGATTCTCAGCAAGAATCTGTCAATCTGATCAAGACAGGGACAATTCAGAACCCAGAAAAGTAGAACTAAAAAGATAATGGACAGAAATAACTGACGGCAAACTAGCAGGGAATATAAAAGATACAATAAGATCTTTTTCTCTAATGAAAGCTATTGGGGAAGTGTATAAATGCAAATGCTGCAATTAATTTTCCTTATCACTCACTTCAATTCCTTCACTAGACAGTGTTACTTGTTGAGGTGTATGATCCGAAACAGCAGCTAACTGGAGCTCAATGATATAGGCCTCTTTTTCAGCCAGTTTTTTGTCCTTCTCAGCAAGCATCATGTCCATATCGGAACCACGTCGCAGCTGTGCGTCCAGCTCTGTAAGCTGTAAGTTATTTAAAATTAGGATGTCATAATATGCAATTCATATATTCCTAAATAAGTAAACAGATATATTTTTAGAATCTTACCGTCTTCTTCAATTCTGTATCTTTTTTGGCAATTTGTGTTTCCAAATCTTCAACCTTTTTCCTCAACATTAAAATTTTACCCCTACTGGCAGCTGCATGTTCCTGATCACCATCACTGGATTGCTATAATTAAACCATACATGAAAATTCAGTCTATTTAATTTCATTAACGCATCCACATTTTATTTCTAATTTACTGTAGGTTTCTTATTTTTGCTTAAATACTCAGAGACCATTTAATTCATTTTATATATCGGAAATGACAACATACAATTATCTAACACAAGAGGTCATCATTCACGACTGGAGACTTAAAAAAACTGCAGATGCTGGAATCGAAGGGAGACAAACAGGAGGCTGCAAGAACATAGCAAGCCAGGCAGCATCTGGAGGAAAGGAGAAGTTGATGTTTTGGGTATTACTCATCTTCATCATTCAGTCTACTGCCCATGTCAGTTCATTGGAATTATTCTCAATCCCTTTCTTATTACACAGAACCTATACATTTTTATTTTTCAAGTATACATCAAATTCTATTCTGAAGTTTACTACTGATTGTGCTTCCATCATCTTGCCAAGCAATGCATTCCATATCATAAGCTTCCACGTAGATTTCTCAGATCTCCTCCAGCTCCATCGACAATCACCTTCAATCTATGTCTTTTGGTTACTGAACTTTCTGCTGCTAGAAATAGTTTCTACATCACATAGATAGTAGGAACTGCAGATGCTGGAGAATCTGAGATAACAAGGTGTAGAGCTGGATGAATACAACAGGCCAAGCAGCATCAGAGGAGCAGGAAGGCTGATGTTTCGGGCCTAGACCCTTCTTCAGAAATGGGGGAGGGGAAAGGGGTTCTGAAATAAATAGGGAGAGAGGGGGAGGCGGATAGAAGATGGATAGAGGAGAAGATAGGTGGAGAGGAGACAGACGGGTCAAAGAGGCGGGGATGGAGCCAGTAAAGGTGAGTGAGTGTAGGTGGGGAGGTAGGGAGGAGATAGGTCAGTCCAGGGAGGACGGACAGGTCAAGGGGGTGGGATGAGGTTAGTAGGTAGGAGATGGGGGTGGGGCTTGAGGTGGGAGGACGGGATAGGTGGGAGGAAGGACAGGTTAGGGAGGCGGGGATGAGCTGGGCTGGTTTTGGGATGCGGTAAGGGGAGGGGAGATTTTGAAGCTTGTGAAGTCCACACTGATACCATTGGGCTGCAGGGTTCCCAAGCGGAATATGAGTTGCTATTCCTGCAACCTTTGGGTAGCATCGTTGTGGCACTGCAGGAGGCCCAGGATGGACATGTCGCCTGAGGAATGGGAGGGGGAGTTGAAATGGTTCGCGACTGGGAGGTGCAGTTGTTTAGTGCGAACCGAGCCTATATGTTCTGCAAAGTGGTCCCCAAGCCTCCACTTGGTTTCCCTGATGTAGAGGAGGCCACAACAGGAACAGCGGATGCAGTATACCACATTAGCAGATGTGCAGGTGAACATCTGCTTGATGTGAAGAGTCTTCTTGAGGCCTGGGATGGGGGTGAGGGGGGAGGTGTAGGGGCAGGTGTAGCACTGGAAAAGTGCCAGGTATGGTGGGGCTGGAGGGGAGTGTGGAGCGGACAAGGGAGTCACGGAGAGAGTGGTCCCTTCGGAAAGCAGATAAGGGTGGGGAGGGAAAAATGTCTTTGGTGGTGGGGTCGGATTGCAGATGGCGGAAGTGTCGGAGAATGATGCGTTGGATCCGGAGGTTGGTGGGGTGGTACGTGAGGACGAGGGGTTTCTGTTTTGGTTGTTATTGCAGGGAGGGGATGTCAGGGATGAGTTGCGGGAGACACGGTCGAGGGTGTTCTCAACCACTGAGGCGGGGGAAGTTACAGCCACATCACCTTTCTTAGTACCTGCCTACGGAACCATATCATCCCCAATGGACTACAGTCCACATTCAGGCCTTCCCAATTTGGCCCCAACCATGACAGTGTCTACATTCAGAACATTGAGATCCTTCAGAAGCGTTTCTCCCTGCGACTCCTGAAATACACACACGCAGCAATGCGCCGGCATCCCCGGCACTAAAATCAAGTCTACCCCAGCTCAGAGCCTCCCTCTTCCAGACCTGCAAAGGACCTCTCCTGTTTTTTATTCTTTGTAGGACCCATAACCTAGAACATAGAACATTACAGCGCAGTACAGGCCCTTCGGTCCTCGATGTTGCGCCGACCTGTGAAACCAATCTGAAGCCCATCTAACCTAAACTATTCCATTATCATCCATATGTTTATCCAATGACCATTTAAATGCCCTTAAAGTTGGCGAGTCTACTACTTTTGCAGGCAGGGCATTCCACGCCCTTACTACTCTCTGAGTAAAGAACCTACCTCTGACATCTGTCCTATATCTATCACCCCTCAATTTAAAGCTATGTCCCCTCGTGCTAGCCATCACCATCCAAGGAAAAAGGCTCTCGCTGTCCACCCTATTTAATCCTCTGATCATCTTGCATGTCTCTATTAAGTCACCTCTTAATCTTCTTCTCTCTAACAAAAACAGCCTCAAGTCCCTCAACCTTTCTTCATAAGACCTTCCCTCCATACCAGGCAACATCCTGGTAAATCTCCTCTGCACCCTTTTCAATGCTTCCACATCCTTCCTATAATGCGGCGACCAGAACTGTACGCAATACTCCAAGTGCAGCCGCACCAGAGTTTTGTACAGCTGCAACATGACCTCATGGCTCCGAAACTCAATCCCTCTACCAATAAAACCTAACACACTGTACACCTTCTTAACAACCCTATCAACCTGGGTGGCAACTTTCAGTGATCTATGCACATGGACACCGAGATCTTTCTGCTCAGCCACACTACCAAGAATCTTACCATTAGCCCAGTACTCTGTATTCCTGTTACTCCTTCCAAAGTGAATCACCTCACACTTTTCCGCATTAAACTCCATTTGCCACCTCTCAGCCCAGCTCTGCAGCTTATCTATGTCCCTCTGTAACCTGCAACATCCTTCCGCACTATCCACAACTCCATTGACTTTGGTGTCATCCGCAAATTTACTAACCCATCCTTCTACGCCCTCATCCAGGTCATTTATAAAAATGACAAACAGCAGTGGCCCCAAAACAGATCCTTGAGATACACCACTAGTAACTGAACTCCAGGATGAACATTTCCCATCAACAACCACCCTCTGTCTTCTTACAGCTAGCCAATTTCTGATCCAAACCGCTAAATCACCCTCAATCTCATGCCTCCGTATTTTCTGCAATAGCCTACCATGGGGAACCTTATCAAACGCTTTACTGAAATCCATATACACCACATCAACCGCTTTACCCTCATCCACCTGTTTGGTCACCTTCTCAAAGAACTCAATAAGGTTTGTGAGGCACGACCTACCCTTCACAAAACCGTGTTGACTATCCCTAATCAAATTATTCCTTTCTAGAAGATTATAAATCCTAACACTTTACCCACAACCGAACTAAGGCTCACTGAACCAGGGTTGTCTCTACTCCCTTTCTTGAACAAGGGGGCAATATTTGCTAGTCTCCAGTCTTCTGACACTATTCCTGTAGACAATGACGACATAAAGATCAAAGCGGAAGGCTCTGCAATCTCCTCTCTAGCTTCCCAGAGAATCCTAGGATAAATCCCATTCGGCCCAGGAGACTTATCTATTTTCACACCTTCCAGAATTGCTAACACCTCCTCCTTATGAACCTCAATCCCGTCTAGTCTAATAGCCTGTATCTCAGTATTCTCCTCGACAACATTGTCTTTTTCCTGTGTGAATACTGACGAAAAATATTCATTTCGCGTCTCTCCTATCTCTTCGGACTCCACGCACAACTTCCCACTACTGTCCTTGACTGGCCCTCATCTTACTCTAGTCATTCTTTTATTCCTGATATAACTATAGAAAGTTTTAGGGTTTTCCTTGATCCTACCTGCTAAAGACTTCTCATGTCCCCTCCTGGCTCTTCTTAGCTCTCTTTAGGTCCTTCCTGGCTAACTTGTAACTCTCAAGCGCCCTAACTGAGCCTTCACGCCTCATCTCTACATAGGCCTCCTTCTTCCTCTTGACAAGAGATTCAACTTCTTTAGTAAACCACGGTTCCCTCGCTCGACCACTTCCTCCCTGCCTGACAGGTACATACTTCTCAAGGACACACAGTAGCTGTTCCTTGAACAAGCTCCACATTTCAATTGTGCCCAGCCCCTGCAGTTTCCTTCTCCATCCTATGCATCCTAAATCTTGCCTAATCGCCTCATAATTGCCTTTCCCCCAGCTATAACTCTTGCCTTGCGGTATATACCTGTCCCTTTCCATCACTAAAGTAAACGTAACCGAATTGTGGTCACTATCACCAAAGTGCTCACCTACCTCCAAATCTAACACCTGCCCTGGTTCATTACCCAGTACCAAATCCAATGTGGCCTCGCCACTTGTTGGCCTATCTTCATACTGTGTCAGGAAACCCTACTGCACACATTGGACAAAATCTGACCCATCTAAAGTACTCGAACTGTAGCGCTTCCAGTCAATATTACTCAGTCAACTCTACTCAGCTTTATTGGACACAAAAAACCGTAAGTACAGTAAACTTACTGGTGCCTACCACCCAAAACGGGTTCCCTCCACCTCCCAAATCCCCAACCCTACCCATGACGTTCCCCACAACGTGCCCGCCGCCAGTGGCCACGTGGCCACTGTCGGAGCAACCACGGATGACGTCACATCCTCCGCCGCCAGGTACACCACTTCTGGGACATCGACACCACTGCTGATGCCACCGCCTCCATTTCCAACACCATAGACACTGAGGATGCACTTACCGTCATCGCTGCTGCCGCCTCCTACCCCGCTCCGCCCACCACCGATGCCGACGCAACTCTGCCCACCGCTGACTCCAATGCAACTCCTCTCACCGCCAACGCCGACGCAACTCCGCCCACCACCGCCGACACAACTCCGCCCACCATCGCCGCAACTCCGCCCACAGCCGACGCCGACGTCGCTCCGCCCATCACCTCCACAGCCAGCAGCTCCAGAGGAGACAGCAACATCCAGCCCTGCCGAGTCTTCACCATCCCCCCAGACCTCCCCCTTACTGAGGACTGACCGTTCGTCCTCAGTAAAGGGCTCACCTTTGTCCCCCTCCACCCACACATCAACGAATACCGGTCACATTTGGACATCGAGCAGTTTTTCCGCCGCCTCCGCCTCCGCGCTTACTTCTTCAACCGTGAGCCTAACCCTCCCTCCACTGACCCCTTCTCCCGCCTCCAACACACCCCTCCTCCAGGACACCACTCCAAGGCCTCCTACCCTCCCTCGACCTCTTCATCTCCAACTGCCATCGAGGCATCAATCCCCTCAACCTCTCCACCCGTCTCACCCACTCCAACCTCTCCCCCGCAGAACATGCAGGCCTCCACTCCAATCCCAACCTCACCATAAAACCCGCGGACAAGGGAGGCGCAGTTGTAGTATGGCGCAACGACCTCTACATCGCCGAGGCCAGGCGCCAACTCTCAGACATCTCTTCCTAACGCCCCCTTGATCATGACCCCACCCCCGAGCACCAAACCATTATCTCCCAAACCATCCACAACCTCATCACCTCAGGTGACCTCCCATCCACAGCCTCCAACGTCATTGTTCACCAATCCCGCACCGCCCGCTTCTATCTCCTTCCCAAAATCCACAAACCTGACTGTCCTGGTCGACCCATTGTCTCCGCCTGCTCCTGCCCCACGGAACTTATCTCCACCTATCTCAACTCCATTTTCTCCCCCTTAGTCCAGGAACTCCCTACCTACGTCCGTGACACCACCCACGCCCTCCACCTCCTCCAGAACTTCCAATTCCCCGGTCCCCAACACCTCATTTTTACCATGGATGTCCAGTCCCGATACACCTGCATTCCCCATGCAGATGGCCTAAAGGCCCTCCGCTTCTTCCTGTCCCGCAGGCCCGATCAGTCCCCCTCCACTGATACCCTCATCCGCTTAGCCGAACTCGTCCTCACCCTCAACAACTTCTCTTTCAATTCCTCCCACTTCCTACAGACAAAGGGGAGGGCCATGGGTACCCGCATGGGCCCAAGCTATGCCTGCCTCTTTGCGGGTTACGTGGAACAATCCCTCTTCTTTACCTACACTGGCCCTAAACCCCACCTCTTCCTCCATTACATTGATGACTGTATCAGGGCCACCTCGTGCTCCCACGAGGAGCTCAAACAGTTCATCCACTTCACCAACATCTTCCACCCCAACCTTAAGTTCACCTGGACCATCTCCAATACCTCTCTCTCCTTCCTGGACCTCTCTGTCTCCATCTCCGGCAACCACCTAGAAACCGATATCCATTTCAAGCCCACCGACTCCCACAGCTACCTAGAATACTCCTCCTCCCACCCACCTTCCTGCAAAAATGCCATCCCCTATTCCCAATTCCTTCGCCTCCACCACATCTGCTCCCAGGATGAGGCATTCCACTCCCGTACATCTCAGATGTCCTCGTTTTTCAAGGACCGCAACGTTCCCCCCCACCACAGTGGTCGAGAACGCCCTTGACCGTGTCTCCCGCATTTCCTGCATTTCCCGCAACTCATCCCTCACACCCCCTCCCCGCAATAACAACCAAAACAGAATCCCCCCTGTCCTCACGTACCACCCCACCAACCTCCGGATCCAACGCATCATCCTCCGACACTTCCGCCATCTGCAATCCGACCCCACCACCAAAGACATTTTTCCCTCCCCACCCTTATCGGTTTTCCAGAGGGACTACTCTCTCCGTGACTCCCTTGTCCGCTCCGCCCTCCCCCCCACACTCGGCACTTTTCCCTGCAACCGCAGGAAGTGCTACACCTGCCCCTACACCTCCTCCCTCACCCCCATCCCAGGCCCTAAGAAGACCACATCAAGCAGATGTTCACCCGCACATTTGCTAATGTGGTATACTGCATCCACTGTTCCCGTTGTGGCCTCCTCTACATCGGGAAAACCAAGTGGAGGCTTGGGGACCACTTTGCAGAACACCTATGCTCGGTTCGCACTAAACAACTGCACCTCCCAGTCGCGAACCATTTCAACTCCCCCTCCCATTCCTCAGGCGACATGTCCATCCTGGGCCTCCTGCAGTGCCACAACGATGCTACCCGAAGGTTGCAGGAATAGCAACTCATATTCCGCTTGGGAACCCTGCAGCCCAATGGTATCAATGTGGACTTCACAAGCTTCAAAATCTCCCCTCCCCCTACCGCATCCCAAAACCAGCCCAGCTCATCCCCGCCTCCCTAACCTGTCCTTCCTCCCACCTATCCCCTCCTCCCACCTCAAGCCCCACCCCCATCTCCTACCTACTAACCTCATCCCACCCCATTGACCTGTCCGTCCTCCCTGGACTGACCTATCTCCTCCCTACCTCCCCACCTACACTCACCTTTACTGGCTCCATCCCCGGTTCTTTGACCTGTCTGTCTCCTCTCCACCTATCTTCTTCTCTATCCATCTTCTATCCGCCTCCCCCTCGCTCCCTATTTATTTCAGAACCCCCTTCCCCTCCCCCGTTTCTGAAGAAGGGTCTGGGCCCCAAACGTCAGCCTTCCTGCTCTTCTGAGGCTGCTTGGCCTGCTGTGTTCATCCAGCTCTACACCTTGTTATCTCTATATCACATACTTTTGTTTATATACTCAGATTAAAATTCAGGGAGATTTGCATGACAACAGTGCGAGTGTACCTTCCAGAGATCAAGCAAGTTTACAGCAGAGAAAACAACAATTCACAGGAGGATTGACAAAGGCAGACAGACAGACGCCCTCTGTATGGACTTCAGTGAGGCGTTTGACAAGGTTCTGCATGGTAGACTGGCTAACAAGGTTAGATCACATGGAACACAGGGAGAACTCGCAATTTGGACACAAAATTGGCTCGAAGGTAGGAGACAGAGGGTTGTGGTGCAGGGTTGGTTTTCAGACTGGAGGCCCGTGACCAGTTGTGTGCCTCAAGGATCAGTGCTGGGTCCACTGCTTTTTGTCATATATATAAATGATTTGGATGTGAATATAGGAGGCATGGTTAGTAAGTTTGCAGACCGCACCAAAATTGGTGGTGTAGTATTTTCCGCACTGTAGGGATTCTATGATTCATTTATTTCAGCCACAACGGAATTATCAACATACCACTTAAACAAATGTGAATGTTAACTCAGTCAGTGTGAAAGTACAATATATGCTCCCACTTTAATGCAATGATCGTCTACATTAAAATGTGCTTTCTGTTGCCTGCAATGTCTCTCCTCAGCAGGTTGTCACTTTAGTCACAGTCACTAGGTATAGAGAATAGCAGTAACATGCCATACCTTGTGTTTCCCAGTTGTCTGCTCTTTAACACCAGAAGCACCTAGTTGCTTCTTCATATCTTCCAGCTGGGCAGAAAGTGATGTGACCTTTGCCTTTGTCTGCAGCTTCATTTTGGAAATTTTTGCTTCAAAAGCTTCTTTGTCTTCCTGTAGTAAACCATATTCATTGTTACACTGTGAAAACATGAAATTTCTATAATATTCCACTTCAAAGTTGATTGCTCCAAGACAGTGATTTTAATCAAAGATTTTATTAAGATTGTGATAGACATTTTAGTGGGTAAGGGTGTTAAACTTTACGGAACAAAGGCAGGTGGCACACAGAGTTCAGATTCAAATCAGCCATGATCTAACTGGATAGCAAAAGTTCTTGAAGAATTAAATTTTCTTCTGGTGTTGTTGCTAGTACAGTCTTAGCTCTCTTGCTGACAATCTTGAAATTGTGACTCCTAGCTACTGACATACGGACTGGTAGAAACAGAATATCCTTCTTTATCCCGTCAAAATTGTTCACAATTTTGAACACTGCAGTAAGGTGACCTCTTAATTTTCTTTGGTTCGAACAGAATAAACCCAATCTCTCTAATCTTTTCTTGTATCTAAAATCCTTCATTCCTGGTATCATTCTAGTTAATCTCCTATGAACTGTCTCCAGGGCTTTAACATTCTTCTGTAAGTAAGGTGTCCACAATACTCCAGGCTTGATCTGACCAAAGATTTGTAGAGGTGTAGCATCATTTACTTGCTTTTATACTCTATTTATAAACCTAAGGATCCTATACACCAAGGATCCTTAACAAGTGTTTCAACTTGCCTGTCTACCTTCAGAGAATCATGCACATCAACCCCCAAGTCCCTCTGTTCCTGTACTCCCCTCAACATTGCATCATTGAGCCTGTATTGCCTCTCCACGTTTCTTCGACCAACATGCATTACCTCACATCTCTCTGCATTAAAATTCCCTTGCCAGGTGTCTGCTCATTTGGCCAACTTGTCAATGCCCCTCCAATGTCGCTCAGCTCAGCAACAGCCGCAAATTTAGAGATTTTCGCCTCAACATCAATCTTCAAATCATTTATATAAATCAGAAAAAAGCAAGAACACCACTCCAATTTGAGAAATGCCTGTCTATACCTACCCTCTGTTTCCTATCTTTTAGCCAACTTCTAATCCATGCTGCCAAAGACACATCAATCCCAAACTTTTCTAATTTGCTAACCAACCTGCCATGTGGCACCATGTCAAATGCTTCCTCAAAGTCCACATACAACCCACACAGCACTACCCTCATCCACTGCCTGTGTCACCTCGTCAAAAAACTCAGTTTGTCAGACATGACCTGCCCTCGACAAGGCCATGATGACTGTCTAATATTAACTTATTTTTCACTAAGTGTGTGCTTACATTATCCCATATTTTGGTCTCCATCAGTTTTCCCATGATTGATACCAAGCTCAGGAGTTACACAACACCAGGTTATAGTCCAACAGGTTTACTTGAAAACACAAGCTTTCAGCGTGCTGCTCCTTCATCAGGTGAAGTGGAGAAAAGCGCAAAGGCACAGAATTTATACAGAAAGAGATAATGGTAAGATAATTCCAGGTAATTAAAAGTGTCAAAAGATAAGTACAAATTAATTAAGGCAGAGGTAATCACAAATAATCAAAAATAAGATGGTGGATTGCAATAAGATTGTAATTATTTGTCTGCCTCAACTAATTCGCATCAGAGGTCATCTCTTCACTTGCTACTCAGCTGTTAACACTTTACTCACACCATCCAACACTTCTGATCACCTGCAAAGACTTGTTATTCAGCCTCTCGACATTCCACTCACACTATTTGTACTTAACTTTTGGCACTCTTAATTACCTAGAATTATCCTGCCATTATCTCAGCACATAAATTCTCTGCTTGTCCACTTCCCTCCACTTCACCTGATGACGGAGCAGCACTCTGAAACCTTGTGATTTCAAATAAACCTGTAGGACTATAATCTGGTGTTGAGTGACTTCTGACACTGTCCAGCCCAGTTCAACACCTACACCTCCACACAATATCAAGCTGACAGGTCTACAGTTTCCTAGGTTATCCTTTGTCCCTTTCTTAGGCAATGGTGTAACATTCGCAATCCTCCAGTCCTCCAGGACGAATTCTATAGTCAGAGGGGCCTGGAAAATTTCAACAGCTCCACAATTTGTTTCATAATTCTCTCAGCAATCTAGGATACATCCTATGTGAACCTCAAAAACTCTACCTGGAGTGCTGCCGTCCTTTATAGCACCTCTTCTTTTTTCTTTCACTGTACTGCTCATTTGCTCAACACGTTTTCAACTAGGCCCTTGTCACCATCTTCTAATTTGGTAAAGAAGCAAAATATTCATTTAGTATCTCTGCCATAGCCTTTGCTTCAGTGAGCAGCTTACCTGCTTGTTCCATGTGGACTCCTTCAGTAGTCTTTTACTAGTAAAATGTTCTTCAAGCATATTAACATTTGTTTCAGCACAGTCTGCCATCCTTTCCTCATGCTTCCTCTTAGACTTCCTTATTCCAGTCTGAGCCTCTCTCCCGCATTTGAGATACCCTTCCTGATTCAATTGCTATTATCATTATTCCAGTATGCATCGAATGCCTCCTTTTCTTCCTTATTTTCTCATCAATATCCTGAGTAATCCAGGATACTCTAAGTTTTAGATACCTCTATTTATTTCTGTACCTAGCATGCACCCTATTCATCTCCCTTTTGAAATTCTCCCATTTTTCATCCATTGTTTTACCTACCAAAATCCTGTACCAACCAATTTGTTCCACTTCAACTTTTAGGCCCCTGAAATCTGCCATTTTCCAGGCTGGGATCTTAATCATTGACTGACTTTTGTCCTATTCCAAATTAATATTGAGCCCTATTACGCTATGGTAGTTATTTCCCAAAAGCTCTGACATTCTCCACTTGGCTTGCTTCATTTCCTAGGAAATGATCCCTGGTAGGGCTGGAAATTTACTGTTGCAGAAACGTCTCCTGCACACATTGCAGGAATTTCTCCCCTTCAGCATCCTACACTATCTTTTTCCCTAGTCTACCCTAGAAATGCATTTCTGAAGAAGGGTTCCAACCGAAACATCAACCTTCCTGCTTCTCTGATGCTGCCTGGACTGCTGTGTTCCTCCAGCTCCACACTGCTATCTCTGTTGGCGTATAAGCTGGTATTGTGTGATTTCTGACCTCATTAAATGAAAAGTTACTCGAGAGGCACTGTTAATTATTTTCGCTCATGATCAGGCTATTAGTCAAACAAATAACCATCTTGAACCTTCTATTTCATCTGCAAACTTGCAGTTTTTGATCAGAATTCAACTATCAATATTTTCTTTTTTCACTCATTTTTTTCCCTCCTACCTGCTTTTTCTTCAACTAATGACTTCGACCTAGCTGGAAGGGAATGGAGGAGATGCTAAGCACTAGGGAGAAATCCCTGAGCCACAGAGAAACGAGCCCCGGAGTGGAGGCTGGTGAAGGAAATCGAATCCCAGAGTGGAGGCCCGTGCAAGGAAACAGTCCCGGAGAAAACTTACCTTGGAGCAGCTGAGAGCCGGTGCAGAGCAGACTGGAGGCTTGGAGCGGAGCTGGACAGTTGTTGGACTGGGGTCTGGCGCGGGCGGTCAGGTCATGTGTTGAAGTCTCTGCACTCAGCTTCCGTAACGTAATGTTTATGCGTAATTTGTTTCTATGACTGTAATGACTATCTTTTTAACTATGTCTTATTTCTGTAAAGTATTGCAAATACTTTTCTTTTTTATTCTTCTTTCTGCATCTAAGATTTGTACCTAGGGAACTGTACCTATGATGGCGCCATGAGAGGCGGCATTGTAAAGCTTTTCACTGTACTCCTGTATGTATGTACTGAGTGCATGTGACAATAAAGAAAATTCTGTTCTATTCAATCACCAGTGTATACACAAAGTACTAGAGCATTGCAGCAATTCACTTAAATAAAAGACAAAAAAGACATGAACTTGGATTGTCTAAATCCTTACCTTAAGCAGCTGATCTTTCACATGAAGTTGGTTATCTTTCTCCCGAACTAGCTCCTTCAGCTGCAATACCAGTTGCTCATTCTGAGCCAGCTGCTCAGTTAAGTCTGCCACAGAGTGATTGCCAATGCTCTTTTGGGAACTTGCTGCCTACAGAATTAATTTGCACAGACTGGATATCATTATAAACTAGACAATAGAAAGCATAATTTAGATTCTGCAATAACGATCATAACTTTTACCGATTTAACAGAATTTAACAGAGGCCTCAAATCAGCCAGATATCAGCAATTTAATTCACAAATGTTCATGAAAGTTCCAAAGAACTGAGGCAAAATTGTAGTTGCTTGGCGAATTAAATGTATCAAAAAGCACTTTTGTATACATTTTTCCAAAACTGCAATCAAAAGTACAAAGCAAACTCACCTCATAAATTATTTTTTAGCAAATAAAACGTCAACATACATGTTAACTCATTTTTACGTCAAGTTATGTGCAACTGCATGAAATTGCATAATTGTTTAAGATAATGTTTACCCCTGTTGGCGACTCATCTGCAGAGTACCACTTCCACATGGCTGCTTCTCAAATCTGTCTGCAAAATCAACCAAAACAATAATTAGGTCCTTCCAAAAAACAGCTTTCCTAAATATAAAGCTAATGGTCAACCAGCGATAGTACTCATAAAGAACAATGGCTGGAGTTTCTGTGGTTGAGCTGGTTCAAAAGCGTTCATGAAAGTTTGGGATAAAGGACAAGAGGTGTTATTGAACAAGTTGTCACGTAAAAAAGATTAAATCTTTCTGCTGGCATGGATTCAGGTATCTCCTGAGACCACAAATTCACCTGTTGAGACTAGATTTAAGCAACATTCACAAGAGCATGAGAAATAGAAATAGGACTAGACAATTTATCCCACTGAGCCTACTCTATCTGTGAAGACTGTCTTTTTATTTTGCTGCATGTTTGATTGTGGACTGACTTGGAAAGACAAAGGATTGCTGTACTTTTAAAACCAAGAAATCTGACACTCATTGTAAGTATTGTAAACACAGCTGCTTGTTCTAGTACTGGAAAACTCATTTGTCAATTAACTGGAGCCAGACGTGCTCTCTAAGAATGGAACTTTGGTTGGCAAAAAGTAGCTGATTGGACTAGTGACTGATTATTGATGACGAAGGTCATCTGCCTGCCAACAACAATATGATTGGAACCCAGGCAGGTGAACAGCTTAGGGCTGTGAATGAGATTGGAAGAAGCCATCAGATCTTTGCAGGGCCAGCAGCTGTCTCTTTTTTATGCAGTAAAATCCAGTTTATTTTTGCTTTGGTAATTGTTGTAAACTGTGGCACTTAACCAATAAGTTAGAGACGTCGAAGTGTGAACCAACTACCCTGTACCTCCTGTAAGCAAATGAAAGTAGCTGGAGAAGACAGATCACAGAACAGCACGTCCCGAGCATCCAAAAGGTTCATTTCAGCACACCCTCTGAACAGAGACCAGTCCTTCCCTCTGCCCATTTGTCTGTATATGAGAGCGAGGGGGAGTTTATAAGGGGATTACAGGGGCTTATAAGGGGATTAGGACTCTAGTACAGCAACATGTCAACAGTTCATAATTGTTTATCTGAAGTTAAAACCTACACGTTGGAAACATGGAAACATTGTTTGTGTCAACCTGAGTTAAAATGCCAGGTGACTTAGGGAATTATGCGTATTTATCGAATTCTTTAACTTTTGCGATGACTCTGGAAATCACTATTTAACAAATGTTACCCCAGTGAGGCAGAACGTACCAGCCAATACAATCGTGACTGAGATTGGGCTTCAAGTCCACTTTCTTGGTTGCTCCCCATATATAAAATGAAATGCAAGCAATAAAGGAACAGCTGAGAGCATGGCTACTTTAATCTGCACTAATTTAATTAAGCAAATTAAATCAGTGCCAATACTGTAGAGGAGGATTTCCTGGAGCATGCACAAGGTGGTTTTCTGGGTCAGTATGTTGACGAACCAGCTAGAGAACAGGTCATGCTAAACTGAGGATGGTGTAATGATAAAGGAATAATTGGCAATCTAGCTGAATGAGGTTGCTTGGGGGAGAAGATCATACTACAATGTTAAAATGTAGAGTGATAAAAGTAATCCTGACACTGTGGTCCTGAATCTAAATAAATGAAACTACAACGGTACGAGACACAAGCTAGCTATGATAAAGTTGGGACCATTACTTAAAACGATAACATTGGATGGGCAATGGCAAACATTTAAAGAGTGCATTGAGGAAATGCAACAATTGTTCATTCCAGTCTGGCACAAAAATGAAATAGCAAAGGTGGCTCAACCACAGCTAACAATGGAAATTAGGGGTGGTATTATTTTCAAGGAAGGGGCATACAAATTTGCCCAAAAAAACTATAGACTTGATGAAATGGGAGAGGTTTAAACTTCAGCAAAGGAGGACAATGCATCTGATTAAGAGGGGGAAAATAGGGAACAAGAATAGGCTCGTGGAGGACCTACAAACTGATCATAAAAATTTCCATAGGTATGTGAAAAGATAAAGGTTAGTGAAGATACATGTTAGAAATGGATGATAGAACTATTACATACTTATTTTGGTTCTGCCTTCATAAAAAGGAGGACACAAGTAATGTCCCAAAATGTTAGGTGATACAGGCTCTAAGCAGAAACTTAAGGAAATCAATATTAGCAGGGAAATAATACTGGGGACATTGTTAGGATTAAAGGCCAATAAAACCCCAGGGTCCAATAATTTGCATCTCAGAAAACTTAAGGATGTGGTCCTAGAAATAGTGGATGTATTGATGCTCATCTTTCAAGATTCTGTAGATGCTGAACAGTTCCCATGGGTTGGAGGATAGCTAATAACACCACTATTTAGAAAACTATGTAGCAAGAGAAGGTACCATAGACCAGTTAGCAGGGCAAATGCTCAGAATCCATTATCAATTATTTAATAGCATGGCATTTGGAAAACAGTGACAGGATTAGACAGAATCAGCATGGATTTATGAAAGGGAAATCGTACTTCACAAATCTACTCGCAAACTGAGAGGGTGTAACCAGTAGAAATGAAAAGGGAGAGCCAACAGATGTTGTTTACTTAGACTTTAAGAGAACATAGAACAGTACAGCACTGTACAGGCCCTTCGGCCGACGATGTTGTCCCAAACTTTTACCCTAAACCTAAGGTCTATCGAACCTCCACCCCTACCTTATACTATCATCCATATGCCTATCTAATAGCCGCTTAAATGCCCCTCATGAGGCCGACTCCTGCTCCAGCAATGCATTCCACGCCCCTACCACTCTCTGAGTAAAGAACCTACCTCTGACGTCTCCCCAATATCTACCTCCACTCACTTTAAAACTATGCCCCCTTGTAATAGCTACCTCCAACCTGGGAAAAGGTCTCTGGCTGTCCACTCTATCTATACCTCTGATCATTTTGTACACCTCTATCAAGTCACCTCTCATCCTTCGTCGTTCTAAAGAGAAAAGCTCCAGCTCTCTCAACCTTTCCTCGTAAGACCTTCCCTCCATTCCAGGCAACATCCTGGTAAATCTCCTCCTTTTCCAACACTTCCACATCTTTCTTGTAATGAGGTGAACAGAAGTGGACACAATACTCCAGATGTGGCCGAACCAGGCTTTTATGCAGATGGAGCATAACTTCATGGCTCTTGAACTCGGTCCGTCTATTAATGAAAGCTAACACACCATACACCTTCTTAACAACTCTATCCACCTGGGTGGCAGCTTTCAGGGAACTGTGGACATGAACCCCGAGATCCCTCTGCTCCTCCACACTGCCAAGAATCTTTCCGTTAACCCTGTATTCTGCTTTCAAGTTTGTCCTTCCAAAACGAATCACCTCACACTGTTCAGGGTTAAACTCCATCTGCCACTTCTCAGTCCACTTCTCTGCATCCTATCAATGTCCCTTTGTAACCTAGAACAGCCCTCCGCATAATCTACAACTCGACCCACCTTCGTATCGTCCATGAATTTACTAATCCACCCTTCCACTCCTACATCCAAATCAGTTACAAAAATCACAAGTAGAAGAGGACCCAAAACTGATCCTTGTGATACACCACTCGTAACTGAGCACCATGTTGAATATTTTCCGTCCACTACCACCCTTTGCCTTCTCAGGGTCAGCCAATTCTGAATCCAATTTGCCACATTTCCTCCTATCCCATGCCCCCTTACTTTCTGCATGAGCCTACCATGGGGAACCTTATCAAGTGCCTTACTTAAATCCATGTATACCACATCCACTGCTCTACCTTCATCCACGTGTTTGGTCACCTCTTCAAAGAATTCAATAAGGTTTGTGAGGCATGATCTACCCTTCACAAATCCATGCTGACTATCATGAATCAAACTGTGCCTATCCAAGTGATCAGAAATCCTATCTCTCAGAGCCCTTTCCAATAATTTGCCCACCACTGAAGTAAGGCTTTCAGAAGGCTTTCAATAAGGTTGCGCATAAGAGTAACATGAAAGAGCATTGAATTGGGTACAGTGTGCTGAAAAGGACAGGGGAATGGTTGGCAGACAGCAAACAAAGAGTAGGATTAAACAGGACACTAAGTGGCAGCCAATGACTAAGGAGGTACCGTAAGGATCACTGTTTAGACCCCAGCTATTCACAATATATGCTAATGACTTAGATGAGGGAATTAAATGTAATATCTCCAAGTTTGAAGACAATACAAAGCTGAGTGGGAGGGTGAACTTTGGAGAGGGTGCAGAGATGCTTCAATGTGATTTGCATTAATTAAGTGAGTGGGCAAATGCATGTCAGATGAAGTATAATCTGGATAAATGCAAGATTATCCAGGTCGGTAGCAAAAACATGAAGGTAGATTACTATCTGAATAGTGGAAGATTAGGAAAGGACAGGTGCAAAAACAACTGGGTGTCCTCATACAGCAGTTGCTAAAGTAAGCATGCAGGTGCAGCAGACAGCAGCAAATGGCGTTTCTTACCAACAGAATGAGTACAGGAGCAGGAATGTATTACTGGATTTGCACAAGGCCTTAATCAAGCCATACCTTCAGTACTGCATGCAGTTTGTGTCTCCTTATCTGAGGATGGATGTTCTGGCTGTGGAGGGAGTGCAACCAAGGTTTACCAGACTGATTCCTGGGATGACAGGACTGAGGTATAAAGACAGACTGAATCAGTCAGGATAATATTTACTGCAGCTTAGATGCTGAGGGGGGACCTTATAAAAACCTATAAAATTCTTCTATTGTGTTCAGTTCTGGTCGCCTCATTATAGGAAGGATGTGGAAGTTTTAGAGAGGGTGTAGAGGAGATTAACTAGGATGCTGCCTGGAGTGGAGGGCAGGTCTTATGAGCAAAGGTTGAGGGAGCTAGGGCTTTTCTCATTTGAACGAAGAAGGATGAGAGGTGACTTGATAGAGGTGTACAAGATATTGAGAGGCATAGATAGAGTGGATAGCCAGAGACTTTTCCCCAGGGCGGAAATGTCAATTACGAGGGATCATAATTTAAAGGTGATTGTGGAAAGGTATAGGGGAGATGTCAGAGATAAGTTCTTTACGCAGAGTGTGGGTGCATGGAATGCGCTGCCAGCGGTGATAGTGGAGTCGGATACATTAGTGACATTTAAGCGAATCCTGGATAGGCACATGGATGATAGTAAAATGTAGGGTATGCAACTTAGTTTGATCTTAGAGTAGGATAATAGATTGGCACAACATCATGGGCCAAAGGGCCTGTACTGTGCTGTACTGTTCTATGTTCTAACAGGAGTAGACAGAGTAAATGCAGGAAGAATGTTCCTGATGACCACCTAGGAGTCCAGATCAGGAGTCACAGTCTAAGGAGACAAGGTTGGCTATTTAGAACTGAGGAGAAATTTCTTCACCCAGAGAGAGTGGTGAGCCTGTGGAATTACCTACCACAGAAAGCAGTTGAAGCCAAAATATTGAACGGTTTTTCGTAAGGAGTCAGAAATAATTCTTAGGAATAAAAGGACAAAAGGGTATGGGAAGGAAGCAAGAATAGAATATTGAGTTGGACAATAGAGCCGACATCAGCAATCACTTGCTAAAGAAAATGATTGCACACTTAGGACATCCTGTGTCACTAATCATGGGTTCTGTGGGTCCTTTTGTGACCAACAAGCCCAATCCTAGAGTGGCATCTCCAAGCACACATTTGGTGGGTTTTTCTCAGAAGTGGAATTGGTCCTCAGCTTTGAGATCACCGGCATTGCTTTCTTCAGTTCCTTTTCTGTACTTCCTCATGCCGACAAGTGCTCTCAAAGAATAGTATCCCCTCATATCTGAGATTCCTCCATGTCAGTTTCTTCTCCATGAAGGTCTCCCGTGCATTGACAGCGACATTGCAATTCTTGAGGGAAGATTTTAGGGGATCTTTTAAACGCTTCCTTTGTCCTCCTCTTGTTCAAATGTCTTCCTTGAGCTGAGAGGAGATGATTTGCTTTGTCAGTTTGAACTCAGGCATCCGAAGCTTGTGGGCTGGTCCAGCAGATTTAGTTTCAGGTGATCATGATCTCAATTCTGGTGTTATTGTTTGCTTCAAGGACACTGATATTATGCCAGTTCTCCCAGCTGATGTGGAGAATCCATTTCAAAAGGCATTGATCGTACTTCTCAAAGGCCTTGAGATGGAGTCTATATGTGGTCCAAGTTTTGAAGCCATACAGAAGAATCAGAAGGGTGACTGCCTTATGTACGAGGATCTTACTATCAGCACAAATGTCTCAGTCATTGGAAGCAGTGTTTGCAGATTGGATGCAATGTTGAACGTGCAGGTGTACAGTGACATACCACTGGGAACAGTGCTGAGTCTCTTATTATTTGTGATATTCATAAATTTTGTAGATGATAACGTTTGGTAGCAGCGGATATGTTAAATATTGATCACACAAAGATTGGCCAGCTGGCTGACAGTGAAGAGGAAGGTGTTAGGTTAAAGTAGGATAATATGGATTGGTCATTTGGGCAGATCCTTGGAGAGTGGAATATAACCCTGATAACTGTGAGGTGACAGACTTTGAAAGAAGGAATAAGACAAGGGAGTACTCAATGAATGGCAAGGTACTAGAAAGTTCTGAGGAACAGAGGGATTTTGGGATGCTCTGTCCACAGATCCTTGAAGGTGGCAGATCTCTAGAGTCAACAGTTCTTTGTTTTATTGAAGGTGGCAGGACAGGTTAATAGGGTAGTTAAGAAGGCATAGGGGACATTTCCCTTTATCTGTTGTGGCACAGATTATAAAAGCAGACAGGTTATGTTGGAGCTGTACAGAATTTTGATTAGGCCACAGCTAGAGTATTGTGTGCAGGTCTGGTCACCGCACTAGAGGAAGGATGTGATTACACTGGGTGGATTGCAAAGGAAATTCACCAGGATGTTCCTGGGATGGAACATTGTAGTTAAGATGAGTGACTAGATAACCTCAGGTTATTTCCTTTGAACATAGCAGGTTGAAGGTGTACCTGATAAAGGTGTAGAAGATAATAGGGGGCATAGACAGGGTGACGAGAAAGCATTTGCTCTCCTTAGTTGAAGAATCAATAACAAGGCATAATATTAAAAGGAAAAGCAGGAGATTTGGAGGGGCTTTGAGGAAAAACATTTTTATTCAGAGGGTCAAGGGGCTCTGGAAAACACTGCCTGGGAAGGTAGCTGAAGCAAGAAACCGCACATCCCTGAAAATGTACTTGAATGCACACTTGAAATGCCATAACATTCAAGGCTATGGGCCTAGAGCAGGGAAGTGGGACACGTGTAGGTAGTGGTTTATTTTTTAGTGGTACTGACTCAAAAGGCCTAATGGCCTCTTCTGTACTGTATGATTCTATGACTGCATCAATGTCAGCCCTAGATGACTGTAGTTACCCAGGGAGGGGAAATGTTCCACATTTGGGTGGATTTCTCAGTTGATTTTCATGGAGCAACCAACCAGAATTTGGCCTTGGACAGGCTGGTAAAGGATTTGGATCTTCTTG
The DNA here is from genome assembly GCF_021869965.1 of Rhincodon typus. Classification (NCBI taxonomy): domain Eukaryota; kingdom Metazoa; phylum Chordata; class Chondrichthyes; order Orectolobiformes; family Rhincodontidae; genus Rhincodon; species Rhincodon typus. Next base: position 61,331,351 of record NC_063348.1, read on the forward strand.
AGGTTCAGGCATGGACCAATTCTTCGGTATGCTTCCACAACAGCATTAAACAAGCCTCGAAGATTCTCTTCCAAGAGTGCAAAGACGACAATGTCATCTACATACCAAAGTTAGACAAGCGAGATTGGATTTTAACCAGTTAAGCTTAAAATGTTTTCCACCCCATCCTGCAGACAATGGCCACATCACTGGGAAGCTTGTTCTTAACAAGATCAAGAATGGTAACAACGACACATCCCAAATGACCCTTGTCTTGACATCAAAGGCTTCTGTTATATTAATGTCGCCAACATCATGTCCCGGAGGATGTTGATAAATTTCTCCGAAAAGGTCTTCCATTGCAGTTCCCAATTTCTGAGTCAAAAGCCTTGATCAGATCGATGAAGACCCTGCAGAGTGGTCGGCGTTGTTCTTGGCATTTTTCTTGGAGTTGCCAACAGTAAAAATTGAGTTGGACAATCAGTCATGATCATACTGAATGGTGGAACAGACTCATAATCAATAGCATCCTGTTCCTGACCCTATTTTCTACATTTTTATACAGAGAATTCCAGACATTCAGCGGGGTTCTGGGAGAGGTTCTTTCACATCCGAGTCTTGTATGAGTGTCATTTAGACTGTAATTACGTCCCCAATTTTTTTTAATACATTCAAGCAATGAGGATGTAGCTGGCTTTAACACAGGGAAGTTGAGAGTCAACCATATTGCTATGTGTCTACAGTCACATGTAGTCCAGACTAAGTAATGATGACAGTTTCCTTCTCTAAAGGACATTCGAACATAGAACATTGAATTGTATAGCACAGGAATGGGCTCTTCGGCGCACATCAAATTAAACTAGTCCCTTCTGCCTGCCTTTAGTCCATTTCCATCCATTTGTTGCATAATCTTGCGCTTATCCAAAGACCCCTTAAAGGCCCCTATCGTATCTGCCTCCACCACCAGCCTTGGCTATGAGTTCCAGACTCTTACCACGCACTGTGTAAAAAAAAAATTACTCCTCACATCTTCTTTGAACTTTTCTCCTCTCACCTTAAATGCATGCCCCCTTGTTTTAGAAATTTCAACTCTGGGAAAGAGATTCTGACAGTCAAACCTATCTGTGCATCTCATAATAATAAAGACTTTTATTAAGTCTCCTCTTAGCCTCCGCTGCTCCAGAGAAAACAGCCCGCATTTTTCTAACCTCTCCTGATAGCTCAAAACCTCTCATCCAGGCAGCATCTGGTAAACTTCTTCTGCAACCTCTCTGAAACCTCCACATCCTTCCTGCATTGTTGCAACCAGAACTGAGCGCAATACTCTAAGTGCTGCCTGACCAAAGTCTTATAAAGGTGCAACATGACATCCTGATTCTTCTACTCAATTCCCCGACCATGCCAAACGTCTTCTTTACCACCCTATCCACTTGTGTGGCCATTTTCAGGGATCTATGAACTTGAACCCCAAAATCCCTCTGTACATCAATGCTGCTCAGTGTCCTGCCCTTAACTGTATACTTTTCCTTAATATTTGATCTCCCAAAGTGCAGCACCTCACACTTCCCCAGATTAAACACCATCTGCCATCTCTCCACCCGTATCTGCAACCGACCTATATCCCGCGGTATCCTTTGACAACATTCTACACTATCCACAATTTCATGTATCTTTGCATCATCTGCAGACTTACTAACTCACCCATCCACATTTACATCCAAGTTATTTATATATATCGTAATCAGCAGAGGTCCCATTGTGTATCCCTGCAGTACACCACATGTCTTCCATGGGTAAGCCAATTCTGAATCCACACGGCCAAGTCACTGTGGATCCCATGCATCTTAATCTTCTGGATGAGCCTACCATGAGGGACCTTGTCGAAAGCCTTACTAAAATCCATGTAAACAACATCCACTGCTCTACCCTCATGGATCACCTTCGTCACCTCCTTGAAAAAAAATCAAGTTGGTAAGATCTGACCTGCCCTGCACAAAGCCATGCTGACTGCCCCTAGCTAGGTCATGTTTTTCCAAATGCATTAACGACCCAGATTGTTTTTTTCTGACAATCGACATTGGTATCATGGCCATCACTAGAATTTTAATTCCAGATCTTAATTGAATCCAAATTCCATCACCTGCCACAGTGGGATTCAAACCCGGGTCCACAGAACATTATCTGGGTCTCTGGATTAACAGTCGTGCAGTGATATCACTAGGCCATCGCTTCCCCAAGATTCCCCCACAAGTGGGAACATCTTCTTAACACCTACTTTGTCAACAGCATCCCGTGTAATTTTTTTTTAACCTGTTTTGTGGGCCCCCGAGGACCATATACGGTATGGAACTTCAGGAACCAGAAATCAACAGCAGAGCAGCTGCGTGTGTCAAGCACCCTCAAAAACTTGCCTGTTTCAATAAGATCACCTCTCATTCTTCAAAACTGACCTGTTTAGTTGTTCTTGATAAGTGAACGCCCTCATCCCAAGAATCAGTCCAGTGATTCTCTTTTGAATTGGTTCCAATGCCATTACATGCTTGCTTAAATATAGCTACTAAACTTGTACAAAGTACTGCAGGTTTGCTCTCACCAACACCCTGCACTGTTGTTAACAAGACTACCCTATTTTTCAACAAAAGCCTCTAGTAATAAAGGGAGAAGTTCCATTTACCTTCTTAATTACTTGCTTGCATAAGTAGGTTCATTTCTGTTTGGCAGAAACTGTGGGTGAAGTACAACAGGTTGGATTTAAATGAGCCCTCTACATCTGTATTCCCGATAGAGAAGAATGACACAGGTACAGAAATCAGAAAAGAGGACTATGGCATTCTTGAAGAATTGTGAAGGAGATACGAGCAGCTTTAGCAAGCTTAAAATTAGGTATGTCCCCATGGCGAGAAAAGATGGATCCCAGCTGCTGTGGGAGACAAGAAAGGAGAGTACAAGGGTGCTGCCATTAATTTTCAAATCTGCTTTAGATAGAGGAGAGGTGCCAGAATAATGGAGGACAGCTAATGTGGTATCACTATGAAAGAAGAGTGGTAGGGATAATCCAGGGAACCATTGGCCAGTGAGTCTGACATCAGTGACAGGGAAACTATTGGAAGAAATTCCGAGCGACAAAATTAATCTCCACTTCAAGATACAAGAAATAATCCAGGATAGTCAGCATTGCTTTCTCAGAAAGAGAGATAATGTCTAACAGGTATGACTATGTTTCATGGAGGTGACTAGATATATGGGTGAGCATCATGCAGTGGGAGTAATTTGCATGAATATTAGACTTTTGACAAGATCCCACATAGGAGATGGTCCAAAAGACACCATGGGATCCATGGCAATTTGGTAAATTGGACTCCAAACTGGCTTAGTGACAAAAGGCCAAAGGGGTGGTCAAAGGTTTTTAATGACTGGAAGCCTGGGTCCAGTTGCAAACTGCAAGGTCTGGTCCTGGATCTCGTGCTGTTTGTTGCATACAGTAATCACATTACCACCATCACATTACTTTTTATCAATCACATTAATCATTATTATTATCATGCTACTATCACATTCTTGTTGCCCTCACCTTGCTATTGCCCAATGCTATTCCTGCCGCCCTCACCTTGCTATTACTCACATAATTATTACTCAGATTATTCCTATCAGATTATTCGTCTTCATCTCACACCACCCCGGCGCCTTTCCCATCGCCGGTGCTCTCTCGTCACCCCAGCGCCTTTCCCATCGCCGGTGCTCTCTCGTCACCCCGGCGCCCTTCCATTATTAGTACACTCACATTACTCCTGTTACTTTCCCACTATCAGTACTCTCACATTACCCCTGTGACTTTCCCTTTACTAGTACTCTTACATTACTCTCATTACTTTCCCATTACTAATACTCTCAGATTACTCCTGTTACTTTCCCACCATCAGTAC
>NC_063348.1:61335262-61341648 GCF_021869965.1 Rhincodon typus
TTCCTAGTACTCTCACATTACTCCTGTTACTTTCCCATTACTAGTACTCTCAGATTACTCCTGTTACTGTCCCACCATCAGTACTCACATTACCCGTGACTTTCCCATTACTCGTACTCTGACATTACCCCTGTTACTTTCCCATTACTGGTACTCTCAGATTAATCCTGTTACTTTCCCATTACTAGTGCTCTCAGATTACTCCTGTTACTGTCCCATTACTAGTACTCTCAGATTACTCCTGTTACTGTCCCATTACTAGTACTCTCACATTACCCCACTGACTTTCCCATTACTAGTACTCTCACGTTACTCCTGTTACTGTCCCATTAGTAGTACTCTCAGATTACTCCTGTTACTGTCCCATTACTAGTACGCTGACATTACCCCTGTAACTTTCCCATTACTAGTACTCTCACGTTATTACTAACCCCCTTGCTGTGATACGGAATGACCCTCTAGGTTGTCCCTTCGGCTCCAGCAGAAGTCCACACATGCGCACACCGGCCCTTACCTGCGTTGAGACCCGGATCCCCCAAAACCCGGATCGCAAAGAGGGAGGAGGACGCCTTATGGAGTCATGGCGGCATTCAATGAATTAGGAGCAGCTCCGGGGTTGATGGTGCTGCAAAGGACTCACCATGGAACAGCGAGACTTACTGCAGCGCCTTCTCCATCACAGCCCCGAGCCCGAACACAGGCCGTGTGACATCAACACGTCACACGGCATTACGTCAACACAAAACACACGCTGCAACGTTACACGTATCCCAGGAGCTCATTGCTGCCTCCTGGTGGTTTGTAGTTTGTCTGCAGCGAAATTCAGCCAAGAAACCCATTTAAGATGGGCAACATAAACAGAGACTGGAAAGTCAGCAAAGGTGGCTCATACAATAAGACTCTGTGTTACCGCTCAAATGGGACAGTGGTGTAGAACAGGGAGACCTATGGGTGCTGGTACGTTATTCTTTGAAGTTTGCATCACATATAGATAGGGTGGTTAAGAAGTCATTGAGCACACTTGCCTTCATTGCTCAGACCTTTGAATACAGCAGTTGGGATGTCCAGGACGTTGATGAGGCCCCTTCTAGGGTACTCTGTCTAGTTCTGGTCGTCCCGTTTTAGGGAGGATATTATCAAGCAGGAGAGGGTTCAGAAGGGATTTACCAGGATGTTGCCAGGAATGGAGGGTTTGAATTATCATAGAATCCCAACAGTGTGGGAACAGGCCCTTCGGCCCAACAAGTCCACACTGACCCTCAGAGCATCCCACCCAGACCCATCCCCTATAACCCACCTAATCTACACATCCCTGAACACTACAAGCAATTTAGCATGGCCAAAACACCCACGCTGCACATCTTTGGATTGTGGGAGGAACCCAGAGGAAACCCACACCGACATGGGGAGAACATACAAATACCACACAGTTGCCCAAGGGTGGGATCAAACCCAGGTCCCTGGTGCTGTGAGGCAGCAGTGCTAACCACTGTGCCACCCACAGAATTATGAAGAGAGGCTGGATAGTCTGGACATTTTGTGCTGGAGCATAGGAAGTTGAGGGGTGACCGTATAGAGGCTTATAAAACAATGAGGGGTATAGATAAGGTGAATGGCAGGTGTCTTTTCCCTAGGATAGGGAATTTAAAGGCTAGGTGGCATTTTTTAAGGTGAGAGGAGAAAGACTTAAAAAAGACCACAGACATTTATTTTGCACAGAGTGTGCTTCCTGTGTGGAGTGAGCTTTCAGAGGAAGTGGTAGACGCAGGTATGGTTACAACATTTAAAAGGCATTCAGATAAGTACATAAATAAGAAATGTTTGGAGGGATATGAACGAAGCACAGGCATATGGGACTAGTTTAGTTTGGGATTATGGTCAGAAAGGTCTGTTCCTGTGCTACATGACTCTATTACTCTATATGTCTTCTTCAGAAAGTTAATTCTGTCCACAATTATGTGCAGTTAGGAGGGAGTTGCCTTAGGCATTCTCAAAATTGACCCCAGCTCCCATGAAGTCTCATGGTATTAGGTCCAGGAGACTATAAGATGTAAGAGTAGAAGAAGACCATTCAGCCCATCAAGCCTGCTCCATCATTCAATGAGATCGTGTTGATCTGAGAAAACCCAACTGTACTTTTGTGTCTTTTCCCCACTACACTTGATTGCTTTATTGATTAAAAACTTGTCTGTCTCAGCCTTGAATACACTGACTGACTTAGTCACAGCTTTGTGTGATAAATAATGTCACAGATACACTATCTTCTGACAGAAAAAAATCCTCCTCATCCCTATCTTAAATGTGTGACCCTTTATTCTGAAGTTGTGCTTTGTGGTCCTAGAATCACCCACAAGAGAAACAACCTTTATATATCTACTCTGTCAAATCCACTAAATATCTCATATACTTCAATAAGGTCATCGCTCATTCTTCCAACATTCAATTAATACAGGCCCAAACAATGCTATCTACACACATAAGTCAGTCTCTTCATACCTGAAAATAGCCTATTGAATCTTCTCTGAATTGCCTTCAATGCCAGCATATCATTCGTTAGATGTGGGGCCCAGAACTGTTCACAGTATTCCTGCTGTGGTCTGACTAGTGCCTAACATTGGTTTGCAAAGACTTCACTACTGTTATACTCTATTCCCTTTGAAATAAAGGCCGACATTCCATTGCACTTCCCTATTAACCGCTGAGCTAGAATGCCATTTTTTTGTGTGTTTCATGGATAAGGACTTCCAAATCCCTTTCAACAATAATATTCAGCAGTTATTTAAGCAACATTAATATCCTCCACACTTCCAGCCAAACTACATAATCTCACAATTTCTCACATTACATTTCAACTGCCAAGTGAGATTTAGGGTTAGGTTTTGGGTTAGGGTGCAGCAGGTGGTTAACGAAAACACCAAACCTAACCCTAACAATAGCCCTAGCCATAATCCTATCACAGAAACAGAGGATGAAAAACAGAGGATGCAAAAGAGAGCAGCAGAAACTGGGTGGCAGAAACAGAGGATGAGAAACAGAGGATAAGAAACAGAGTGGCAGAAACAGAGATTGAGACACAGAGGGGGAGTAACAGAGTGGCAGAAAAAGGGTGAAAGAAACAGAATGGCAGAAACAGAGGATGAGACACAGAGTTGAAGAAAGAGAGTGGCAAAAACAGTTGATGACAAACAGTAGATGAGAAATACAGCATGAGAAAGAGAGTGGATGAAACAGAGTATGAGAAAGAGTTGCAAAAACAGAGTGGCAGAAACAGGGTAAAAGAAAGAAAGAAAGTTGCAGAAACAGAGGATGAGAAACAGGATCAGAAAAAAAAAAGTAGCAGAAACAGAGTGGCAGAAGCAGAGGATGAGAAAAAAAGGATGAGAAACAGAGGATGAGAAGCATTATCAGAATCAGAGTGGCAGAAAGAGGCTGAAAGAAACAGAGTGGCAGAAAGAGAGGATGCAAAATGAAGGATGAGAAACAGAGTGGCAGAAATAGAGTGGCAGAAGCAGAGAGGCAGAAACAGGGTGAAACAAAGAGACTGGCAGTAGCAGAGGATCAGAAACTGAGAGGCAAAAACAGAGGATAATAAACAAAGAATGTGAAACAGAATAGCAGAAACAGCAGAAGAGAAACAAAGGATTGTAAACAGAGGTTGAAAAACACAGTGACAGAAGCAAAGTGGCGGAAACGGGGTGAAAGACACAGACTGGCAGAAACGAGACAGAGAAACAGAGTGGCAGAAAGAGGGTGAAAGAGGATGATCAACCAAGGATCAGATACTGAGAGGTGAAAACAGAGGATGATAAACAAAGAATTCAAAACAGGCAGGCAGAAACAGAGGATGAGAAACAAAGGATGATAAACAGTGGTTGGAAAACAAAGCAGCAGGAACAAATTAGCACAAACAGGGTGAAAGGAACAAATTGGCAGAAAAAGTGAAAGAGAAACAGTGCTTGAGAAGCAGACTGGCAGAAAGTGAGGACAAGAGACAGAGTAGCAGAAGCAGAGAATGAGAAAAAGTGGACCGGAAACTGAAAGACAGAAACAGAGGATGGTAAACAGGGAAAGCAAAACACAGTGGCAAAAAAGGGTGAAAGAAAGAGTCGCAGGAACAGAGGATAACAAACTGAGGGGCAGAAACAGAGGATGAGAAACAGAGGGGAAGAAACAGATGATGAGAAACAGAGCAGCAGAAACAGATGATGAGAAACAAAGAATGAGAAACATTGGGGCAGAAACACAGGATGAGAAACAGAGTGGCAGAAACAGGATTAGAAACAGAGGATGAGAAACATAGGACGAGAAACAGAGGGGCACAAACAGAGGAACAGAAGCAGAGGGGCAGAAAGAGATGATGAGAAACAGAGGGGAAGAGGCAGAGGGGCAGAATTAGAGGATGAGCAACAGAGGGCAGAAACAGAGAATGAGAAACAGAGGATTAAAAACATAGACGCAGAAACAGAGGGACAGAAGCAGAGGATGAGCAACAGAGGATCAGACACAGTGGAGTAGAAACTGAGCATGAGAAAAATGTGTGGCAGAAACAGAGTGGCAGAAAAAGGGGATGAGAAACAGAGAAGCAGAAACAGGGGGTAAGAAACAGACAATCAGAAACAGAGGATAAGAAACAGTGGTTGAGAAAAAGAATGGCAGAAACATGGGATGAGAAATTGAGTTGCAGAAGCCGAGGTTGAGAAACAGACAACAGAAACAGAATGGCAGAAACAACATGTTAAATGGAGGATTAGAACCACAGTGGCACAAATGGAGCATGAGAAATGGAGTAGCAGAAAGTGAGGATGACAGACAACGTGGCGGAAGCAGAGGATGAGAAAGAGTGGATCAGAACCTGAGAGGCAGAAACAGAGGATGATTTCTAGAGAATCAGTAACAGAGGGTCAAGAAAGGGAAAAGAAACAGAGTGGCAGAACAGAGAAGGAGAAACAGAGGGGCAGAAACAGAGTTTGTGAAAGATAATGGCAGAAACAGATGAGAAACAGAGGATGTGAAACAGAGGATGGGAGAGGATGAGAAGCTGAGTGGCAGTAACAGAGGATGCAAAACAGAGGGTGAGAAACAGAGGGGCAGAAAGAGAGCTGGAGAAAGAGTTGATGCAAAACAGAGCATCAGAAACAGAGGAGGAAAATCAGAGGTAGAAACAGGTGGGAAGAAACAGACGATGAGAAACAGAGGTGCAGAAGCACAGGATGCGAAACAAAGGATGAGAAACAGACAATGAGAAACAGGAGATGAGAAACCGAAAGAGAAACAGAGCATGAGAAACAGAAGGGGAGCAACAGTGGATGAGAAACAGAGAATGAGAAACAAAGGATGGGAAAGAGAGGATGAGAAGCAGAGTGGCAGTAACAGAGGACGCAAAACAGAGGGGCGGAAAGAGAGCTGGAGAAAGAGTTGATGAGAAACAGAGGATCACAAACAGAGGAGAAAAAGCAGAGAGGTGGAAACAGGTGGGAAGAAAGAGAGGATGAGAAACAGAGGTGCAGAAGCACAGGATGTGAAACAGAGGAGGGGCAGAAACAGTGAATGAGAAAGAAAGGATTAAAAACATAGATGCAGAAACAGAGGGACAGAAGCAGAGATGAGTAACAGAGAAAACAGAATTAACTTTTCGGGTCCAGTGACCCTTCCTCAGAACTGATAGTGGCTGGGAAAACGTCGGTTTATATGCAGAAAATAGGGAGGGATGTGGGGTAGGGAATAAATGATAGGATAGAGCCTGAAGAGAGAGAAAGACAGTTGGACAGACAAAGGAGTTGCTAACGATCAGGCTGGGAGGGTGAATAGTTGTAAATGGGGACTGTTAGTGACTAACAACAGGGGGTGTGTAATAGCAGGCGATGTGGTGTGGGACAGGGGAGAGTTTAGGCCCTAAAATTATTGAACTCAATATTGAGTCCGGAGGGCTGTAGGGTCTAATCCCTACCCACATACATCCATGATCCATATGATGCCTTACGTCGGTTTCAAAACTTCCAGTTTACCGGCTCCAGCCACCTCCTCTTTACCATGGATGTGCAATCCCTTTACACATCCATTCCCCACCAGGAGGGTCTTAGTGCTCTCCGCTTCTTCCTGGAGCAAAGACCTTTACCATCCCCACCCACCACCACCCTCCTCCGCTTGGCCGAGCTTGTCCTCACCCTCAACAACTTCTCTTTCAACTCCTGTCATTTTCTTCAGGTTAGAGGGGTTGCCATGGGCACCCGCATGGGCCCTAGGTATGCCTGTCTCTCCGTGGGGGATGTGGAACATTCCTTGTTCCAGTCCTATTCCGGCCCCCACCCACAACTCTTTTTCCGATACATCGATAATATCGTCAGTGCTGCTTCCCTCTCTCGTCTGGAATTGGAAAGCTTCATCAA
>NC_063349.1:0-1237 GCF_021869965.1 Rhincodon typus
CTGTTGCTCTCACTGCAGATGATGCCAGACCTACCAAGGTTCTCCAACATTTTCTGCTTTTGGTTCAAAATAAAAGGACAGCGAACTGGGATATGGAGAGGTGAATGTCGGGCAAATAAAAACCAAAACGGTGCAGCCCGAATGAATGGCCGCTTTGTATGAAAATTCTGTGGACCTACCTGTAACTTAGGATTGTCAGCGTCCAGATCATCACAGACAGTTGTGAGGAAGGCTCGCCGGACCTGAAATGTTAACTCTGATTTTTCTTCGCAAATGCTGCCAGACCTGCTGAGCTTTTCCAACAACTTTTGTTCTTGTTCACCCCAGAATAAGTTAATTTATTAAAGCTGTTATTCCTTATGTGAAGCGGACACTGCAGATCATCAACGACAACTGGTTCATAAAACGTCAATTAGATACAGAAGAGCATAACTCGATGCAAACGGCGGATTGTCTCATGTGCTGTATCAAGGTAATTGACTGAGGTATCCATAGCCCATAGATTCTCATGACCGTGCTGGGGTAATGAGTTTTATCAGGACCAGAGACTGTTTATCTTTAGAATTCTTACAGAACGAAAAGTCTGAAGAGACTTCCCTGCTCCTCGAATGTTCTCCGTCCTGCTGTGCATTTCCAGCTCCACATGTATTGATTTGAGCTTTCCAGCATCTGCAGTCCTTTCTGTCTCCAAATCTGAATTGAGATGACTTGTTGCTGAGTGCTGATGGCAAAGAATTAACGTATGCTTTGGTTTCTACGGTTCAATGGTAAATGGGTCACCGACAATGAAGAGTTCAATGCGTACCTGCATTTACTTCACGTTTAAAATCTCCATATCCCAGGACTTTCAGTATCACATGGTACCTGGAATTATGTGATGCGCTGGAGTTAGTCAGCCACACTGAGTGCACTTCAGCAACTGTTGATGCTCCCAGTCACACATTACTGCTGCACTCAATTGTGAACTTGCAGTGACTCGCATTCAGTACAATTCTATGGTGGCTCCTTAACCCAGTAAAGCTTTATGTGAGGTATTCTACTGTAATCAGTGACATAACCTGAGTACAATAGTAAATACAGATGTTGCAAGTAATGCCTTTGATCGAAATAGGTGCATTAAAGTTTGATTCAACAGTACATAAATATTACGCAAGCATAAATGCCTTTTCGGCAAGTGTGTGAGCTAGAAATAGAGGCTGTCTTGAAATCAAGGGGACAGAATAAATCTGATGCATTT
>NC_063349.1:1247-17684 GCF_021869965.1 Rhincodon typus
CAGCAGGGACAACTGAATCAGATCTGATTCTTTGGTTGAAGGCTTGCCTTGTCTTATCTACTGCATAAGTGTTTCTGCTGTTTAACGCACAAGTCATCCTGTTTAATGGCTTCACCAAGTTGCCATTTCGCACTATTATGTGTTTTGTGCTGTTCCTTGCATGTCCCCCAGAAATCTTCATTGAACCAGGATTGATCTCTCAGCTGGTCAATTATGGTAGATTGGGGAATATGCTGGACCGCGATGTTACAGATAGTGTTTGAATATAAAACTTCTACCGATGCTGATCCACTGAGCAATGCAGATGCCCAATGCTTGATCTATTCAAAACTTCTCTGGCGGTGCCAGACGAAGGTGTTGGTAAGCTTGGGTGAGTGGTTTGTAACAGAGAGTAACATCAACAGCTTTTGTGTTGCATTGCCATACTGGCTGAAGTTACCATGAAAGACTCTCATTGTCAACCTCTCCCTTCGCCTGTGGCACAGTCACTCTCAGGTTATTCCACCATCAGTCATCTTTCACTGAGAGAACAGCCCTATATTCGAGTAGGACAAAGGCAACTTTACCTTCTCGTGCCAGACAATACGATGTGATGACTGGATCATGTCCACAAAACTGTGTGATGGTCACTGCTTCTGTTAATGTCATGGACAGCCATTACCTCCAAAAGGAAGATTATTGAGGAGCAGGTCAAATAGTACTTCCAACTTGATTATTCCCTCTGTCCTTTTTTTTTTAGCAGTTCTGTGTCTGCTCAGTTCTTTGCAGCTGAACAGAAATGTTCTGGCGAACTTCTGATTTATTCACTCAATCCAATACTCTGAATTCTCAGAGCACACTTCCTCTGTCGAGATTGAGTGAATTCCTCACAATTTATTTCTCTCTGTATAATCTCCTTTCTTGCTTACCTTCTGATTTCATCTCTAGTATCTTTTGCTTGATCTCTCCTTTACACTTGTTTGCTCTCCGTTGATACTCTAGCAATCGTTTCCACTTTTCGAGATATGCCAATCAATTTTCCATTAAGATATCTGAGAGAGTTGGTGTGGATTCAGTGGGTTGAATGATCTGCCTCCACTCTGCCGGGATTCTGTGATTTTTTTATCTTTCCAATGTGACATGAAGAGAGTTTTGCTGCAAAACATTTATTGCTCTGAAAGAGGAGATAAGTTATTTAATTTTAAACATTGGCTCCCAATTTACTCCTTTCAGTATCCAATTAGGCTTGCTTGCTTCTCTGGGACTCTGGTCAGATTGTTGCATCAAATTTTGGTCAAATTTGGTTCACACATTATGAATTTTTGTGGACATCACATCAGGCACAGATAAGAGAGTGAGTTGTGGAGAGATTGTTTTGTTTTTGTAGTTTTTCCAAGTTTAATTCCCTCCCTTTCTTTGTGAAATGTTTGTTGGTCTGTTCCCCAAGCATGATATTTATGGAGCTCAGTATAAATCTGAGCTGTGGTTAGGCCTTCAGGGAAAATAAAACCATGTCATTTCTTATTATTGTAGCCAAAGGTTGAATAACTGGACAGACATTCTCTCCCTCACTCACGCACGCACATATACATGCACACACTTGTACATACATACGTTCACATACACCTACACATACACATTATTACAGCTCAGCCAAACACACACACACCCATCAGCACCCATAGAAACATAAACACATCAGCACATGCAAGCACGTATGGACGCACTTGGGAAGTATCAAGAAATTACAGTTCAGTTCATGTAAGCTTGTGATGGGGAAAATTATTGGAAGCAAATCTAAGGTATGGAATTAAACCATGTTGGGAGAAGCAGTGATTAATCAAGAATTGTAATCATAGTTTTGTTCGGGGGAGGTCAGGACTGACCAATTCGGTTGAATTTTTGAAAGAAGTGGCCAGCTGTGTAGATGAGATAAGTCATTTCTGATGTTGTCTACTTGTACTTCATCCCGGTATTTGTTTGGCTCCTCTATGGGACACAATTTTTATTCAGTTATGTGATGTGGGCACCGCTGGCAAGACCAGCAGATATTGCCCATCCCTAATTGCCCAGAGGCCGGTTAAGAGTTAACCATATTGCTGTGAGTCTGGAATCACATGTAGGCCAGACCCAGGAAGGGTGGTAGATTTCCTTCCCTGAAGGACATCGGTGAATCAGATGGGTTTTTCCTGAAATTTGGCAATGGTTTCACGGTCATCATTAGACTCTTAATTCCAGATTGTTATTAAATTCAAATTCCACCGTCTGCCTTTGCAGGATTTGACACCAGGTCCCAGAACATTACCTGGGTGTCTGGATTAAAAATCTAGCGATAATAGCAGTTGGCCATCACCTACCCCGATAGCAAAGGTGAAAGTTCATGGGATCCAAGGAAATTTGGCAAATTGGATTCACAATTGGCTGTGTGATAGGAAGCTGAGGGGGATATTTGAGAAGCGTTTTTCTGACTGGAAGTCTGTATCCAGTGGGGTTCCACAGGGGTTAGTATTGGGACCTTGATATTTGTACTTTATATGGACGATTTAGATGCGAATATAGGTGTATTGATCAGCAAGTTCATGAACAATATAAAGTGATATGGCGGTAAATGGTAAGGAGGATAGTCTCAGATTACAGGAGAACATAGATGTACGAGTCAGATGGGCTGAACTGCAGCAAATGAAGTTAATTCTGGATAAATAAGAGATAATGTACTTGGGCAAGGCAAGGGATTGGGAGGACCCTGGGAAACACTGAGGATCAGTGGGACGTTGATGTGCTTGTCTTTAAGATATCAGACAGGTGGATTAAGTGTTGAGGGAGATATAAGGAATATTTGGTGTTATTAATCTAGGCATTAAGTACAAGACGAGGGAAGTTATTCTGGAACTGTAATAAAGGTTGGTTAAACTGCGTTGTGTGCAGTTCTAGAAACCACATAATTTGAGTGATGTGAAAGCACTGGAATGGGTGCAGGGAACATGAACCAGGATGTTGCCTGAGCTGGAGACATTCAGTTATGAACAGAGATTGGACTGGCTGGCTTTGTTTTCTTTAAAGCAGAAGACATTGATGGGGACCATGATTGAGTTGTATACAACTACACATGGTATAGACACTTTCCCCCATGATGATTGACTGATAGACCAGTGAGCCTTACTTCAGTTGTGGGTAAAATGTTGGAAAGGATTATAAGAGATAGGATTTATAATCATCTAGAAAGGAATAATTTGATTAGGGATAGTCAACACGGTTTTGTGAAGGGTAGGTCGTGCCTCACAAACCTTATTGAGTTCTTTGAGAAGGTGACCAAGCAGGTGGATGAGGGTAAAGCGGTTGATGTGGTGTATTTGGATTTCAGTAAAGCATTTGATAAGGTTCCCCATGGTAGGCTATTGCAGAAAATACGGTGGCATGGGATTGAGGGTGATTTAGCGGTTTGGATCAGAAATTGGCTAGCTGTAAGAAGACAGAGGGTGGTGGTTGATGGGAAATGTTCATCCTGGAGTTCAGTTACTAGTGGTGTACCTCAAGGATCTGTTTTGGGGCCACTGCTGTTTGTCATTTTTATAAATGACCTGGATGATGGTGTAGAAGGATGGATTAGTAAATTTGCGGATGACACCAAAGTCGGTGGAGTTGTGGAGAGTGCAGAAGGATGTTGCAGGTTACAGAGGGACATAGATAAGCTGCAGAGCTGGGCTGAGAGGTGGCAAATGGAGTTTAATGCGGAAAAGTGTGAGGTGATTCACTTTGGAAGGAGTAACAGGAATACAGAGTACTGGGCTAATGGTAAGATTCTTGGTAGTGTGGATGAGCAGAGAGATCTCGGTGTCCATGTGCATAGATCACTGAAAGTTGCCACCCAGGTTGATAGCGTTGTTAAGAAGGCGTACGGTATGTTAGGTTTTATTGGTAGAGGGATTGAGTTTCGGAGCCATGAGGTCATGTTGCAGCTGTACAAAACTCTGGTGCAGCCACACTTGGAGTATTGCGTACAGTTCTGGTCACCGCATTATAGGAAAGATGTGGAAGCATTGGAAAGGGTGCAGAGGAGATTTACCAGGATGTTGCCTGGTATGGAGGGAAGGTCTTATGAGGAAAGGCTGAGGGTCTTGAGGCTGTTTTCGTCAGAGAGAAGAAGGTTAAGAGGTGACTTGATAGAGACATACAAGATGATCAGAGGATTAGATAGGGTGGACAGTGGGAGCCTTTTTCCTCAGATGGTGATGGCTAGCACGAGGAGACATAGCTTTAAATTGAGGGGTGATAGATATAGGACAGATGTCAGAGGTAGGTTCTTTACTCAGAGAGTAGTAAGGGTGTGGAATGCCCTGCCTGCAAAAGTAGTAGACTCGCCAACTTTAAGGGCATTTAAATGGTCATTGGATAAACATATGGATGATAATGGAATAGTTTAAGTTAGATGGGCTTCAGATTGGTTTCACAGGTCGGCGCAACATCGAGGGCCGAAGGGCCTGTACTGCGCTGTAATGTTCTATGTTCTATGAGCAGAGGACTTTGTTTTAAGGTAAGGAGTAGAAGGATTAGACGAACTGTGAGGATTTTTATTTAACCCAGAGGTTGATTGGAATCTTGGAACTCACTGCCTGTAAGGGTGGTTGAGACAGGTAACATCATAAAATTGAAGAAGTATTTCGATGTGCACCGGCAATGCCAACTGCTGCAAAATCGGGTTAGAACAGTTTGATGCTTGTTTTTGACTGGCGCGTTGCTATGGGCTAAAGGCCCTTTGTGTGCTGTAGTTATCAATGACTCAATGACACACAGACACGCATACGCACACACACACGCAAATCCACAAAAAAATATACATACACAAAGATACACTGTAACACATACACACACATAACCACAAACATACACACACACCCACACACATGTACACACATATACAGATACAAACATTCACACAGGAGAAAAAAAAAGAAACAAACAGCTTGGAAAATGAGCTATAATTTTTAATTATTTAAATATCAAAAGGATGAAAGTCGACAATGATGTCAAATGCAGACATCCTCACATCAAGTCTGCATTTGATCGAATGTGGCATCAAAGAGCCCCAGCAAAACTGGAATCAGTAGGAGTCAAGGTAATCTCTCCTCTGGTTGCAGTGATACTTGGCATATAGAATGATGGTCGTGATTATTGTAGAGCTGTCATCCTAGCTCCAGGACATCTCTGCAGGAGTTCCTCAGATTGGTGCCCTAGTCCCAACCATCTTCAGCTGCTTCATCATCACCTTCCCTTCATCATAAGGTCAGAACTGGGAATGTTTGCTGATTATTGTACAGTGTTCAGCACCACTTGTGACTCTCAGATACTAAAGCAGTGCATGTGCAAATGCACAAAGATCTGTAAATGAGTTCAGCTGTAATAACACTTCAGAACCTTCATGCCATCCAGGACAAAGTTGCCCATTGTTTGGCCCCAATCCGTAGCATCTCCTCCCTGCACCACTGACAACCAGTAGCAATAGTGTGGGCTATCCACAAGATGTACTTCAGAAATTCCATTCAGGGTGTGAAAATAGACAAAGGGGTATGTCAGTGAACAGGCAGCAGCAGACTTTTGAGCAGATATTTCACAATGCTGAGCAAAAAAGTAAAACAAAAAAATTTTGTTTGAAAAGAATGTCCAGATGACAAGTGTGAACAACTTATAGTTAAAGTGATGATCAAGGAAGATATCCAATCAAAAACCTAATGCGTGTAAAGCAGTGAAAACTAATGTTTGACCTGAGGAGTTGGATTTTGTTTCGGCACCAGCATCCGATAACTGACAAACCAAAAAGAGAGATTCTGAAAATAAATTGGCGAAAAATATAAAAAGAAGCAGCAAGGGTTTATCTGGGTATCAAGGAAGCACAAGTAGCTAAGAATGTGTTCCTTGGAAGATTAACGAGGGAATTGATGAGAGTAGCAATAAAGGGCAGATAATTTAAAACAATAATGTCCATCGGTCTTAATAGTGGAGCACTGTATAAACACCCCAAATCTGGCGGTGAAGCAAGGGCTGATTGGGAGGAAAGATCTCATCACAGTTTCTACCATGAGGGACTTTTTTGAGGAACTAATGGGATGAAAGACAGACAAACCCTGCATCCAAAAGTTTTATAGAAGTGACTGAAGAGATGGCAGATGCATCTGTTGAAATATTCCTGAGGTCACTTGATTGAGAAGGTTCCAGGTGATCAGCAAATAACTAATGTAACATTCCTGTTCAACAAGGGAGGGAGCCAGGAAACAGGAAATTATAGGCTAGTTAGCCTTACATATGTTGTTGGCAAAATGCGAGAGTTCATTATTATGGAATATACAGCAGGACATTTGCTAAAGCTTAACACAATGAAACAGTTGACAATATGGTTTTGTGAATACCTGGAATTGTCTAACCCAGGTAACAGTGGAAAATATCACTGAATGTATTTAAACAGGAGATAAATGGATTTCTGAAACATCAGCGGGTTGACGGTCATGCTGAACAGGCACAAGAAAGGAGTTAACGCCTTGGTCAGATCAGATCAACCATGACCTTATAGATTAATGGGGCAGGCCTGAGGGGTTGAAAAGCTGCCTCCTCCTCCGATATCCAATGCTCTTCTGTAAGTTCATGGATCAAGTCGTAACTATCCCATAAGTGAGCTCTGACAGGTCTCAATAGATTGATTACTAACAATTACAAGATCTCATAGCAGCATGCACGTTCATAGCATCCCCATCGCAACCAAAATATCCAGCTTCAAGATCCAAAATGTGAGAGTACAGGCTTAAGTTGAGAGGGGAAAGATTGAAAAGGGACGTATGGGGCAACTTTTTCACACAGAGGGTGGTGTGTAAGTGGAACAAGTTGCCAGAGGAAGTACTAGAGGTGAGTACAATTATAAAAAATAAAAGACATTTGGAAAGCTACATGGATAAGAAAAGTTGAGAGGAATATGGGCCAAATGCAGACAAATGGGAGCAGTTCAGCGCAGGAAACCTGGTCGGCATGGACAAGTTTGGCCAAAGGGCCTGTTTCTGTGCTGTATGCCTCTGAATCTCTGACTCTGTGTTCCACGACAGGAATGTCATGGCCACAGAGGTACCTGAGAACACAACCAAACGTGAAACAAAAAGAATAAATTTCAAACTGGGAGGGACTGACCTGTGGAAGGGAGATACAGTCTGCACTAATATTGTGCAATGCATTCTGAATATCACTTTTCTTAATTCAGGGGATGTGATTGTCAATGACCTGGCTAGCATTTATTGGCCATTTGAATGACCAACTGGATTTACCCTTCTGACATAAAGCCATGAATATTTATATTGCTGATAGCTTTTTTAGCAATGGATATTAAGGCGACCCATGAGCCACAGTTTTGCATTTAAATCTCACTCTACGTTCAATGACCAAAGATCATGCTCTCATAACCTGGTCAAGCAGGTTGTGTATTAACTTGCTAAACCTCCCATCACACACCAACAGAAAGCACACAAGACTTCTATGTGATTATGCCAGCCGTGGATTTGAAAGAATTATTTTGCCACGACCATTACTACCCTCCTTATAAGGCAGAGATAAATTTAGCAAAGGACAGTCAAACAATTTAAATCGAGCTGCTGATTGATTTCATTTCTAGAGGGCAGCCGCATACATTCAGCAGAGAGGCCGGGACAACGTGAGAGGGAGATCAGCACCAATAGTTCCAGTGGGTGAAGGAGCACGAGTGGTGACCGGGGAGCAAGCAGAGAGACACACGAAAAGCTTCTGGTGAGAGGGAGCATGAGATGACAGAGTCAGGTCACAGTCAAATAGGTAAGTGATTGCCGGTTTGAGGGTTGAGTGTTCCTCTTTCAGTTTCTAACTCTAATCGAATAACCTGTTGAAATTACTGTACATACTGTACATAACAGTTAGTGTGTGTCAGTGAGAATTATATTGTGTTTTTAGAGGGTAATTTTTGGACACATTAAGAGGATGGCAGGCCAACTCCTTCAAGTGGTATGCTCTAACTCTAATTCGTGGAATTTCACGGATGCTGATTGCATCGATGAGCAATGCGTAAGCAGGAGGTGCTGTCAGTACCTCCAACTGGAGCTCCCCAGTTACAGAGCTGTAGTGAGGTGTGGAGGCATAGGTGCATCCTGGAGAATGAGAGTTATGTGAATAGCACGTGCCCAGCAATGGTCACCCCACAGTGTAAAAGGGTGCAGGAGGATAGGGAATGGGTGACCATTGGACACAAACATGAGGCTAGGCCAGGCAGGAACCCCCTAAGGCAATAGCTAGCAGGTACTCTGAGTGCTGAGTTCTGACGATGGTGATAATGCCTCAGGGAATTGCAGCCAAAGCACAACTGCAGCACTGCGAGATGCTCAGCTGCACAGAGTGGGGTGTAAAAGGCGGTTAGGGCTGTAGTGATAGGGGACTGAATCATTAAGGGAACAGAGAGGCATTTTTACACCAGCTCTAGTTACAACAGGATGGTGTGGTGTCTCTCTGGTGCAAGGATCCTGCAGGTTACTGAGTGGCTGCAGGGCATTTTCGGAGGGGAGGGGAGCCAGCCAGTTGTCGTAGCACACATTGGTACGAACGACATAGGTAATGAGAGGGAGTTACATATTTATTGTCTGGCATTTGTGGGATGTTAATGTTACTTGGCGCTTTGCAGCACCTGTATGCTGTACAAATGTTCTTGCATTTGGACACATTTGCTTCAGTATTGGATGAGTTGCAAATGATGCTGACCCCACACCTTCAGATGAACTCCTGCAGTGATGACCTTGAAAAGACCTTTGTTATTCATCTTATGTATGCCTCACATGATTTATGAATCTCCATGTAAAGTCAGCCCTCAACCTAAGTTCCAGGGGCAACATGGTTGCTGAGTGGTTAGTACTGATACCTCACAGGATCAGTGACCTCAGTTCGATTCCAGGCTCGAGAGATTGTCTGTGTAGAGTTTGCATCTTCTCCCCATGTCTGTGTGGGTTCCTCTGGGCACTCCAGTTTCCTCCCACAATCCAAAGATTTGCAGGCTTGGTGAATTACCATGTGAAATGCAGAGTTACAGGGAGTTGGTCTGGGTGCGATGCTGTCTTCAGAGGGTTGTGTGAACTCAAAGGGTCGAATAGCTTGCTTCCACACTGTTGGATTTGTATGATTCCCTGAAAAGAGTCCCATCCTGTTCAACTTCACCTTATAACTCAAATCCTCCAGTCGTAGCAACTTCCATGCAAATCTTTTCTGCACATTCTCTAATTTAAAACCTTCCATCCTGTATTGGGTTGACCAGAACTGCCCACTTTACTCCACAAGTGGCCTCACCAATGCTCTGTACAAATGCAACATGACATCCCAACTCCTACTAAAACAACAGCTACCATCATCCATTGTGTTATGTATGACTGTAACCAGGAAAGAGATTTCCCCCTGATTCTCATTGACTTCACTTTTGCCTTCAGCTCTTTTGGCCGTGTTTGCATCAAGGTTGGAATGAGGGCAGGAGCTGAGTGGGTGGGCACAGGACAAACTAAGTGATCGGTAAGAAGTTTATTGTTGTGTAAGTGACGTTTGATAGGACTGTAGATGAAAACTTGCATCATTTTGCTTTTGTGCAGATTGGACTGATGGGATGGAGGTTTAAATGGGTTGAACATGTACTGATTTTTTTTGACTAGGTAATCGCCGGACAATTATCCACTTTGTTTGGTAGATGCTAATATTAAATATAACATCAAATTTTAACAATCGCTGTGTCCAGTGTCTTCAGTTATGAAGTCATGTGAAGATAAATAATAGGAGGAATAGTAGGCCATTCAGGCCCTCCTCCACCGTTCTGTCATTTGTAGCTGATCTATTCCAGCCTGAACTGACCCTGTCAAAATGTTGTATGTTTCAATATGATCACCCCTCATACTTCTAAACTCAAATGAATAATGGCTTACCCTGTTTAATTGTTCTTTATATGTCAACCCCTTCATCCATGGAATCAGCCTAGTGAATCTCTTTAGACTTATATCCAGTGCCTGTGTATCCTTTCTTAAATGCAACGACTCAACCTGTACACACAGCACTATGTGCAGCCTCACCAATACCATGTACATTGGAAAAAGACTTGCAGATTTTAAACTGCAGATCCCTAGCAGTAAAGGCCAAAATTCGATCTGCCTTCATTTGCACCTACATGCTGTCTATTTGTGGTTCATGCACTGGAATATCCAGATCCCACCTTGCCGCACATATTGTTTCTCTCCATTGAAATAACGGTCTTCGAGTTGCTACATCTGCTCAAATTCTATAACATTGAGCACAGTGGTAGTGTCACACAACACAATGGAGGGTATTCTCGATGTGAAGACAGGTCTTTGCCTCCACGGGAATGATGAAACTATCATTGTTGCAAATACTGTAATGGTCAGGCGCATCTGCTACAGGTAAGCAGGTGATGAGGAAGTCGAGTACGGCTTTCCCTCTTGTTGGCCCTTTCACCAATTGATGTGGGTCAAGCGGAGCAGCTATGTCCTTTAAGAGTTAGTCGACTTCGTCAGAGGTAGTTCTACTGAGCCACTTCTGGTGAGGGTTATTGAAGTCCTCCACACAAAGTACATTCTGCTCCTTTACCACCCTGAGTACTTCCTGCAAGTGCTGTTCAACATGGAAGAGAACTGATTCATTGGCTGGAAGTGGGAGGGTAGGGGAGCTATTTTTGATTAGCAGAAGATTGCTCTGTCCAGACTTGACCTGATGCCAGGAGAGTTCTTGGGGATTAGCATGGAGACAAAGGGGATTGGAGATCATGAGCCTGGAGTCCCAGAGAATTTGAGATGATGAGCCTAGGGTTGCAGAGAATTCTAGAGGATTTGCCTGGTGTCCTGGACAATATGAAAGGATTAGCCTGTGGTACCAAAGGATTGCAGAGGATTCACCCGGGTCCCAGGCGATTTGTGCGGATTGGCCTACTGTCCCAGAGAATTCAAGAAGTCTTGCCTGGTTTCCTGGACTATTTGATAGGAATCGCCTGATGTCCTGGAGGATATGAGAGGATCAGCCTGGGATCTCTGGATTAGAGAGGATTCGAAGGATATCGATGAGTTGTAATTATGAGTGAATAAATGGCAGATGGAGTTCAATACAGGTACGTCTGAGGTGCTGCAGTTTGGGAGAAAGAAAAGTATACAGTTAATGGCAGGACCCTGAACAGCACTGATATACAGAGTGATCTTGTGGTTCAAGTCTGTTGTCCACTGAAAGTGGTCATGCAAGTAGACAGGGTGGGAAAGAAGGCATCTGGCACGCTTGCCTTTATTGTTCGGGGAACTGAGCACAACATTGAGGATTTTCTGAAGAAGGGTCTTGACCCGAAACGTCAGCTTTCCTGCTCCTCTGATGCTGCTTGGCCTGCTGTGTTCATCCAGCTCTACACCGTGTTATCTCACAACATTGAGGATGCTGTGTTGCAGCTTTTTTACAGCTTGGTTAGGCCACACTCAGAGTACTGCATTCATTTCTGGTCGCCACATCACAGGAAGGATGCAGAGGCTTTAGAGACGGTGCAGAAGAGGTTTACCAGGATCTTACCTGGATTAGAGGTATGAACTATAGGGAGAAGCTAGAGAAACTCAGGTTGTTTTCTCTGGAGCAGTTGAAGCTGAAGGGAGATTTGATAGAAGTCTATAACATCATGAGATACATAGATAGGGTTGATGGTCAGAACCTTTTCCTGAAAGTGGAAATGTCTAATACTAGGGGGCATGTATTTAAGGTGAAAGAGGGAAATGTTCAAAGCAGATGTGGGCTCAAAACTTCTACACAGAGAGAGGTGAGAGTGTGGAATGCACTGCCCAGGGTGGTGGTGAAAGCAGACACGATAGGGGCACTTAAGAGACTTTTAGATAAGCACATGTCTCTGCAAGGAATGGAGGGGTATTGTCCAAGGGCAGGCAGAAGGGATTAGTTTAATTTTGTGTCATAACATCTTTGGCCAAAGTGCCTGTTCCTGTGCTGTACTGTTCTATGTTCTATCTTCTCTGTCCCAGAGGATATGAGAGCATTAACCTGGAATATCAAAGCATTTGAGAGGACTAATCCGGGTTCCCAGAAGATTCGATAGGATTGGGTGGGATTCCCTGAGGAATCAGAGGATCAGTCTGGGGTCCCAGAGCATTCAAGTGGATTAGGATGGGGTCCCAGAGGATCAAAAGCATTAGGATGGGCGCCCAGTGTAATCAAGAACATCAGTTTTGGAACACAGAGGATTCAAGAGCATTGGGACGGGGTCACAGAGGATGTGGCATCATTAGAATGGGCATGCATAGGATTAGGCTTGAGTCCCAGAGGATTAGAGAGGTTTTGCTTGTGTCCAGGATGATGAAGTTGAGTTCCCGGTGGATTAGGTTGGGATCTCTAAGGCTCCCACAGCATGAGGCTGACGTCCCAGAGGATTGAAAAGGATTAGCCTGAGGTCCAGAGGATGCAAAAGGATTAACATTGGATGCCATATAACTCAGAGGATCAGTTTCAGGATTTGAGAGAATTCACGTGGGGTCCCATTCGATTCCAATGATTTGACTTGAGTCTCACAGGATTTGAGAGGATTCGGCTTTGGTTCCAGAGAGCTTATGGGTCCCAGAGCATTTGAGATGATTCGGATCTAGTCCCAGGGGATTCCAGTTCATTTTCCTGGAGTCTCAGAGGATTCGAGGTTATTCACTGGGATCCCATACGATCCCAGAGAATAAACTTGGCAGTCCTATGCATCTGAGATAATTATCCTGTGGTCCCAGAGAATTCGTGAGGATTAGCCTGGGTTCCCAGAAATTTAGGAGGACTGGCATCGGGACCTAGATATTTTGAGGGAGTGATCCTAGGCTCCCAGATGACTGAAGAGGTTTCACCTGTGGTCCTAGGGGATTTGAGAACATTAATGTGGCATCCTAGTGGGTTCTACAGCATTTGCCTGTGGTCCCGCAGGATTTGGGATGATTTGCTGTAGTCCCAGACAATAAGGTGAGGTCCCAGAGGACCTGACAGGGTTAGGCTGGGGTCTCAGAGGATTTGCTTGTAACAGAGGATTTCATTGGGTTATGCTGGGTTCTTAGAGGTCTCAAATTAATTTTCAAGTGTCCCATTAGATTCTGGAAGATTAGACTGGGGTCCCAAAGGATTTGACAGGATTACCCTGGGTTCCCAGAGGATGTAAGAGGATTATCCTTGGCCCCAGAGAATTTGGCATGATTATTTGGATTTCCAGAGAATTCAAGAGGTTTGTCCTGAGCCACAAATGTTTCGAGAGGATTAGCCTGGGATCCCATTGGATTTGAGAGGTTTTGCATATGGTCCCAGAAGACTTGTGAGGATGAGACTGTTGTCCCATTGTGTTCGAGAAGGTTAGTAGTTCTGGCAGCATCTGTGAAGACAAAATCAGAGTTGACATTTTGGGTCCGGTGACCCTTCCTCAGAACAGCATCCACAGTTCTTTTGGTTCGAGTGGGAATAGCCTGGGGTCACAGAGGATTTGAGAGGATTAGCCTGGGGTCACAGAGAATCTGAGAGGACAAGCCAAGCACGGCAGTGGATTTGTCTCAGGTCCCAGAGGATTCAAGAGGATGAGGCCGGGGTCCCAGAGGATTCTGGAATATTATCTTGGGGCTGCAGATGATTTGAGTGGATTAGGCTGGGGTTCCAGAGGATTTGAGAGTATTTGCCTGTGGTCACAGAGGAATTGAGGCCATTAGTCTGGTGTCAAAGAAGATAGCCTGGACGACCAGAGAATTTGAGCGGATTCGGCCTGGGTCCAATTGGATTTGAGTGGACTCACCTGGGCTCCCATAGGATTCGAGAGAATTAACCTGGGGGTCCCAGTGAATCTGTTAGGGCTAACCTACAGGGGCAGCAGATTTGTCTCAGGTCCCAGAGGGTTTGGGAGTGTGAGGGGGATCCCAAAGGATTCAAGAGAATCTGGCTGCGATCCCAGTGGATTTGAGAGAATGATGCTGGTGTTCCAGAGAATTTGAGAGGATTAGCTTGGGGAACCAGAAGATTGGAGAGGATTTGGCTGGGATCCCTGTTGGATTCTGAAAAAATAAACAATGAGTCCACGATCTTTTCAAATATCCCGATTTATTTCTTCTTGTATGTTGACGATATAATTGCAAGTTGAGACTTCTGCAGCAGTAGCTTTACTCTTGCTTTTTATGTTTTATTCATTTGATCCTCCTTGAGACCACAAGCTGTTCCCCAAACCCAAGCCACAGAATCCAGATGACAGTGGAATGTCACGTACACACTCACAAGCTGATCCCCATACTCTAGCCACAAGCTCTCGGTGATAGTCTGTTTGTTACATCGTCTCCACCATACCTGCAAGTCAGCTTTTTGCAATAGCATGTGTAAATTTAACCCTTGTTACGCTGTAGTTTAATCACATGATTTTCAATATACTCAGCAACTCCCCCATTTTGATTCTTCCCAAACAGAAAAACACAATCAAAGCAGCTTATAATAATATCTAGGCCACCGAATGTGTCGAAGAGCAGTTAAATACCGAACTTTAACATTTGCTGAATGCAACTTTTAAGCAACATAAGCAAGAAATACCGAATAAGAATTACAACAATAAAAAGTGGTATAATCAACTTCCCCATCTTGGGCTTTTGTAACAATTCTTAGCAGTTTTCAAATTCAGTCACTGGTTGCCGTTAACATCATACATGAACTCACAATTCCCCCGTTCTCTTTTTTGAGGTATCAATATGGCCTTAATTTGGGCGCCTTCTCTTCAGCTGACTATCAATGTTTTAGAGATAGTAGGAACTGCAGATGCTGGAGAATCCGAGACAACAAGGTGCAGACCTGGATGAACACAGCAGGCCAAGCAGCATCATAGGAGCCTAAAGCCTTTCTGCTCCTATGATGCTGCTTGGCCTACTGTGTTCATCCAGCTCTGCACCTTGTTATCAACGTTTTAGAGTTGGTTTCTCTATGGATTACGTGTCAGTGTTTTTCATTTCAACAAGCTCTTGTGCTCTTCCAAGCTAGACTAATCTGTTTGTCAACGAGGTCTACATGTCTGAGACCTGTTCTTCAGTGCAATTTTTTTTATCAAACATTCTCTCATGTATGTTACCTCTGAAGTAACAATCACTTTTGCAAACTCACATCAATTCCCAAGACCAGGTCACGTATTCTTGACTCGTGTATGATCTAATCAAAAGATCTATGAGATGTTACTTATCTCTCCACATACACTCCCAATGCCTTGGGCAGTGGCTCGATCACCAAGTTCACTGAGGAAATACAAGGACACAAACATGACCACTTTCTGACTCGCACCTTAAGTTCCTTTTTACTAAAATGCATGTTAACTTCAATTGCCATTTCAACCCATCATTCTAACTTGTTTATCATCTGCTATTACTCTCCATCTTTAATTACTTCATCTCATCCAATTTTGCAATTCAGCTGTTAGACCTATTCTAATTCCAGAGTTGTGAAGAGATTTGTAGTCCACAGTAAATCTTATCTTATTACTTATTCTAGATATATTGACATGTTTTCCTATGTAAATTTGTCCAAATTCAAAAGTCTCTTTATTCCCACAAAGTCACTAAGTATTTGTATTCATTGAAATTCCTGACATAGTATACATTTCATGTAGCTTTTCAGTGCTGAGAAGAGTTGTTGATGAATGGCTTGATGGGTTGAGGATGCCTCAGCCATCACTGTGTTGCGACCAAACTGCAGGCAGGTACAGAAATTTGTAGCCATCCATAAAAGCTGTCAGTATCTTTCAGTCATGAATAAACAAAATAACATGCATAAGATTCACTCGTGATTAAACAGTATTTGGATGTTCATTCTGGCCAGAAAATGAAATGCCAAACATGATAATTTTGAATTCGAAGAGGTGAATTTTTACCAAGCTTTATCACCCAATTTTTAAATCAACATTTTTGCTTTGCACAATCACTGATAGTTCCTGAAAAGATCTTGACATTCAGCATACATGTTCCACGCTGATAGAGGCACACAATATGCTTGAAATTCACCACAGATTCCCAAAATACAAACTAAAATCGAAGCATTTCCTGATCTGCAGCTCAAGGGAATGGCCACACAAATATTACACAAGAGAACATTTACCCACGAATGAGCGAAGGTGCATTCAAACCAGACCACAAAGAGTTAATACTTAGTTCAGCAAATGCAGCACCAGAAGCTGCTCGCTCTCTCTCTCTCTATCTATCTATCTCTCTCTCTCTCTCTCTCTCACTCGCTCTCTCTTTCTCTCTTCCCCCGTCATCTCACTCTATTTCTTTTTCCTTCGCATCCATTCCAGTTGCTGCCAGGTCTTTAAGCCTCCCCTTTTTTCGAGGGGTGGGGGCAAGGGAAAAGTTCTTTGAACAAATTATCCACCATCTTTGGCAGCGTGGGGTCATGTCCGTGGTATTC
>NC_063349.1:17694-21858 GCF_021869965.1 Rhincodon typus
TAAATGGCTGGTTCTCTTCTTCAGATTCACGAGAACTGGGACCAGATTGTTCACCCCTATTTTCCAAAACCTATACTTTACCCAGGTCTCGGGGTGTCCCATGGCTAAAACATAGGGCAGAGGTCTGATATGGTGATGTTGAAGGATTTTTCATGGCAAGAGCTTTCTCCTTCTCAGCCAATTTTTGTTTTGTCGTTTTAACTTCTTCAGAAAGAGCTTTCAATTGTTCCTTTAGATCATTAGTTTCCCAAAGATGATTTGATTTGTAAATTTAACCCTTGTTATGCTGTAGCTTAAACACACAATTTTCAGCCTACTCCACTGTCCCACAGTGTCAGTCAGTGATGTTACCCTTGCACCACTATCTTCCCTTTATTACTCATGAACCCCATGTCATTTTGTGGAATTCTCATGACATGAAATTTGATCACTGATCATAGCAAAATGTTCTGGACAATGCTTTGATTGCAATAAATACTTTTACAACCTGAAACAGAAAAATAAAAGTCAAAGCTCGTGTGCATTGACAGCTTGAGTGTGGTAGAAATATTGGGGGAGTGTACGTGAACATGGGCTGATAAATGGAGGCATTGAGAACAAAAATAGGGAAGTTTGGCTCCTTATTTGTAACGCTCTGATTCCGACTGTTCGTACCGATGCAATGACCATTCTCAATGGGCAACAGGCCACTTGTGGTCAGCAAGCCCCATGCTGACAATCCTCAGAAAAGTACCTCTGCCATTAGCTGCGATTCAGTTGCTGAAACTCATTTATTAAACAACCTGGACTATGCTAAGACTTCTACATAAACTACTAAAAAAGATTTATCTGATTGTAAATGAATAAATGAACACAGCTCATGACATATTTCTGATGTACAATAGTTAAAGGCTTAACTCTCATTCCTGAGAAGACAGAAAATAATCGTCACATCTGCTGTAATATTTTACAATGTAAAACTATCAGACACAAGATACCTGAATAGAACAGAGAACAAAGAACAGAACAGGCCCTTCGGCCCATGATGTTATGCTGAACTAAAGGTTCGAACTAAAACCTAAGGTCGATCTCACCTCCACCCCTACCATATACTATTGTCCATATGGTGATCTAATAGCCGCTCAAATGCCCCTCATGAGGCCGATTCCACTACCCTCCCTGGCAATGCATTCCACGTCCCGACCACTCTCTGAGTAAAGAACCTACCTCTGACGTCTCTCCTATATCTACCTACACTCACTTTAAAACTATGCCCCCTCGTAATAGCTACCTCCACCCTAGGAAAAAGTCTCTGGCTGTCCACTCTCTCTATACCTCTGATCACCTCTATCAAGTCACCTGTCATCCTTTGTCGTTCTAAAGAGAAAAACCCTAGCTCTCTCAACCTTTCCTCGTAAGACCTTCCCTCCATGGTAAATCTCCTCTGCACCTTTTCCAACACTTCTACATCTTTCCTGTAATGAGGCGGCCAGAACTGGACACAATACTCCAGGTGTGGCCGAACCAGGCTTTTGTATAGCTAGAGCAACACTTCACGGCTCTTGAACTCAATCCCTCTATTAATGAAAGCTAACACACCATACGCCTTCTTAACAACTCTATCCACCTGGGTGCTCTTGAATCCAATTTAAAACTTGTCAGTGAGACCCACAGTGTAATGCATTTGTATGTGCGAGAAGCTATGTTCATAAATGCTCAGCACTGTTGGCAAAAGTAATTTGTGAACAAATTTTCACCTTTTTATAAGAAAAGGTCCAGAGACAGGCAAAGACTGGTGCATCCCATGGCGATGTCCTGACCAATCAGAATGTACCTGCCTGGTCTGAGAATTAAATTTAATGGGATCTCCATACAGATTCTGGTCCAAGCAATCAGCATTCGCTTCTCATGCTTTTTTAAATTGGTGTCTTTTCCTTGGCTCCTAGATCTGATGAATACGTGAGAAAAGCTTTAACTTTTTGTCCCCTTTTAGCCCATACAGTTAGAGAACGAGACTGAGGGGTGACCATGTAGAGGTTTATAAAATCATGAGGGGCATGGATAGCATGAGTAGCCAAGCTGTTTTCCTGAGGGTGGGCGGAGTCCAAAACTAGCAGGCATATGTTTAAAGTGAGAGGGGAAAGATTCTAAAAGGACCTGAGGGGTATTTTTTCACGCAGAGTGTGGTGTATGTATGGAACGAGCTGCCAGAGGAAGTGGTGAAGGTGGGTACAATTACAATGTTTCAGAGACATTTAGACAGGTACATGGATAGGAATGGTTCTGGAAGATATCAGCAGGCAAATGGGACTAGTTTAGTTTAGGAAATTTGGTTGGTTTGAATGCGTTGGACTGATGTGCCTGTTTTTATTTTCTTTTATTGATTTTTGTGGAATGTGGGCATCACTGGCTGGCCAGCATTTTCTGCCCATCCCCAGCTGCCCTTCAGAAGGTGGTGGTGAGCTGCCTTCTTGAAACGCTGCAGTCCTCCTGCTCTGGGTTGACCCACAATGGCATTAGTGGAATTCCGGGATTTGAACCCTTGACAGTGAAGGAATGGCGATATCTTTCCAAGTCAGGATGGTGAGTGGCTTGGAGGGGAAATTAAAGGTGGTGGTGTTCCCATATATCTGTTACCCTTGTCTTTGAGATGAAATTGGACTTTGGTTTGGAAGGTGCAGTCTGTGGATCTTTGGTGAATTTCTGCAGTGCATCTTATAGACAGTACACACTGCTGCTCCTGAGCGTCGATGGTGGAGCCAATGGATGCTTGTGGATGTCGTGCCAATCCAGCAGTCTGCATTGTCCTGGATGGTGTCAGAGCTTCTTGAGTGTTGTTGGGGCTGCACTCAAACAGCAAAATGGGGAGCATTTCATCACGCTCCTGACTTGTGCCTTGTAGATGGTGGACAGGCTTTGAGGAGTCAGGAGATGACTTACTCACCGCAGCATACCAAGCCTCTGACTGCTCTTGCAGCCGCTGTATTTATGTAGTGAGTCTGGTTGAGTTTCTGATCAATGATAACTCCCGTTTGATAGTGGGAGATTCAGTGATGGTAACACCCTTGAATGTCAAGGGGCATGGTTAGATTGTCTCTTGCCACCTGTGAGGCCAAGCCTGGATTTTGTCCAGAAATTTTTGGATTTGGACACGGACTGCTTCAGTATCTAATGAGTCAGGAATAGGGCTGACGATTGTGCAATCATCATCGAGCATCCCCACTTCTGACCTAATAGACTCATAGTCATAGACTCCTACAGCATGGAGACAGGCACGTCAGCCCAAACTGGTCCATGCCGACCAAAATGTCTGTCCACCTAAACATTTTGTCCAAATGCCTTTTAAATGTTGTTAATGCACCCGCTTCAACCACTTCTGCTGGCAGCTCATGGCATGTGTGTCCCTCCCTCTGTGTAAAAAAAGTTGCCCCTCAAGTTCCCATGTGTTCTTTCCCCTCTTAGCTGAAACTGAAGCCCTCAAGTCCTTGCTTCCCAAACCCAAGGAAAAAGACTGAGTTCATTCACCTGATCCATGCCTCATTGATCTGATGCTCTTCTATAAGATACCTCCTCAGTCTCCAACGCTATAAACAGAAAATTCCGAGCTTGGCCAACTTCTCCCTATAACCCAGTCCTTTGAGTCCTTCCACCATCCTTGCAAATTTCTTCTGCAGTCTTTTGAGTTTAAAAGTATCGTTACTATAGCATGGTAACCAAAACTGAACAAAACTGACTCCAAGTGCAGCCTCGCCAACGTTCTGTACAGCTGCAACATAACTTCCCAACTTCGATATTCAGTGCGGTGACTGATGAAGGCCAATGTGCTTAAATCCTTGGCCCACTTTGAAAGAATCATGCACATGATCTCCAAGGTCCCTCTATTCCACTGCACTCCTTAATGCCCAACAATTCACCATGAAATCCCTACCTCGATTTGACTTTCCAAATGCAACACCTCGCACGAATCTATATGAAACTCCATTTGCCATTTCTAGGCCCAGTTCCCCAGCTGATCAAATCCTACTGCAATTTCTGATAACCTTCCTCACTCTCCACTATACCGTGTATTTTGCCGCAAACTTAGTAATCATGCCTTGTACGTTGTTATCTATATCAATGATTTGAATGACAAACATCACTGGCCCCAGAACTGAATCCTGAGACACAGCACTAGTCACAGGCCTC
>NC_063349.1:22358-34848 GCF_021869965.1 Rhincodon typus
TCATTTCATGCCACTGTGCACTCTCGCACCAACACAGTTCCTCATGCCATTTTGACTGTTGCTAAAACAAAACACATTTTCTTGAAGCTTTTCATCTTGCACTCAGAGCATTTCTCCACTTCAAAACATAGCCACATCATAAACTCACTAAAATGGAAGTGGTTTGGCAACACAATTAAAATACCACTAAACACGGAGTAAATCTTTGATCATGTGCTGTCTGACACCAAGGAATTTGTCCTTCTGCATGCTTTCAATTTTGGTTAGCCTTCATCCCTCAAATGTGGAAAGATATTTGCTGAGTTCAGAAACTCCTCTACTCCCAGTTATCTACCTCAGTTAGTGTCCACTGAAAACAGCGATTCCATGGATGCATGCCTAGGTCATCTCATGCATGCATATTAAATAATTCTGAATGATTTCTCCAATTTTCACATGCAATGTGAATATCTGGTAGCTTTGCAAGGCCTGAAGGCCAGTGTGGGCACACAGATCATAACCTGGTAAAAAGGTGCGGAAATAGTTATGCTCAATAAGTGTGACTACAGCAACAGAATGCATACCATTCTGAGTGACAGGTCAAAACGTGCTGCCAGGTGATATACATGATATGGTTTATCCTTGCAGCTCACTGTGAAGACAGATGTACAGGTTAACCAGGACACACAAAAGTGAAGTGCCTTTACACACATTTATATGACCAGTTCTGCACAATATGAACTGGTCAAATGGTTTGGTGAACAGCTATAACCAATTTTGAGCAAGTTCTTCAATCACAGTGAAGAATGCCTCCATATTCGCAAGGACCTCCTTATCAAAAGTGATGCAATGTCCATGTTCTCATTTGACATTGTTAGCCTATTCAAAGTATCACTTGAAGAAGCTGTAGACATCTGACCTATGGCAACTTCTCATGACAATCCAAATCTGCCACCATTGCATGCATCAGCATGCCTCGAACTTATTAACTCAGCAACTTGCACAGTTGAATTCAATTTCAACATCATGCTGCCAATATG
Source organism: Rhincodon typus (assembly GCF_021869965.1). Lineage (NCBI taxonomy): Eukaryota > Metazoa > Chordata > Chondrichthyes > Orectolobiformes > Rhincodontidae > Rhincodon > Rhincodon typus. The sequence continues at coordinate 23,378 of NC_063349.1, forward strand.
TAAAATCCAAATTTTTAAAATTTTATTTCATTTTTGATTGTGGACTGAAATGGGAGAAGGGCTATTTTAAAACCAAATGTTGTGGTACGAATTGCTGCACTTTTGAACAGCAGGACAAACTTATTATTAGTCGTATTTACACTGCTGCTTTGTTCTAGCAGTTGTAGGGGTGGGGGCAGGTGTAGCAGAGTGCCTGTTTATAAGATAGCCTGTTACCAGCGGGTGTACGCAAATCGAGAATGAGTCAGCAACAAGGAGCCAACTCGTTTGTGAAGTCGCAATCAGTTGTGATTAACAAAGGCCATCATCTTTACGACAAGTATCAGATTGGCTCGAGTACTGAACAGCTTGTGGGCATGAACAATGTTAGCAGAAGCCTTCAGACTACTGCAAAGGAGAGACAGATGGTGTGTTTTTCTCTCCAGTAAAATACCTAAAGACCGAAGCAAGCCTGTTTATTTTCCCTCACAGGTTACTATAAGCTGTGGCTTTAAACAGTATTGTGAGTGATGTATCATTCACCTGTACGTCTTGCAAGAGGTGAAAAAGGCATGGAGGAGAGACAAAAAAGCAAGTCCTAGGAAACAAAATGATTGGCTTGTGAACCCTGTGCACTGGGATGACTGAGCTGACTTCTCCTGTTCTTATCGTTTCAACAGAACACCAATGTTTGTTTGCCTGTCTGTATATGCATGTGAATGGGAGAGTTTTACAGGGAGTTATAAGTTTTAACTAGGAGAGAATGTCAACAGATCATAGATTCTAACCATAGATAGGTGACTATCTGTAATAATTTGGAATTCATGTTAAGTGCAGAAACCTACATTGTGTTTGCTGTTGTCTGGATCCATTCTGACAAGTAAATTGGGGGCTTTTTGTTCTTTGGTAACATTCTTAATTTGGGACAACTCCAGGAATAGCAGGACTTGAATTCCATGTACTGCTCCGATAAAATGTGACACATAGGATTCCCACTCAGCATAATGCTTACAAATATCTTTGTTGGGTTCTATGAGAAACATGTCCTCAATGGAATGACACAATCTCCTCCCCCTTGCACATGTGCAATATGTTGACAATATTCTTGCTGTATTTAATCCCCAGCTGCATTTAAGAATGCCTTAGTGGGCTGTATCCTATGCTTGGAAAAGATATTTGAACCACGTAACTTGGACTTGTCATAACTTATTGTCATGAGTCATTACAAATGTCGACTAAAATGTCCACCAGTCATCAGGATGTAGGTTTGGGCATCTCACCAGTGCTGAAATTCAGGTCGTGCTATTCATTTGTGAATCACTTGTTGGACTTGTGTAAAGGTGGCAACCTGCCGAATGATGTATATGACAGAACAAAAACAAAAGTCGCTGGAAAAGCTCAGCAGGTCTGGCAGCATCTGTGAAGAAAAAATATCAGAGTTACCATTTCAGGACTGGTGACCTTTCCTCAGAACTGATGGTAGCTACCCTCAGTTCTGAAGGAGGTTTACCGGACCCGAAACGTTAACGTTAAGATTTTTTTCTTCACAGATGTTGCCAGATCTGCTCAGCTTTTCCAGCGACTTCTGGTTTTGTTCCTGATTTACAGCATCCACAGTTCTTTTAGTTTTTACGTATATGATAGAATTTTTCATCACGGATCACTGCACCCACCATGTATAGGTTACCCTAGACACACAAAAGTCCCTTTTATGTCGTATCATATCCTTGACTGATCCTGCACAGTGTAAATTGGCCAAATGGCTGTGTGAAACTGTTGCAATCGTGTCTGTATGAGTTTTCCACAGACACCATGCAGGATTCCTTCACGTTCAGTAAGACCATCTAAGAGCTACATAATGAGAGCAAGGGCATGCCCATGTGCTCTTTCAACATTGCCAGCTTATTTATCAGCATATCCATTCAAATATGCCATTGAAATCTTAATGTACCACCTGTGCCTGATTCGGTGTTCATCAAACTCATTAATTTAGCAACTTCTGCAGTTGACTTCATTCCAATAACATCATGTATGCCCAAGCAATTGGTATTACCATGGGATATGCTTTGGTCAAACTGTTGCCAACATCTCGGTTGATAACCATGCAAAACACTTCAGTGATGGAGTAGGAAGTAGTCTCTAACCCCTTGCATATTTCCAACAGGTCGACGATATGTTTGCAATATTTGAATCGACATTAAATAATTTCTTATATTGGTCTATGATCTGCATCATGGGCTCAAATTTACCATGCAAATGGAATATCCTTGCCTTTCCTGTAGAAATCCTAACATGTACGCTGGCCAATGAATGTCGGCTTTCAGTGAATAAGAGTTCAGAATCAATTTGGCTGATTTCTTGGTGACCTGAAGATCCGAAGCCGAATGTGTCCTTAACACACACACACACACACACACACACGAAGATTTGTACTAGCAGATATATTCTATTTTGTTCAAAAAGGACACAATTTATAGATAGTCAGTCAGTCAGTCAATGTATAAATTCCTACTTTCATAATATAACCAGTCTAACTCCAAACCAAGACACAAACAAAAACTAAACAAGGCGTCACACCTACCACGCATTGTTTGACCTAAAATGTCACCTCTTCTTTACACTGATAAAACCTTTAGTTCTCACAGGACAGGTACTTGAGAGGAATTCAGGGATTTACATATAGATATTAATCAATTAAAATCTTCTACTGATTGAAGCTTTGACACCATCTGCGGTTTGTTTCGTACATCCCCATCGATGGTGTAGACTTTGAGCTTTTACTTATAAATTCTGTGTCTGATACTTCCTCTCTCACTAACACCTGAAGAAGGACTGAGGCTCCAAAATATTGTGTTTTCAAATAAACCTGTTGGACTATAACCTGGTGTCATTTCATTTCTGACTTTGTCCATCCCATTCCAACAAAAGCACCTCCACATCTCATTTCTCAGAATACTTGTTCCACATTTAGTCTTTGATGAGCCAAAATTTTCTCCAAATCAAAGGTGAACAGACTGAATCCATTGATTTCTGCCCCTTTTCCCGAGCTTCGAACTCCATCCCTCTATTAGGCAAATCACAACACTTAACCAGACCACAGCATTTTATCTGACTTTGAACTGAAATTCTGATGCAATCACCAAGGCTACCTCCAAGAAATTGCCCACCCTTCCAGCACATCTGTTACTTTAACTCTCATTCATGCCTTTTCTAGGTCAGACAAACTGTCCCAAACATTGAGGAGTCCAGCACGTGTCAGAGAGCAGGGACCCCATGGCTCGTGAATGAAAGATTTGTTTTTAATGGCTCGAAAGAAGAGTTTTACCTGACTCAACCTGTTAGCTCTATTTCTCTACACACAAATATTGCCTAACCTGCTGAATTTCTGCATAAATTTCTGTTTTCATTTCAAATTGTCAGCATTTGGCTTTTATTTCGTTTCATTTTGGCTTGAGATCTGCAGGTTATTGAAAAATAATTAAGCCTAAATTGTCAGATTTGCAAATATTCGGGTAAGAAGACAATGGTTAGCTGCAAAGAACTGGCAAGGATCAATTAAGCCCAACATATAAGTTTCATATCAAATTATGCCTTCATGCATTTGTTTCATTGTAAACTGATGCTGTTGAAGAACAGATGAGATATTGTTACTCTGCATGTTTTAAAAACTTGCAAATGGTGTTCTCTGCATAGATAGCTTTATTGTTAGTTATTTTGTTTTCATGTTTTGTGGCAAGAAGCACATACCCGCTGTTGTGTATATGTCTGTTTCTGCCAATGATTCTCACTTTATCTCTGGCAACTACAACAAAATATCTGCTCAAATAGGCCAGATTACAATCTAGGATGTATCTTGTCCAGCAATGCTGTCAGCTGCAAACATAACACAATGCAGTTATAGAGTCACAGAGATCAGAAGCACAGGAATAGATTCTTCAGTCCATCACTTCTACACTGATCAAAACCAACCACCTAACGATTTCAATCCTGTTTTCCAGCACATGGAAATGGCAACATAAGTACACTTCTCAATGCTCCTTCAAAGTAATGACGGTTCCTGCTTTTATCACCCTAAAGCTTTTCTTCACATGCCGTGTAAACCTTCTGCTCATTCCCTTAAATCTATGCGAATGGTCAATGATTCCTTCGTCAAGTGGAATCTCCCGGTCTACCTGACCAATGCCTCTCTTAGTTTTACATATCTGTAGGCACGAGAATTACAAAACTGGGGGCTGATTTTTCAGGTGAGTGGAGAGATATTTTAAAAAAAAGGCACGAGAGGCAAATTTTTGAAACAGAGGATGGTTTGCACGTGGAATGAGCTTACAGGAGGAGTGTTGGATTTCAGCACAATTAGAGTGTTTAAAAGACATTTGCCTAAGTACATGAAAAGAAAATGTTTGGGGGGGTACATGGGCCAAATGCAGGTAGATGGGACTAGTTTATTTTGGGATTATGGTCGGCATGGACTGGTTGGACCAAAGGGTCTGTTTCTGTGCTGTATGACTCTATGGACACATATGATGTTCAATTTGATTGATTCTGTCAGCAGTAATCATGCAGAAAGAATTTCCAAACAAATTGGTAATTGACTGCAAGAGGGCAGTTACTCAGTATTGAAATGCATAGGTTCTACAAGTTAAAATGCTGGTCATATGGGCGATATCATACCACTTTGTCTACACCTGGCAAGATTTTCAAGGTCTATCGTCCAAACTCTGAAAATGGAGGCAATTCAATCATATTTTCAGAAAAAAGTCATAGGATTGTGCCAAAATTTCTTGGACATCAAAATCCTTCCAGCCCTGTCCAGAGAGCTTCGGGAATTGCTCAAGCATACCCTCAGATAAGGTAATTACTGTCACCTCTTTGGACAAATGGAAATGTTAGTACGACACCCAGACACTGAGGGCGCTACAGCAATGTACTATGTTGGTATAATATCAACTGCTCACTTCAGGTTCATTTGGACCGCTGCATTTATAATCACATTACTATGCTACGACTAAATTTGAACTACTTAAGAATGTATACCTGCTACATTCTAACAATTTTATTTCTTTCCCCACTCATCCTTAATTACCCTCTAAGTGCTGGCTGATTTTATTTAATCACTGGCTTTCAGGAAGGATTTCCTCAGAAACTGGGAGAAAGCTCCCCATGAGGTTTTGAGTGATAACCTTCCCAGCGATGGAGAGAAGGGAGCTTCCTCGGTAGTTCCCACAGTCCACTTTGTCTCCTTTCTTGAAGACAGTGACAGTGGTCGCATCCCAACCGTTTGTGGAAATGATGGGAGAGCCCTGCTCCTCCAAGTTTGCAAACTTCCACTGGAATCATGTCTACTCCTGTGGCTCTTCCATTCTTCATGTGTCTAATCGCGGCTTCAACTTCTGCCACAGTCAGTGAATTCCAAAATCATTTTGGGATTTGGGGAATTTCCTGAAAAACATACAAGAAAGATCTTGTTAAACTTGAAAGTGTTCAGAAAAGATTCGAAGTACGTTGCCAGGACTGGAGGGTTTGAGTTATAATGAGAGGCTTTTTTCCCCTCGAACATGGGAGGCTGAGGGGTGACCTTACAGAGGTTTATAAAATCATGATGGGCATGGATAAGGTGAATAGCCAAGTTCTTTTTCCCAGGATAGCAGAATCCAAAATTAGAGGGCATAGGTTTAAGGTGAGATGGGGAAGATTTAAAAAGGACCTGAGGTGCAACTTTCTCACACAGAGGATGGTATGTGTTTGGAACAAGCTGCCAGAGGAGGTGGTGGAGCCAACTGCAACTACAACAGTTAAAAGGCATCTGGATGGTACATCAATAGGAAGGGTTAACAGTGATATGGGCTAAATGCTGGCAAATGGGGGCTAGATCAGTGTCAGATGTCTGGTCAGCGTGGAGCAGTTGGACTGAAGGGTCTGCTTCAGTGCTGTATAACTCTATGATTCTATGACTGGATTGTTAGTCCTTCTGGTTGCAGAACTCTCTCCTGTTTTCAGCATCTGAGCCATATCTATTTCGTTCATCTCGATCCAACAATGATTGTGGACTAATCGATTCTATGGACTTTCACCAGCTGAAATCAGGTGCCCATTTACAATTCTGTCCTTGACAACTTACCTACCTGTATTATGAAAGCAATCAAACATTGCTTTCCATGAAGTTGCTACCTGTAGAATTATCCTGCACACACAGCATTAGATCATTCAGTGGGAAAGATGTGACACAAAATACTGCTGCTCCATTTGGTTTGTTCCATTTGGATAGATTTAGTTTGGTTCTATTTGCACACCATTTAAAGTTCTCTCAAACACCGCCTATGTACTACACAGCATCTCAGCTTCATATCTTTGGCCTGATACATTTCACATGATCTAAATTTCATTTCATTCTTTTACCCTGAACAGGGAGATTTCATCAGGGAGGCAACAGCCTTATGGTGTTTTCTCAAGATTAGTAATCCAGCAGAACCCACAGTATTTGGATCAGAAATCTGCCATCCTTAGATGATACAATGAAAGGGGGATGGAAAACAGACAGTGTTGAGAAAGCAGGGAGGCTGCAGAAGCAATTAGACATACTTGTCCAGTGGGTAAAGAAGTGGCAGATGGATTATACTGTGGGAAATTCTAAAGTTACACACTTTGATAGCAAGAATAGAGTTGTTGGCTATTTTCTCAGAGGGGAAAGTATTTGGAAATGCAAAGCTGAAAAGGAATTTGGAGACCTATTGCAGATTTTTTTTACGGTTAAGATGTAGATTCATTCAGCAGTTAGGAAAGCAAATGTAATGTTGGAATTCATTTCAAGAGGGCTAATATGTGAGTAGAGATGTACTGCTGAGGCTGCATAAGTTTCTGGCCAGATCGCGTTTGGTATATTGTGAGCATTTTTGAACCCTCTCTCTGAGGCAAAATGTGCTGGCTTTGAAAGGGTTCCAGAGGACACTTAGAAATATCATTCTTGTGATGAAGGACTTGTCATACGAGGAGCAGTTGAGATTGCTGGATCTGTACTTGATGGAGTTTACAAAAATGTCGTGGTGGGGGGGGGGGTGGGCGGGGGGGGGGGGTGGTGGTGGTTCAGGGTTGAGTGAAACTTACAGAATACTGAGAGACCTGGATACAGTAGCTGTGGATAAGATGTTTCCAGTTGGAGGAGAGACCAGGATCTGGGCGCAAAGACTCAGGGTGAAGGGATGATCCTTTATAACTGAGATAATGAGGAATTTCAACAGCCAGAGCATCGGTAATCTGTGGAAATCTTTTCCACAGAAGGCTGTGGAAGCCAAGCCATTACGTGCATTTAAGATAGAAATAGATAAGTTCTTGATGAGTAAGGGGAGGAGGCAGGAAAAAGAGTTTGAGAAACACATCAGCTATGGTCGAACGGCAGAGCAGACTCCATGGGCCGACTGGCCTAATCCTGCTATGATATCTTATGGTCTTACCTGGTCTGACCTCCATGTAACACTGGACCCACAGCAATGTGGTTGACTCTTCAGTGCCCACTGAAATGGCTTAGCAGTTCAGTCAGCTGTGCCAATCTCTACAAAGCCTGAAAAATAAAAGAAACTGAACCAGATGGCTTCAACCTCGGAACCGGAAATGACAGTCACAAGACATAGTCCCGTTGACCCTGAAACTTCTCTTTACTATCTTCAGGGCATTAGGCAAAAATGGGCTGAACTTCCTCACAAACTAGTCAGGCAATACCCGGACATAGTCATACTCACAGAATCATACCTTACAATGTGGGGGCGGCATGGTGGCTCAGTGGTTAGCACTGCAGCCTCACAGCGCCAGGGACCCAGGTTCGATTCCAGCCTCGGGTGACTGTCTGTGACAGAGTTTGCACATTCTCCCTGTGTCTGCGTGGGTTTCCTCTGGGTGCTCCGGTTTCCTCCCACAGTCCAAAGATGAGCAGGCTAGGTGGATTGGCCATGCTAAATTGCCCGTAGTGTTCAGGGGTGTGTGGGTTATAGGGGGGTGGGTCTGGGTGGGATGCTGCAAGGGTTGGTGTGGACTTGTTGGGCCGAAGGGCCTGTTTCCACACTGTAGGGATTCAATGATTCTGCGAATGTGTCAGGCACCGCCGTTACCAGCCCTGGATATGTCCTGTCCCACCGGAAGGACAGACCCAGCAGAGGTGGCGACACAGTTTGGAGGGGTTTGCTGTGGGAGTCCTCAACGTTGACTCCAGAATGAATGAATTCTAATGGCTTCAGGTTAAACATGGGCAAGGAAACCTCCTGCTGATTACCAATGATCTAGCCTGCCTCAGCTGATGAATCAGTACTGCACCATGTTGAACACCACTTGCAGGAAGCACAGATGATGGAAAGGATGCAGAATGCCATCTCAGGGGACATTTCAATTTCCAGGTACATTGCGGGAGCACAACTGATTGAGCAGGAAAAGATATTTCTGCTTGACTGAGCAAGTTGTGATGGAACCAACAATGAGGGAAAATCATACTTGACCTCATTATCGCCAATCTTTCGCTGATGCACCTGTCAAAAACATCATCGCTGAGTCAGAATTCACACGACACCAGGGTTATTATCCAACAGGTTTATTTGAAATCACACAAGCTTTGCCAGGTGCAGTGAGAGAATAGGGCACACAGACCCATACATCATAAACAGAGAGATCAATAGTTTATCAAGTTGGTGTCAGTGAAATGTTTTGAGACCATGGTTGGCGTTGCATTGAGCTCAGGTGATGTTCTGCGCTACCCTGTGAGCGTGGCTGATGAATCTGGTTTTAACGCATCTCCTGACAACTTGAGCATATGTGTTGAGCCCAGGGCAGCGGTCTTCTGGAGGGGTCCAATTTGATTCCTTCTTCTTTGGTCGCTGCGTATCTCTCTGTTGACTGTTCCGGTTCATTGGTTGTCTCCTTGGGCTTGCTGCGGACATCTTGGGGTTTGTGGAAAAATTTACGGACCCTCATTTGGCTGATAAATTCCTCTGTGGCTGCTGTGTGACAAATGGGCACCATTTTGGTAGTGGGGCAGAAATTAAGCCCTCACCTGAGAAGACTGGTTTTTCTGGTTGAAGGGATTGGTCAGACAAGTTGACGATGGATTTCTCAGTGGTGCTATCGGTTTCAACTGTGGTACCAGGGGAGGCTCGGTTACTGCTGAGTGACCACGTGCACAATCCTTGTGGAGAAGAAATTCCACCATCATGTTGAAACTATCTGACATCAATTTGTGTGAAATTATCACCGTGTTAAATGAAACAGACTCTGAACAGATCCAGTCACTCAATACTGGGTTTTCATGAGGTGCAGTGGGCAATCAACAGCAGCAGAATCCTGTTCCAAACACAATTTGCTAATTCATGGCCCAGCATATACCACCATTCAGCTATTACCATGAAGGAAGAGGATCCACTCTGCTTTAATGAAGAGTGCAGGAGATTATGCCGACAGAAGAACCAGGTTTACCTCAGAATGAGATGTCCGTCTGGTGAAGCCACAAAACAAGATCACATGCATGCCGAAAAGCAGAACTAGCAAGTGATAGACAGACCTCAGCATTCCCACAATGGATCAGATTTAAGCTCTGCAGTGCTGCCACATCCAGTTGTGAATGATGGTGGAAATTTAATAAAGTAAGTCAACGAGAATGTTCCACAGATATTCTCATCATCAGCGATGTGAGACTCCAGCACATAGGCATTTACAACAATCTTCGGCCGGATGAGTCGAGTGGAATACTCATTGCAGCCTCTTCCAGACGTCTGCAGCGTCAGAGATGCCAGCCTTCAGCAATTCAGTTCACTCCATGTGATATGAAGAAACAGCTGGAGGCGCTGGCCACTCAGGGAAAATCCAACTTGACCTCTTTTATGCCAAACTGTCGCAGATGGATGTGTCAAAAACATCATCGTGGAGTCACAATTCACACGACACCAGGTTAATTTAGGTCGGCCTACCATTCCTTCTGGACAGCAGATGGGGTGCAGTGTCACCTCTTCAAAGAGCTGGGGCATGACAGGAGGAACTGTCCCACCTTGAATTGCGCCAGAGATTCACCAGTGCCCCGCTGGTGGCACTGCTGCTCCTCGTGCCCCAAAGGCGACACACCTCAAGAAGGGCCTGAGGCGGAGGTCACCATTATGGCAGCCTCTGGCGGGAAGAGAGATGGGTATCCAGCCGGAAAGAAGGCACAGATAATAACCAGAGTCTTGACAGCTGCCCCATTGGATGTGTCCCCTTGTGCCCGGAACGGGGTGCTTTGAGTCCGGGCTTGGGTTTGGGATCAGGGCCCACACCACCCTGGTGCTACCAGTGCCCTTGTGGCTGCACTTGCATTGTCCTGGCACCAGAATGCTGAGCCCAACCACCGCCCCATGTTGGTTAGGCATAGTAACCCCAATCTCTGTGCTCCTGAGCCCTGGTCCTGAGCAGGATCCCCAGGCCTCTGTACCTGGGCCTGCTTCCGCACGAGCGATTTCAGACCCTGTGATTGCCCAGGCCTGTCCCCTCAATTGCTGATTGTGGGCATTCTGGGGCTGAACTGGAAATGGTTGGACTGTAAATTTCACCCGCAGTCTCCATGCCCCCAACATTCCACCCGCCAAAGACCCACCAGCCAATCCTGTTGATGGAGTGGCTCACTGTCGGGCGCGGCATCCCTGAGAACCTGAGGGATGCTGGGAGAAAGGAGGCCATCACCATGACCAGGGAGAGGTGACGCTGCCTGCAGGGGGAGGACATCCCTGTCACTGGGGGAGGCACTGCACCTCCCCTGGTAGGGAGAGACTGAGAACCTGAGCTTGAAGCAGCTAGAGGTGGGGTGGGAAAATGACTGTCACACATCTTCTGCTGGAATGAGCCTTTACAAATAACTCTGGAGAAAAATGCGATGGTTCTTGTCAAGGTTTGTCCCAAGCAGCTCTGTGACACAGGACTCTGCACTCTATGCATTGTTCCCCAGAACACACAGCAAGAGAAACATCGACTGCACCTGGAGAACCTCCAGGATATCGTTGCAGGAGTTCCTCAGGGTAGTGTCCTCGGCTCGCCCATCTTCAGCTGCATCATCAATGACTTTCCCTCCATCATAACATCCGTGGTAGGTAAAAGCCTCATGTCTGTGGTAGTTAAGTTACTTGAGAAGATTGTGAGGGATAAGATATACGTGCATTTGGAAAGACAGGTTTTGATAAAAAGTAGTCAGCATGGCTTCATGCTTGGGAGATCATGCCTCATAGATTTGTTACAATTCTTTGATGACGTGACCAGGATATTTAATGAGGGCAGGGCGGTAAATGTAGTCTAGATGGATTTCAGTAAGGCCTTTGATAAGGTTCCACATAGCAGGCTGCTGTGGAAGTTTAGATCACATGGAATCCAGGGAGAGCTGGAAAATTGGATGCACAATTGGCTTGATGGGAGGAACCAGAGGGCAATAGTGGAAGGATGCTTGTCGGACTGGAGGCCTGTGACTAGTGCTGTGTCTCAGGATTCAGTTCTGGGGCCAG
>NC_063349.1:35348-35455 GCF_021869965.1 Rhincodon typus
CTATTAACTCTATCTATACCCCTCATTATTTTATAAACTTCTATCAGGTTGCGTCTCAACCTGTTACGTTGCAGTGAAAAAGGTCCCACCCTTTCCACCCTTTCTTT
>NC_063349.1:35555-58855 GCF_021869965.1 Rhincodon typus
CCTAAATAATTTTGGACTTTACTGAGAGATGCAATAAAAGTACATAAGTGAAAATTCCTTCTTTCTAACTGTGCCAAAGAGTCTATCCTTGAACTTGTAATGAAGGAACTAACTGGAAGCTTGCCCTGTCATGACTGAAACAGTGGATTCATTTTTCCTACATTGAACGCGAGAGTGTTCTGATTTGTCCAAGCTGGTGTTTGGTGATCTCTGATCCTCGGCACCCTCAGTTAGAGCATCACTCTACATGTCTTTTAAAAACAGTATATGAATATTGCCTGAACTGATTGTAATGAAGACCCTCTCCAGCTGAATCACCAATGTAGTAGAATCTGAAGAAATCAAGAGATTTTTTTTCTTAAAGGCAGAGGTCAACTGGAAGTAATATCTTTATCCAACAATTAATGCAGTGAGATAACAAGGTGTAGAACTGAATGAACACAGCAGGCCAAGCAGCATCAGAGGAGCAGGAAGGCTGATGTTTTGGGCCTAGACCTTTCTTCAGAAAAGAAAATTTTCTGAAGAAGGATCTAGGCCCGAAACGTCAGCCTTCCTGCTAGGCCTGCTGTGTTCATCCAGCTCTACACCTTGTTATCTCAGATCTCCAGCATCTGCAGTTCCTACTATCTCTGAAACAATTAATGCAGTGACCTTGTTTACCTCCTTCCAATTTTACCCGCACTCATAATTCCTCTGCGACCCCAGGCTAATCCACTCAAACCGAAAGAACTGTGTATGCTGTTCTGAGGAAGGGTCACCAAACTCGAAACGTGAACTCTGATTTTTTTTTTCTTCACAGATGCTGCCAGGCCTGGTGAGCTTTTCCAGCACCTTCTGTTTTTAATCCACTCGAACTCTCTGGGGTCCAAGCTAATCCCCTCGAATGCTCTGGGAACCCAGGCTAATCTTCTCAAAGCCACTGGGACACCAGGCTAATCTTCACAAGTCTTCTGGGACCATTTGCAAAACGTCTCAAATCCAATGGGACCCCAGGCTAATCCTGTCACATCCTCTGGGACCCCAGTCTAAACATCTAGAATCCTCTGGGGCCAGAAGCGAATCCTCTCAAATCTTCTGGGAACCCAGGCTAATCCTGTAGAATCCATGAGGACGCCACATTAATGCTCTCAAATCCCCTATGACCCCAGGTTAAATCTCTTGAATCATGCGGGAGCCCAGGATAATTCCCTCAAAATATCTGGCCTGGAGGCCAGCCCTCCCAAATTTCTGGGACTCCAGGATATTCCTCTCGAATTCTCTGGCACCACAAGCGAATTATCTTGCATGCTCAGGACCGTGAAATTTATCCTCTGGGATCATATAGGTTCCCAATGAATCATCTTGAATTCTCCGAGACTCCAGGCAAATCCACTGCGACCAGATCCTAATCATCTCTAATGCTCTGGGACCCCAGCCTTCCCCTCACGAGTTCTCTGGAACAAAGCCGAATCCTGTCAAATGCTCTGGGACTCAAGCTGAATCATTTGAACGGCCTTGGACTCCATGCTAATTCTCTCAAAGCCTTAGGCACTCCCAAACTTATCCTGTGAATTGTGTGGGGCCCAAAGTTCATGATTTTGAATCCTCTGGGACCCCAACCATATCCTTTTGCATCCTCATGACTGCAGACTAATCCTTTCGGAGGCTCTGGGGCACCAGCCTTATACCTCGGAATCCTCCATGATCCCAATCTCATCCTTTGGGCCCCAATCTATTCCGCCAGGATCCCAGCCATAACCTCTCCAATCCTCTGCGACTCAAACCTAATGTTTAAGTGTGCTGATCCGAATGCTCTCAATTTCTCTGGGAGCATATCCTAATGCTCTTGAATGCTCTGGGACCCCAGCCTCATCATTTCAGCTCAAAGTCCAACCTCTCAAATTCTCTGGGTATCCAGCCTAATCCTCTCCATCACTCTGGGATCCCATCCAACGGCTCTTGCATCCTCCAGGACTGAGGTCTAATTCTCTCAAATCCTCTGAGACCCAAGCCGAATGCTCGAATTCCCTGCAATCCCAGCTGACCACTCTCAAATTGCCCACGTCCGCAGCTTCATCTTTTAATATTCTCTGCGACCACAAGACAGTTCTCCTGCATGCTCTGGGACTGCCAAGCTTATCCTCTGGAATCTTGTGGGATCCCAATAAATTATCTTGAATCATCTGTGACTCCAGTCAAATACCCTGGGGCCACATGCCAATCCTCTCAAATGCTCTGGCACCACAGCCCATCACAAGTTCTCTGCAGTCAAAGCCAAATTCTCCGGTGCCCAGCGCTGTCAAATTCTGAAAGATCCCAAGCTTATCGTCTGAAACATGTGGCGTGAAAAATAATACCCCTCAGGTCCTTTTAAAATCTTTCCCCTCTCACCGTAAACCTATGTCCGCTAGTTTTGGACTCTGCCCACCCTCGGGAAAACAGCTTGGCTACTCACGCTACCAATGCCCCTCATGATTTTCTAAACCTCTCCAAGCTCACCCCTCAGTCTCGTTGTCTAACTGTCTGGTGCTAAAAGGGGACAAAAAGTTGAAGCTTTTCTCGCGTGCTCATCAGAACTAGGAGGCAAGGCAAAGACACCAATTTCAAAAAGCATGAGAAGCAAGTGCTGATTTGTTGGACCAGAATCTGCATGGAGATACCATTAAATTTAATTCTCAGACTAGACAGGTAGATTCTGATTGGTCAGGACATCGCCATGGGGTGCACCAGTCTTTGCCTGCCTCTGGACCTTTTCTTATAAAAAGGTGAAAATTGATTCACAAATTCCTTTTGCCAACAGTACTGAGTATTTATGTACATAGCTTCTAGCACGTACAAATGTATCACACTGTGGGTCGCACATATGGTTTTATATTGGATTCAAGAGCAACTCTTAACACAGTCCAGATTGTTTAATAAATGAGTTTCAGCAACTGAATCATAGTTAATGGCAGAGATACTTGTCTAAGGATTGTACGCATGGGGCTTGCTGACCAGAAGTGGCCTGTTGCCCACTGAGAATGGTCAGTGCAACGGTACGAACAGTCAGAACGAAAGCTTGACAAATAAGGGGCCAAACTTCCCTATTTTTGCACTCAATGCCTCCATTTTATGCAGCCCACGTTGAAATACACTCGCCCAATATTCTGCCACACTCAAGCTGCCAATGCACACGAGCTTTGACTTGTATTTTTCTGTTTCAGGTTCTAAAACATATTTATCACAATCAAAGCACAATCCAGAACATTTTGCTATGATCAGTGATCAGATTTCAGGTCATGACAATTCAACAAAATGACATGGGATTTCAGAGTAATGAAGGGAAGACAGTGGTGCAAGGGTAACGTCATTCACTTGGCAATGTGGGACTGTGAAGTAGATTGAAAATTGTGTGATTAAGATTCAACATAACAAGGGTTAAATTTACAAATGCTATTGCAAAAAGCTGACTTGCAGGTATGGTCAAGACTTTGTGACAAACAGATTGTCACCTAGATTTTGAGGTTAGAGGATGGGGAGCAGCTTGAAGTTTTGGGGAGACTCAAGTAAAAAAATACCAGAAAAGCGTGAGATAACAAGGTGTAGGGCTGGATGAACACAGCAGGCCAAGCAGCATCAGAGGAGCAGGAAAGCTGACGTTTCAAGTCTAGACCCTCCTTCAGAAATGGGGGAGGGAAGGGGATTCTGAAATAAATAGGGAGAGAGGGGGAGGCGGATAGAAGATGGATAAAGGAGAAGATAGGTGGAGAGGAGACAGCGAGGTCAAAGAAGCGGGGATGGAGCCAGTAAAGGTGAATGTAGGTGGGGAGTTAGGGAGGGGATAGGTCAGTCCAGGGAGGACAGACAGGTCAAGGAGGCAGGATGAGGCCGGTAGGTAGGAGATAGGGGTGGGGCTTGAGGTGGGAGGAGTGGGTAGGTGGGAGGAAGGACAGGTTAGGAAGGCGGGGACGAGCTGGGCTGGTTTTGGGATGCGGTTGGGGGAAGGGAGATTTTGAAGCTTGTCAAGTCCACATTGATACCATTGGGCTGCAGGGTTCCTAAGCGGAATATGAGTTGCTGTTCCTGCAACCTTCGGTTGGCATCGTTGTGGCGCTGCAGGAGGCCCAGGATGGACATGTCGTCCAATGAGTGGGAGGGGGAGTTAAAATGGTTCGCGACTTGGAGGTGCAGTCGTTTGTCGCGAACCGAGCGTAGGTGTTCCACAAAGCGGTCCCCAAGCCTCCACTTGGTTTCCCCGATGTAGAGGAAGCCACATCAGGAACAGCGGATACAGTATACCACATTAGCAGATGCGCAGGTGAACATCTGTTTGATGTGGAAGGTTTTCTTGGGTCCTGGGATGGGGGTGAGGTGGGAGGTATAGGGGCAGGTGTAGCACTTCCTGCAGTTGCAGGGAAAAGTGCTGGGAGTGGTGGGGCTGTTGGGGATTGTGAAGCGGACAAGGGATCACGGACAGAGAGGTCCCTCCGGAAAGCAGATAAGGGTGGGGAGGGAAAAATGTCTTTGGGAGTGGGGTCAGATTGCAGACGGCGGAAGTGCCAGAGGACGATGCGTTCGATCCGGAGGTTGGTGGGGTGGTACGTAAGGACAAGGGGGATTCTGTTTTGGTTGTTATTGCGGGAGGGGGTGTGAGGGGTGAGTTGCAGGAAATGCAAGAGACACGATCAAGGGCGTTTTCAACCACTGTGAAGGGGAAGTTGCGGTCCTTGAAAAACGAGGACATCTGGAATGTCCGGGAGTGGAAAGCCTCATCTCGGGAGCAGATGCGGCGGAGGTGAAGGAATTGGGAACAGGGGATGGCATTTTTTCAGGAAGCTGGGTGAGAGGAGGTAACTTCTAGGTAGCTGTGGGAGTCGGTAGGTTTGAAATGGATATCGGTTTCCAGGTGGTTGCCAGAGATGGAAACAGAGAGGTCCAGGAAGGAGAGAGAGGTATCGGCGATGGTCCAGGTGAACCTAAGGTTGGGGTAGAAGGTGTTAGTGAAGTGGATGAACTGTTCGAGCTCCTCATGGGAGCATGAGGCGGCGCCGATGCAGTCATCGATGTAACGGAGGAAGAGGTGGGGGATAGGGCCAGTGTTGCTTCAGAAGAGGGATTGTTTCATGTATCCTACAAAGAGGTGTTCATCCAGCTCTACACCTTGTTATCTCAGATTCTCCAGCATCAGCAGTACCCACTATCCCAGAAAAGCATAAGTAAAGTTGTTGCTACAGAAGTCTCAACCTGCAATTATGTATTCAACACCTAACAAAAAATAAAGCCGCATAAATTTGAAAAGATCGTGGATTCATTCCTTATTTGAACTTGGTGCTGTAGGCAAGGTCACAAAAATGAATGATGGAACACTGAAGACTCCCTACTCCCTGTCAGCGCCCAGAGGTGAGGACTACTCTTAATTCTAAAAGTCCTCGGGTGACAGGCAAAGTTCAAACCCATTTCTTCTGAAGGGATCCGTAACCTGTCCACAGTCTCTGACTTGATCCCATAGTATTTGCAGATGTCTGTAATCAGCAGAGAGAGAGCGTCATCTCTGGCCTATGGGTCATTGCGTCCCATCAGCTCTAAGTCTATACAAATATCTAGAAACAATCCTGCACGCTATTTTGAAATTCTCCTGATGGTATATGACTTGGGGTCCCCTAATTGGCGCCTAAATCAGCAGAGGAAATAATACGTCAAGTCCCCAGCAATTTCAATTTCACAGCAGTTCAATAACAAATCTATATCTAGTGCGTTTGAAAGATACATGCACCAAAAAAAGCTATATTGCTTCCAGTGACTGAGTTTCCAGATTTTACTTGTTTTCAAACCATCAGATAGAACTAATGCACTCTAACAGTGCTGTCTACATGTCTGAGTCGCAAATTAGCCATCTCTACAGAAAATTTTATACTAATTGTCTTTAAACCAAACTGAGACAAAGACTTTAATATAAAATTTGAGCCAATCAATCAAATGAAATACTAACAATGGTAGAAAACCATAACACAATATTTGTTCACAAATGGTTAACAGTAATCTCAGTTTCATTTCATATTTTGAAGCAGACGTAGGGAGTATAATCAACACCATATTGACCTAAAAACCTTTCTATATCTCAAGTGGTGGCATTAACTTCCACCCTTCTGACACTGGACTATTCTGCCTCCAATTAGTCAATTATTTTGCTTCGGTAATGATAGTTGTACCAAATAATGACGATTTCCTTTTGAATCCGGGATGTAACTTGTTATTTTAAATGTGTTGCTTGTAACTCTTGAGGAGCTTAATTTCAGAAAGTCCCCTCATTTTCCCATAAACCAGTAAGTGTAGAATGTGGAATAGAAAGCAGTTGTTGCAGTGATTTTCAATCTACTGTTTCATGCAAGATGATGCCACGACATGCAAAAGAAATCTGCAAAAAAAAAGAACTGCCTTTTCTAACAACACAATCTTTTGATCTTGTTTCTATTCTTGACTCAGATCAAAACCAATTTTGAACGTAAATAGGAGGACAGTGCTGACTATTCAAAAATCACTATTCAAGCAGTGCAAATGGACACAGCAGTTAATATTACAGTCATTTGGTTAGCAAACTCTGCCAAACAGATTAAAAAAATGACTTCTTAATCACTAAATTTTAAATTTTACCCAATAGTTACTCATTAGGGTTAAGCATCTATAATACGAAACAGCTTTCAATGGAAAACTTTTCCCCTCCAGTTCGTCTATTTCAGAGTATTCAACAAAGCTCAGTTTTGAATATATAAATAAGTAAATAAATAATTAGACCTCAAGTTACTTAAATGAGACACTTTCCAGGGTTAGTTTTCCTCTTTGAGTTATAACATACTCATGCAAATCACATCAGAAGATAAACATTTAACAAATGCGTGCATGTACATGTGTACATTTTGGAGAGCAAGAGAAAGGAGTGGTGTACACCAGCAAGAGACACACCATTGCACCAATGTTAAAACAAATGACTGTCAACCGAATGGATCCCATTTACAACTGCTTTCAACCCAAACAGCACAGACTCAAACGTGGTACAGAGAATCAGGATCACAGATTTGATGAATATAGGTGTTATCAGTGATCAACTCAGTCACATGTTACAGTTTGTAAAGTTTCTCAGTTGCTGGCTACTCCAGGCATTGGCAGCAGGGCCTGGACCAGACTATCCTACCAGCCTCCCAGAACAGATGGTCCTGTTGATAGTGCTTCCACTTCCAAATCCACAGAAATGGTCAGAGACCAAAGAGCAATATTCACTTGATTTGTTTCTCTTTACTACACTGGAGATTACACTGTATTTTAATTGGAATTTCAGGGACAATCCCATTCAGACTATTTTTATGCAAACAAATACCTTGTTCATATTCAACTGCTTCTCAATGTTGCTACTGTCTTGCCCGAGGCTAATATTTGCTGACCTACTACTCTCTCCCCATATAGACAGCATTGTTAAAAATAAAACTGCAACACCATGTCTGGGATACATTAGCTATGCTTATAATTCCACAAAAATGCTTTGAAGTTGGCCAGCATTAGATACCACTACAAACACAAATCGCAGCAGCTCTCATGAGCCTTGTTCAACAAGAAGCAATTCAATCAAAAATGCGGAGAGTTAGTGGAACTAAGATGATAGCAGCCAGATTATCAGAAACTGTGTTCATCCAGCTCTACACCTTGTTATCTCAGATTCTCCAGCATCTGCAGTTCCTACTAACTCTCATCAGAAACTCTTTTTGGAAGTTGGTTTTACCTCAACCTCTGAATAAAAAGTACCTTTCCTCCTTGCAACAATTTGGTCATCACAAAATGCTCAAGAATGGAATCAATCTTTCAATTGCATTATGCAAAAGTGTCAAATATGTTTCATACATTACACAGATACAGGTACTTATTGCGTGAAGATTTTTTTCTGCATTTAAAGTCATTTCAACCCTTTGTTAGCTTGCACGATAATCTGCCACCTCTTCTTGGAGTTTTGTTTGTGGTTTCATGAGGATTATTGTTCAAAGAGGGTCTATCAAAATGTGTCGTATTAAAAAGATCAAAAATAGACAAACCATTTTAAAAAGATGCATGGACAAACATCAGACTTCAAAACAGCATCTTTAAAGTGACAAATGAGAAAGATGAGCTGTTTCATAATTAATTCAGAACTAATGAAATATCATTACGTATAATGGATTTAAAAACTTGTCCGAAACAAGGCAGCTATCAACTAATAAGTGTGTAATAAAAACACAGATGAATGCACTCAGTGCGCAATGTTCACATCGATCATAATACTTTTATTGATTGATTGATTGTCACGTGTACCGAAATACAGTGAAAAGCTTTGTTTACGAGCAGAACAGGCAGATCACAGTTAGCAAAGAATGTACAGATCAAAAAGACTAAGACACAGAGTCCATTCGTGAGTCTGATACCAGCTGGGAAGAACCTGCTCCTGAACCTGCTGGTGCGTGTGTTCCAGTCTGTGTACCTTCTGCCTGACGGAAGAGGTTGCAGCAAATCATTACCTGTGTGTGACAGGTCTTCGATGGCAGCCTTTCTGTGGCAGCAAGCCATGTAAGTGGATTCATAACCAAAATTTTCATTTAAATGAAAGATTTTGATTGAGAATAAATTTTTCTTCATATAAAGCATCAATAAAAGCAGAAACCAATGTTTAAATCATGGATTTGTTCTGATTTATTATTTTGTGCTACTTCTCTTTTCCATACAATGTTTTGAAGGACATCATGCTCCTAATCCCATTTAGCAGATCAGCACAGACAAAATCTAAACTGTATTGAAGAGGAGTAACAGATTTTTACAACTTCAACTCTACGCAGAAAATTATTACTATCTATTCATGAGAAACTCTGACGAGGTCAGCAGTTCTATACAAAGGATATAGCTTCTTAAGGAAAAACAGAAAATTAACCCCAGTTAATTGACATTTTTCATAACATATGACAAGAAATTAAAAATAATTAAGACTTTCCAATTCAATTAAATTGATTGAACAAAGCTTGTATCATCAGTTTGTATCGTATTGCAGGCAAATTAACCACACAGCTAAACATCTTACATGAACATATTAAAAAGTCAGACTATTGGTTCAAAAATCATGTGGGATTGTTCAGAGAGGTCCAGCCTGTCAATTAATGCTAAGAGTTGAACCTACTCATGCCATTCATAATTTATTACAGTAGGAGGGTCTTGTCCAGTTTCTTTCTGGACTGAGAAATATTAATGAGATTCCACACGAAGGTATTAACTCCTCCATGGGTTTCAATCCAGACAATGTTTTCAAGCAACTTGTTTCAAATTCCAGTAACCAGAATTGGTGCTGAATATTAATATATTAAGTATTTCTAACAATGCAGATTATCAGACCTGCAAAACATGTTCTGTGCTTTAGGTCACCAGCCCAAGACACTTTCTAAATCATTGTTAATTGGGGTAGAATGCTGGCAAAGATCAACCTGCAACAAGATTTCTCCTCGAGACATATTTTCTTTTCGTTCATTCTTTTCCGCCAATAAACTTACTAAAATCCTCTGAATTTCAAACCTTTCCATTGCTGCTATTTTAGACTGCAGATGGTCTTCACTTGGCATGAGCAGATACCAGAATGGATTTGAATCACTCAAAATCATTTGAATAACAAAATAGTCATCAAGAGTTTGAGACCATAAGATGTAGGAGCAGAATTAAGCCATTTGGCCCATTGAGTCTGTTCCATCATTCTATCTTGGCTGATATGTTTCTCAGTCCTATTTTCCAGTTTTCTTCCTGAAGCTCTTGATCTTTTTATCAATCGAGAACCTACGTATCTCTGTCTTAAATAAACTCAATGACTTGGCCAGCACATCCCTCTGTGGCAAGGAGTTCCACAGATTCGCTAACCTGTGGCTGAAGAAATGCCTCCTCGTCTCAGTTCTCAGGGTCGTCCCTTCAATCTGAGGCTGTGCCCTTGGATTCTAGTCTTTTTCTCCTTGTGGAAACATCTTTGCTGTGTCCACTCTATCGAGGCCTCTCAGTATTTTCTAAGTTTCAATAAGATCCCAATTATCCTTCTAAATTCCATTGAGTGTGGACACAGAATCCTCAAACACTCTTCATATGACAAGTCCTTCATCCCCAGGATTATTCCTGGAAACATGCTCTGCACCCACTTCAACACCAGCACATTCTTCCTTAGATACGGAGCCCACAACTGCTCACAATATTCTGTGGTCTGACCAGAGCCTGAAACAGCCTCAGCAACATACCTCTGTTCTTGTATTCTAGCCCTCATGAAATAAATGCTCATCTTGCATTTGCCTTCCTGACTGCTAACTGAACCTGCATGTTAACCTGAAGAAAATCCTGAACTAGAATTCCCAAGTCCCTTTGTGTTTCAGATTTCAGCAGGTTTTTCGCTGTTTACAAGATAGTCTATGCCTCTATTCTTCCTCTCAAATTGAATATCCCCACACTTACCCGCATTGTATTTCATCTGCCACTTCTATACCCAATCGCCTGGCCTATCCAAGCCCTTCTGCAGCCTCCCTGCTTCCTGAACACTCTGTCCCTGCACCTATCTTTGTACAATCTGCAAATTTAGCAACAATGCCCTCTGTTCATTCGTCCAGTTCATTAATGTATCATGTGAGTAGTTGTGGTCTTAACGTGAACCCCTGCAAAGTCCACTTGTCACTGGCTGCCATCCTGACAAAGACACCTTTACCCCTACTCTCTGCCACCTGCCAGTCAGACAATCCTCTATCCATGCCCATACCTGCCCCTGACACCATGGGCTCTCATCTTATTTGGCATCCCCCTGTGCAGCACCTTGTCAAAGGCATTCTGGAATTCCAAACAGATCATGTCCACAAGTTCTCCTTTGTCTAACTCGTTATCTTGTCAAAGAATTCTAACATTTGTCAGTCATGACTTCCCCTTGATGATACACATGCTGACTCAGCTATAAATTTACCATACATTTCCAAGTTCTCCGCAATGTCATCCTTAAAAATGGACACTAAAGTCTTACCAACGACCAAGTCACGCTAACTGGCTGACTGTTTAAGACAGGAGGGAGGTAGAAGACCGGAAATAGAGTGTCACATCAGCCAATGCCGCTACGGTCTTCTCAGCTATCTCTTTTAGAACTCTGCAGTTTAGTCCATGCAGCCGTGTGATTTATCCGCCTTCAGACCTTTCAGCTTCCCAGCACCTGCTCCTTAGTGACGGCCATTACACTTGCCTTTGCCTCCTGACCTTCTTGAAGTTCAGGTATTTAGCTGGTGTTTTCCACAGTGAAAACTGAATCAAAGTTCCTATTCAGTTCCTCTGCCATTTCCTTTCTTCCCCATTAATACTTCTCCAGCCTTATTTTCTAGCAGCCAATGTCCACTCTTGCCTTTCTCTTACCTTTTAGATATCTCAAAAAAATTCTTTTGTAGTGGTAGCTAGCTTACTCTCAAATTTCATGCTCTGCACCTTTATTGCTTTTTAATTATCCCCCACTGCTTTTTAAAAGGCTTCCCACTAATCTTCACCACATTTGCTGCTTTTATGCTGTTCCTACTTTCCTTGTCAGCCATGGTTGCCTCGTCCTCCCTGTACCCTTCAGCTGACGAAGGGGCAGCGCTTCGAAAGCTTGTGATTTCAAATAAACCTGTTGGCCTATAACCTGGTGTCATGTGACTTCTGACCTTTTACTATGTTTCTTCTTCCTTGGAATGAATTTCTGCTGTGGGTCCCAAATTACCCCCAGAAGTGCCTGCCATTGCCACTCCACCGTCTTCCTTGTTCGGCTCCTCTTCCAATCAACTCTGACCAGCTCCTCCCTCATGTCTTTATAGTTATCTTCACTGAATTGTAACACTATTACATCTGATTTTAGACTCTCCCTCTCAAACTGCAGGGTGAATTCTATCATAATATGGTCACTGTGTCCTATGGCTCCTTGACCTTAAACTCCCTTACCAAGTCTGCCTTATTTCACCTTCACCATTGCCATATCCAGAATTGCCTGTTCACTTGTGGGCTCAACCACAAGGCTGTTTGAAAAAAAACATCGCGTATAGATTCCATGAATTCCTTTGATTGAGATCTGCTCCCAACCTGATTTTCCCAGTCCACCTGCATCTTGAAGTCCCCCATGATTATCGTAACGCAGCAAATTTTTTATTATTAACAGACACCTATGGGACCACGAGTGTGACGGTTGATCAAAATGTCCACACAATCAATGTAAAAACACACACCAAGCAATAGAAATGTAATGCAAGGATTATACTTTATTTACAGTATAAAATCAAATGAGAATACAACTTGGTCTTCAACAAAATTGAGCCTTCTCACTCGCACTCTGAACTGACTACTCAGACATTGCAGAGATCACCAGAGTACAGCAAACATCCAGTATTTCATGAATGTAATTTTTCCAGTCTGTCGAGTAGGCTGGCTTATAAAAGTGCTGGTTAAAACAATTTGCTGTGGTACATTTTTTAAGTGCCTTTTCTATCTCCTGATTTACTTTCTCCCCCACATCCTGACTGCTGCTAGAAGGCCTGCACACAACTCCCATCAGGTCTTGTCTCCTTTGCAGGTCCTCAACTCTACCTAAGCAGATTCTACACCATCCAGCTCTGTATCATTTCTTCCTATCGATTTAATTTCATTCATTACTAACAAGGCAACACACCCCATCTGCCCACCCTTTCTAAAGGATGTGTATCCTTGCACATTTTGTTCCAAGCCCTGATCCCCTTACAGCTACATCTGTCATACCCCCCACATCATATAAATCAATTTCAATTTATGCTACAAACTCACTTACCTTGTTTTGTATACTGTGCGCATTTAAGTACAACACCCTCGGTCTGCGTTGACTGTCCCCTCCTCATACTTGTCCCCTTCTCTGCTGTGCCTAACATTAGACTCCTGAGCCTTTCCATACCCTCTGTCCTATTACGTATTGTGGAAACTTTGGTAACTTCTATTGAGCACTACACACTTTTCACTGCTCATCCTCCCTCCTGCTCCCACTCTCATCCACACACAGCAAGAATCTCAAACCTGTTAGACAAGGTCAAAGGCAAGGGTCCTTCAGCACTACCACCCGCATGTCTCGAACCATTTTGCTCATAGTCACGTTCTCCTGTCCCTGACCACAGCAGAATTCGAGGTAGTTAATCTAAGGGGTGTGACTGCCTCCTGAAATGCAGCATCCAGGTAACTCTCCGCCTGACTGATGTTTCAATGTTCAAAGCTCATAATCCGGCTCTCATCGACTCCAAGGCGGAGTTCCTCAAGCAAAAAACATTTCCTACATATGTGATCACTATGAATCGCAACAGTGGCCACCACCTCCCATATCATGCGCTTACAGCACATCGCCTGGCACAGCTTCTTGATTTCAATTAATTCCTTCTTAATTTGATTTCTTTAAAAATCTTAGTAGTCCTTTAGTTTGTAGTCTGTAAATTGTTCCTCTATTCATCTTCAATCCAAGAGCAACCTATAATAGATAGCCAAATCAGCAGCTATAACCAACCAACGGACTGGTGGTTTCCCTGTATTGTGACTCCTTTGTACTGGGCCCCTGATCCTGGGTTTCAATTTATCCTACAAAAAATCCTGTCAAGTTATGAACCAAAAATGGCAAACAAAAAGCACCCCTTCCCCTCTGCACCGAATTCCCACGCTGCCTCCTCCTGAACTATATGCTCACTCAGCCTGTGTCTCACTTCTGACCGTGCAAAGCTTGCTCATCTATCCCCTGCCAACAAGTACACAGTCCATTCATATTCAAGCTCCAGCAAATTAAGAGATTACGTATTGTTGACCGAGTGCTACAAAGCAGTATTACATCACAGATCTATAATGCCATCTTAAGCTGGGGCAGGGGAAGGGGAAGCGACACATAGGTGTAAGTTCAGCAGTCGGGCAGGCCACACGCTGTCGCAGGGAACTTAGAGGAAGCCTTTGATGTGACATGCACCCAAAAGGATATGCACACGGAAATACTTTGCCAATTAAGCCCTCACTGTCAAACAACATGCAGGAATTTGACACCAACCTTGTAAAGGGCTTTGCATAAAGCTTACATTCTGTGCTTTCCAGCATGAAAGTGGTGGACAAATCCGTTACCAGACTTGCAGGCCAAACCGCACAGTATCCAATGCCCTATACTAAAGTTACCACAAACAACCCAATATCAGAGTGCGATCGTGGAATATCAGACTTAATTCATGCAAGCTTCACCTGCCCACAAGTTCAAACTGCTGTCATTCGATTGCTGCAGTTCTCAAACATGCTTTCAGGATCTCACTACAGTTTCAACAGTTTGTCCTCAATACATTGCTAAGATTGCTGATGAATCTCTGTATACTAAAAACACATGCTCACTCTTGCCTGTGTGAACAACCTAGATAAAAGGGTGCCTGGAGCCTGCATCTGAAGTCTGGACGCATGACACAGGTACCATTTTAGTACAATTTGATTTTATTTTTGCCTGGGCAGGATTTGAAGACAAACCTATTGAACATCTGGCATCTTCCACTCAACCTTAAACACTGAATCCCAAAGGAGGCGGCTCTACCTCTAGATCCCACTCCGTTGCAGGTGTTCACTGAAGCTGCTGCTTAAAAGGGATCAGAAGCTGCCGACAGGGCCTTGGACTCTCTTGAATCAGACCTACAACATAGTGGGTACCATTTGACCCACAGGTGGAGCCTGGTTTATAAATGCCAGAGCCTGTATACAGCTTGGTGATAGTATGTATCACAGGTCTGGGCACCAAGGCCCTTCCAAAATCTTCTTCAATTAGCCTAGAGACATGGCATGCTTCACTGCAGTCTGTCGCTGCACCCTGCAGAAGGTGTCATGATGCAGAGCCTGTGTACTGACAGGAGTGTCTAACGGACCAGGTTTCATCTTTGCAGGAAGCGATACAGTGGCAGGGGATCATGCAACTTCATTTGATATAACATCAAAATGTGGCAAAAAATATTGGCCCACAAAAATACAGGACTATGAAAATTAATTTAGTGGTCTGTAAGTCTTTGAAAGCACTCAAACCTATTGCATTATACAGCACAGGGCAACCACCTTTTCACACTTGCTAACATGATTTGCAATAATGCAACAGTTAAGCACAAGAACGAATCATCAAGACAGTAATTGAGACCATGAGAATTTTCAGGCACTGTAATTTAAGTAACATTAAATTTCATTTAGATAAAGGCAGTAGCACTGCAGCTAACTGAAAACTAAGGTGTAGCAAATTACTTGCAAATTTAGCCCACTATCCTCATGGCCCAGCCTTCAAATGGATTTGTCTCAAATATTACCACAGCACAACTCTTGAATTCATCAAGACATGTCTTATTACTTCAGTGTTATATCCCTTCTTTGATTCATGTAATAGTTACAAAAGAAGTACAAAATAGGTACATTTTACAACTGTTCAATAATGAACTAAATCACACTTTATCAAAGAAAATGTGTCACTTAGTGGATTTTTAAGACAAATCAGCTCCAGTAAGCTGACACCGAAATCCAACTGAAGCATTACCATTACTAATAAGTATAGGACACTGAATTTGCATATTTAGCCATCTATAATTGAATACTGAAATTATAAACCATACATAGAACATAGGACAATACAGCACAGTACAGGCCCCTCGAACTTTTACCCGAAACCTAAGGTCTATCTAACCTCCACCCCTACCTTATGCTATCATCCATATGCCTATCTAATAGCCGCTTCAATGCCCCGAATGAGGCCGACTCCACTACCCTCTCCGGCCATGCATTCCACACCCCTACCACTCTCTTGAGGAAAGAAGTAAAAAAGTGTTTCTCAAATTGATTCAAAATTACCTACAAGTATTTTGCTTTGAAAAAGAAAGGGCTCTTGACTGAAATACTTTCACATCAAAATGCTCACTGTAAGCCAAATCACAGCACTATCATTAAATAAAAACCAAAAGAACTGCAGATGCTGTAAATCAGGAACACAAACAAAGTTGCTGGAAAAGCTCAGCAGGTCTGGCAGCATCTGTGAAGGAGAAAACAGAGTTAACGTTTCGGGTCCGGTGACCCTTCCTCAGAACTGCACTATCATTATTCACCTAGATGACGAAAATTCACACAAAAATTGAAACTTATGATTGAACATTTCTGACACTAAAGCAAATGTCTGCGTCCCATAAACAGAAGCAAAGATATCAAATGATTAATTTTTATCTGATGCAGAAATTCTACTAGTGATAAATATGCATTCAGATTTCATTTGCGATGTTTGGGTACAAAAGGCAGGGAACCAAGCAATATAAATTCATCCATTTAGCGCAGAAATTCACCTCAACTGGCACATTTTGCAATGAAATTGCTAATATTACAATTCAACCAATAATACACAATAAAAACAATTAAATTAGATGCAGAGTACCACTCTTATAACTGGGCTTTTGTGTGTGGACAAATTGAAATGTCATTGCTTATTCCTGACGACTTGCTGTTTGATTTTAAATTCCCAGACTTTATGTGTTTGGCAGGATATATACCAATTAGAGCAATTGTGTGCAATCTGACTCACTGAGTATTCCCAGTATTTGTTTTGTAAAGAACACGTTTTTTATTTCTCCTAACTTTTGAACAGGGAAAGGACCGTTTGACAGCAAAGAAATGGCTGTACTTTTTTTAAAGAAGCAAGTCATTGAAACTGCTTTCTGAAGAAGGGTCTCAGCCCGAAACGTCAGCTTTCCTGCTCCTCTGATGCTGCTTGGCCTGCTGTGTTCATCCAGCTCCACACCTTGTTATCTCATTGAAACTCTGCTGTGTTTACAATGCTGCTTTGACCAAGCTTGAAGGAAGAGGTACAGATTCCCAGGACTGTGTACAATGTGAGCTTTGACTGGCAAGAGGTTGTTGATTGGTTTGTGAAATTATGATCAGTTGTGGATGCCGAAGGCCATCAACCTGACAACTTTCTGACTGGCTCTTGGGTAGCTGAACAGCTTGTTGGTATGAGTGATACTTGCAGAAGCCTGTTGAAAGGGCAGGTGGTGTGCTTCTCTCACCAGCAAAATTTCTAAACTCCTAACAAAGTCCTAAGAGAAAGATTTGGAAAAAAAACATTCCATCGAGTCCCAATGACAAGTGCTATTAAACCGATTCTGCAGTCATTTTTGCACTTCACCTTTAACTAGTAGAGAGTTATATGTCAACAGATCATTTCAGTTTTCTGTGGTGAGAATCTATTTCTTCTGATATATCAGAATTCAAAGATGTTAACAACTTTTAATATCACTCCATAAATAATGTCTATTCATCCATTAACCCATTAATTCGTGGCTATAATACTCACTGCAGATTTCCATGCACTAGCCAGCCCCCATTCAAACTAATTCAGGGGCTTGCTACTGTATCAGGTTGCAAACATTTCAATTTGCAGTTACACCCCACTTGAAAGTGCAGTCATGCATAACGCGCTATGTAAACAACCCCATTTAAAAAAGACTGACGTTCCATTCAAAGGTGCAGTCAGGCGTGATGGCTAACAAAACTGCAGACACTACAGGATGGAACCTTTTTGCACCCCCACAGCAAAAACAGTGTTATTTGATATTAAAATCCAACTGAACAGCTGCTATTACCAAGTCGTTTATCTTCTCCCTCCAGCGAGAGTAGCTTCAAGTATCAGTCAAAGGTGATAATTGGATAGCCCGGAGATAACAAGGTGTGGAGCTGGATGAACACAGCAGGCCAAGCAGCATCAGAGGAGCAGGAAGGCTGACATTTCGGGCCAATGCAATTCTTGAGCTGTGACCTCACCAGTACACAGTCTGTCCAGAGTGATGTCGTGTTAAAAAAATAAACTTGCTGCTAACTTATGCTATAAAAAAAGTAACCCCATACCAAAGAACATGCTGTAAGAAGGAAAATTCAGCTTAAGTAGTCGGCAACTCTAACATAGCATCAATGAATCACATACAAAAATGCAGCCCACAAAATCACTTGAGCAAGAGATAGATTTTACAGAAAAGAAAGGGTGGAAAAGTCAAAATAGTGCATTTCCTGGAGGAGTATTTAGTGTCATTGGGAGGCTTATATTTAATTTTCCATGAAGTGTCAGAAATGTTACTGCAATGTCTCTTCTCTTGCACCATGCAGCAAAAAAGTGTTGCCTAATTGCAACATGTGTTGAGATATTTAAAATTAGGTCCAATGAAAAACAATTATTTTCAAGTTTGTGAATGTGATACATTATACATCACAGATACGAGAGGGATTGCAGTCATCTCGCTCAAGTATATAGAAGACAACCGTACACAAACTACACAAGTCTGCATGGATAGAAGTGTAAATTATCATCAGAATTACCCACGTGACCTTTTCTTGGGTCCATTCAGAATAAAGTTTAAACAAGGAAAATTAGGTATGATGTGCAAAATCTAAATATATAAAGAACAAAACAAGCCACAATAACAAAATAAAGCAGAATTTTAGAAACTGGAATGTTCTAGCAGATAAAAAAATCTACTTCAACGCAAAATGGAAAGACACAAAACAGTTGGCCTGGATAGCCCGACATTAAGGCAGTAACACAATCAAGGGAATCAAACAACTTTGAACTGTGAACAAGCTACTTGTGAGCTCACTTCAAAGCCAAAGAAATAATAATTAAGAGTTGTGAATTTGTGAAATAAACTACCAGCAATCACAACGAATATTTAATCTTTTGTAAATCATTCGAGAGAGAGAGAGAAAGGGGAACCTCGATACGGATTGTATGGAAGATGATAACATACAACAAAATACTTCCTGTCCATACTGATTGAAAGTCTAGTTTGCTGACAGAAAATAAATTGCTTCAGTCTTCAAAACTGCAAAACCACAAATCACCTTCCCACTTCTTGTACTCGTATTAAGTAAAAAAACAGGAACAAAAGAAAGACAACTTTATAAAAGTTTTTAAAATCCAAAATAATCAGATGTGCTGACTTTCTTTTCAACAGAATGTATGGACTCAACTTAAAAAACTGAAAGATGAAAAATATATCTATGATGAGAGGATACACACCAGAGAGCTGTTAGATATGACATTAGTTATCGAAAAGAAAACCAGAACAACAATGAACACCAAAAGTGAACAATAAGATACGACACTGGGTCAAGTGACTCCTGCGTGACAATGAACAGATTTAATACTTTCCAATTCAGGCTAAGTTGGGTTTTAAAAATAATGCTGCAGTTGTTATCAGATTACAGATTGTTCCACTCAGCTTGGAGATATTCATAATTAGTAATTAGAACACAAGACCATGAAATTTAGGAGGAGGCAGTCAATCAGCCCATTGAGTCCAGTTGCTTGAATCAGAGGATGAGTGTTCCAGACAGCTTTATTGAGATGGGACTTTAAGATCTGGACATTTTTCTTTCTTCAGATCTGGATGTTTTTTCTTCCCTTTTGGTTCTGTTTCTGATATTTCTGTTGTCTTTTTAATTCTGGTTTTTGTAACCAAGATGGCACTGGAGAATGGTGACTTTGTACACTTTTTACTGGACTCCTGTATTCCTATACTTGAGAACACATGACAATAAAATTTAAGTCTAATTCTAATCATGACTGATCCGAAAATCCTCAACTCCACTTTGTTCTCTTTATCCATAACACTCTATTCCTTTACTGCTTAAAAATCTGTCCATCTCAGCCTTAAAAATACTCAATGCTCCAGCACTTACAACTCTGTGGTAAGGAATTCCACAGCTTCATTACACTCAGAAAATAAATTCCTCCTGATATGTCTCTTCAATGAGAAATCCCTTGTTCTGAAATCATGTCTCTGGTCCTAGACTCTCCAACAAGGGCAAACAACTTTTCCACATTTATCCTGTCAAGATCCGAAGGAAAATATAGGCTCAATCTCTTCTTATAAGTCAGTCCCCCATTCCCAGGATCAATGAACCTTGTCTAATGGATTGCCTCCAATGCCCATACATCTTTCCTGAAATAAGGGGAGGAAAACTGTTCACAATATTCCTCAAAGAATTCGAAGAAATTTGTTCAGCATGATTTCCCCTTCATGAAGTCATGCAGACTATGTATTTCTAAATGCTCTGCTATTACATCCCTTATCATAGACTCTTAACATGAGTTAAGCTAACAGACCTATTTGAGTTTCCTTCCCCTTTTTAAATAAAGATGCGACTTTGGTTATTTTCCAATCCTCCAAGACATTTTCAGAAACCAAGGATTCTTAGATGATTGCGACCAGTGTATCAATCATCTCGGCAGCTGCTACTTTTCATTGTAGGATACAACCCATCATGTCGAGAGGACTTTGGAGATCTTTAGCCCCATTAGTTATTTATTTCTTTTGCTCCTTTTCTGCCTTGGATAGTATAGTATTTTTGGAATGCTATTGGTATCTTCTACTGTAAAAGACTAAGGTAAAGTAGTTATTAGATTCCTCTGCCATTTCCTGGTAACCCATTATTATTTCCTTAGCCTTGTTCTCCAAAGGGCCTAGGTTAACATTGGCCTCTCTTTTCCTTCCTATATATTTTAAACGACTCATGCTGTCAGTTTTGATATTACTTGCAAATTTATTCTCAAAGTTTATCTTCTCCTTCTTTATTGCTGGTTTTGGTCATCATCTGTTGGTTTTTAAAACTTTCTCAATCCTCTGCCCTATTAGTAATCTTTGCCACAATATATATTTTTTTCTTTTAATTTGATGAATAGATTATCTTGAACATTAATTTAACTTCTGAGAGAATTGATGAAAAGAGGTGTCAGCAAGCACTTTGTGCAGTGCTAAAATAGAAAAAAGCACCCCACAATATGAAGAGCAATAACAAGTGGAAGAAGCCTGGAACTGATACTTTCTGGATGCTCAAGATACTAAACTCAGGAGGGATGAGAGCTAAAGCAATTTAGAATCGCTAACTGTGAGCATTATTGAAATCATTGATCTGGAGGCTGTTTATGGTAGGAAAAAGTAGTAACAAGAAAAAATAGGTCTGGAAAAGTAGGGGTTGAGAAAACAAAACCAAGTCAGCTGACAATTCTGCTAATAAGGGAAAGCAAAAGAGCGTGCAATGGAAGCAACAGAGATGGAGAGTAAGAGCTGGAGTTTAGGATATCAGAAATAGATTGTAACAAGGCAATTGAAACACTTGAGAAATGATTTTGAATTCAGTGTGCAGGGGACAGCAGTACCAGAGAGGTTGGGAAAGACTAAAATAGGAAGCAAGCAGGGCTCAGCATGGGCTGGGATTAGGGTCTCCAACTGTGATTAAGTATATGCCTGGAAGTTTCATTACATGATTTGCCCACACTTTATAAGACCATAAGATCATTAGACATAGGAGCAGAAATTAGACCATTCAGCCCATCGAGTCTGCTCCGCCATTCAATCATGGTTGATAAGTTCCTCAACCCCATTCTCCTGCTTTCTCCCTGGAGCCCTTGATCCTCTTGATAATTAGGAACCTATCTTTCTCAGTCTTAAATGTACTCAATGAACTGGCCTCCACTGCGTTCTGCGGCATTGAATTCCATAGATTCACCACTCTCTGGCTGAAGAAGTTTCTCCTTATCTCCGTTCTAAAAGGTCTTCCCTTTACTCTAAGGCTGTGCCCTCGGGTCTTAGACTCTGCTACCAACGGAAACATCTTCCCAACATCCACGTTGTCCAGGCCATTCAGTATTCTGAAAGTTTCCATTAGATCCCCCCTCATCCTTCTAAACTCCAATGAGTATAGTCCCAGAGTCCTCAAACGTTCCTCATATGTTAAGCTTTCGATTCCTGGGACCATTCTCATGAACCTCCTCTGAACCTGCTCCAGGGCCAGGACATCTTTCCTGAGATATGGGGCCCAAAACTGCACATAATACTGCAAATGTGGCCTAACCAGAGCCTTATAAAGCCTCAGTAGTACATCCCTGTTTTTATATTCAAGTCCTCTCAAAATAAATGCCAACATTGCATTTGCCTTGCTGACTACTGACTCAACCTGCAAGTTTACCTTGAGAGAATACTGGACTAGAACTCCCAAGTCTCTTTGCACTTAAGACTTCAGAATTTTCTCCCTATTTAGAAAATAGTCCATGCTTTTGTTCGTCTTACCGAAGTGCATGACCTCAAACTTTCCCACGTTGTACTCCATCTGCTGCTTCTTTGCCCGCTCTCCTAACCTGTCCAAATCCTTCTGCAACCTCATCACCTCCTCAATTCTACCTGTCCCTCCACCTAACTCTGTATCGTTTGCAAACTTAGCCAGGATGCCACAGTTCCTTCATCTAGATCATTCCAGCTATTACTTGGCTAACACACCCATCCTTCTGAGGTACTCCATTCCATCCCAATTGGTAACCAAAAGGATTCATTGGATAATGCTCAGACTTACAGCCAAACATCCATTTTGCCTACTTTCCATGTTTTTTCTGACAAAAACAGAAATATTTTTTAAATATGACAAAACGAAATTTAACGTTCCTGTGATTTTCCCCAGAATTGCACATTGCATTGTCTTGGTATTGATCTTCAATTCCTTATGATTGCACACCAATGCTGGAGAATTAGCAACCCCAGCCAGGATGTACACCAGAGTTTTTAGACCACTGGGGTTTGAATCCGGTCAAGCTCAGGAGGCCACCAGTGAAAGTATTCGAGGAAGCAAAGCCGGAGGCAACACAGCTGGATGAGCAGATGTTTGATGAGGATGAAACTTCAAATTGTATCCATTATCTCTCAATAAAATAGGGTCCCAAAATTGTGCACCAATCGGTGTAACCTACGTAAACAGAAAGAACCAGCAGATTCAAGGGGTAAAGTTATGGAGTTTTTAAAAGGCTAGCCAAATAAGTCAAATTCAGTTATCTCAACATCTAATCTATAGGTTGATGTCAAAATAGCAACCTGACACAATTACTTGTGGAATTAAACATACTGACAGAAAGCAAAGGCTAAAGTTTATACATAAACACTGACCCTGAGACTACTTGACTGGTGGAAAGGCACAGTTTTTTTTTGTGATTCCCAACTTCATAAACAATTCAAAACAATGATCACCTACTGAAATCTAATTGAAAAGTTCTTGCATTACTGCACTCAGATTTTAATATTGCTTCATAATTGAAGGTCGCACCTTCAGTTTGAAACCCAAGCTCCAGAAAAACCTAATATTTTAACCAAGCTTTCGTTCATCCAATACCACATATGACTAGGAATCATACTTTGTTTCATTATGCTGATAAGCACCTTGGAATCTTGAGTTTTATTGCATTTCAGACACTATAAAAATATTTGTTGATGATACCTGTAATG